>NC_054055.1:73555223-73859261 GCF_017639655.2 Falco naumanni
AAGTATATTAGGCAGCAAATCAGAGCAGAAATGCATGAATAAAAGTTCTCACTACTGGAATAGGTACCTGCCAGCCATTGCCTTGTAGTATGCAAATATCTGGTCTGCCAGCTTGTAGACAAATTGGTCAAAACATAGGTTCACCTTAGGGAAGAGAAAAAATTGTGCATTTAGAGATACTTAAAAGCAAAAGAGGGGAGTTTATCCAAGACTTCACACTGTTCATCAAACATAACTAAGAAAGTTAATGCATCCAAATTTCCCAGTACAAGAGAAGATGACATTCACTTTTCAGCATTAGTCTGAGACGTTTTGCACAGGTTTACAGGTTTCCTCACAACATATCACCCAAACAGCTACCCATCTTTTTGGTCTTTCTCCTCTGTTTATTATCTCCAACTGTTCCGAATCTCTTGTAATAAGTCTTAGTCGCCTTTAGCATAATTTTCCCATTCAGGTACAGACTATTTCTCTCTAGTAGGTAAGGTTACTTTACCTCTGCCTCAATCTCATCATAGAGGAACTGCTTCTTAAATTTAGTAAGTGCGTAATGAGCACTGTCATTATAAAGGTCCAAAGAATACAGAACATACCTGAATGAAAAAAAAAAAAAAAAAAAGTTACATGTTTACAGAAATTATGATCCTTTAGGATGGTGCAGTCAAAGTGTTGTAAGCCGGTCAATATTGTAATCTACACGGGGTTCATGAAAACAGGATTATTTTTTTTCATTTGAGTTTTTATATAAAGTATCACAATTTCTCCTTTATGGAAGTCTTTTGTTAGTTCAACAAACTCTATAGGTAAGTTTTCAGTGTGAAACTTGTTTTCTAGATGTAGCTTTCCATCAAAAAGGAATGCTTTTACCACTATGAATGCTATTTGACAGCTTTGAGGAGTAAGTACAGAGAACTTAGGGAACAACGTATTTGGCTGGTGCAATGATACTTTTATAAAAGGTTTTGTATTTCAATTATTCACCTCAAAAAGAAAATTTTGAGAATCTGGAAATTGGCAAATGTAAGAGGAAAATTTTGTAAAGGTTTAGAATACCTTCTCTGTGACTGCTTATTAAAAGCAATTAAAGCAGTAACATTATAATAAGGAATGGCAATCATTAAGAATTATCATTCAGTGGAAGAGCACCAGTAGGTCTTACTCCATCATTGACGCCTCTTTGGTCTCCAAAATGTGGTCCGTCAGAATCCAAGGCATGGACATCTCAATGGGAAACTGGATTCTTCTGCCCATGGTCAGCTCTAAGAAGAATTCCCTGAACCACAGTTGGGACAGATCACAGCATTGCTGCAGGGTTTCTTTCAGAATAAATAAGGAAGAATTATGCTTCTTATAGAAATACATCAGGAACAATACAACTGTGATTCTGATGATGCAATGTGAAATAAAAAAAGCAGGCGTGAGTCACTACAGCTATACATAGGCCAGATATGTAAACCAAAATACAAAGCCCATGACTTTTTCAAAGAGTTTTGAACTCCACATTGTACAGACAAAAACATGGAAGTGGAGCGGACTACCAGTTAAACAGAAAAACTATGCACACGAGTAAAGGGGGATTCCTCAGCTGGGGGCTGAGAAACCTGTACACTGAACTTGGGAAGCAGTAGGTGAAGGAGACAGAATTGTACCGGTTCCACCAGTACCATCTCTCCCTCTGGAGGACTGAATCGCTCCGTATGTTCCTGTTGATTAGATGGTCAGGAAATGACAGACACACACATGAAGGAGGGATTAAAACAGTTTCTGAGGCTGCTGCCAAGGGTGCAGAGGTGTGCTTCCCTCCTCTCCAGAAAACATTCATCACAAGCTTTCTTTTGCAGAAGGCTTGAGAACCAAAACGGGAGTGAACTTTTTACACTAAGATCTTCTGAAGACCTTTTGAAGTGCTGTTCCCCAGTGGCATTATGACTGACATTAACGGACTCCTCCTCCTCTGAGGGTAAAGGAGTCCAGCAGCAAAACAAAAATGAAAGACAACACAGCATGGTGATGACAAAGACTAGATACATTCAATGTCAGTAGGTGAAATCTTTAGGACAGCATGTTTCCGATTACAATTAACTGAATAGTAAGAGCAGTGAAATGACATCAAATTTACCACAACAGAGAATTTGTTTCCTCTGTACTTAAAACAAAACCAAAAAAAATCCCCAAAACCCCAAAACACAAAAACTACTTCCTTTTTATAATTTCAATGTGTATAAGGCTTATCTGTCCCTTGTTTATATAAATAATACATACATTAAAAAAAAATAGAAAAGGGAGGTAACAATATGAAATTTGATGTATTATAAACAAATGTGTAACAGGTCAAAATAAAAATCCCACCTCGATACTGAATGTCAAGTCTCAGAAAAAATTTGGACAGACAAAGGCTTTTGATAAATAAACCAAAAATAAGTTGACTTAGGCAATCGGAAACATTTTCCAGGTCGTGTTAGAGGTGTTAGGACATGCTAAGCTGGACACTGATCATCTACATATCTTACCACTGAAATTTATCAAATGAGTGTAGAAGAAAGACTCGCGATGGAATTTTTCTATGTCCAATATGGTGGGCCCCTCAAGGCTACTTCTCAAGGTTTTCTTGGAACCACTTTTGTCAGCAATGAGGGACTCTAACATAGTTCTCACCATGTAAAGCTGTATCATTAAAGGAAACAATTACGGTGGAAGGGGGGGGAAAAAAGGAAAATACACATGGTACATTAGTCGAGCAACACTGAGAATTACTATCAGTAAGCGACTGCTCCACTTCAAATTGAAAACCAGCACTGTGTGTGTAAAAAGCCTTTCAGGCAAGAGGAACAGACACAACGCTAGCCTACGCACCAGCACAAATGCCTACCCATGCCAAGGGGACCTCCACTGACACTTAGCAGCAGACCATTTGCAGTGGAACAGTTCATGTCACCACAAAAAGTAAAAGTAATAAGCAATGTCTTACCACCAAAGTTTAAAAGAGGCGGATAGATGTAGGACTGCCTCAGAAACTTGTGTGTCACATGCAATAGCTTTTCCAATCCCAGAGACTTGAGCTGCTTCAACAGCTCAGCAGAGTTTAAGGACTCTGTCATAGTGCGAACCATGTAGAGCTAAAAACCAACAGACAGGGGCAGGCAGGGGAGAGAGAATCCGTTAATAAAAACACACGGGTAAATAAGGAAGGGGAAACAGAAGCAGAGAAAATGTGTTAGTTTGTTACAAACGAAAAGCAGCACAGTAAGCATGCAGAGGAGGACATACAGAAAGGTTTCTTCATTCAGAATAATCACTACAATCTGGTACTCCCTCAAGCAAAGGGAGAAGTTTCCATTCATTTCAGAGGATGCTCGAAGAGCCATTAGCTTCTCAAATTATTTTTGCAAAGATTTCCAAGTATTACCAATCCATACATAGCCATTTTGGAACTGCATGAAACTGAGAAAAACTTATCTGAAATCCATATATTTGACCTCCCTTCCTCCTGTCAGCTGAGACAGACAAGTGTGCCAGCCCAAGAGCAGAAAAAGCAGACAGAACCATGTACTCTAAACAGCCTGTTGCAGCCAGTGAAACAAAGGCCTTAAACATACCAAGCACAGGAGCACACTGGTGGTGACTTTTCGATTTTTTTCCCCCCAGAAAATCAGAAACCAAAACATTTTTTACAATTCCCAAAACAAAATCTTCATTAAACCCATCTCACCACAATTTAAGCAACTTCTTATTACCCAAGATCATTATCCATACATGCTCTAATCCCCACAGATTTCAGGTATTGAAACACCGTCTTTACAAACCACAGTTGCCTTCAATTTTTCACCCAAAGTGCTCAGTACCTCATTTTCTTAGATGAGCTATGTATACCAGACCATACACTCTCCAAACAAATCCACAAAGAAAATAAAAAAGAGAATTATATGGAGGTAACAAGAATGAGCATTTAGGTATGGGATTTCAATGACTAGCATAGAAAACCCATTTGAAATACCTCGTTTTAGCGGCAGCAGCAGATCAAATGGATTTTAGGGAGTAGTTTTATCATGCATTACTGAACAGTAAGAGGGATCCTGTCAGAAGTCACATACTCTCCGAATTTTACAGGCAATCATTTATATTTTAAATATATTTTAAACCTACATAGACATCTACTGAATGATGGGATTTAACAAAAAGAAAAATTACTAATAATCCACCAGCCATACCAGAGATGGGAGTCGGTCAAGAAATAATTCAAATAGCTCAAAAATATTATTTAAAAAACATTATGAGCTCAATGAGAAAATATTTCTTCCCAGGAAGTCAAATTAAAGAGATTGAACACTTGGAAAAATTATGCAGAGTAGAGAGTGACAACAACCCAGACAGAAATTTTGGTTAAATATATGTCATTTTGTAAACATAAATTTAATCAGAGAAGATTTTTAGCATTAAAAAAACCACACACACAAAAAAAAACCACCCAAACCAGCAATTTTTAAGTCATTCAGGCCAGAGAGAAAACATTTCATGCAGTAATTGTTGACAGATTTCACAACCACCAGACAGGAAAATACCTGAGTGCTGGAGGGTCCCACTGCACGCCTTGGGACTTTGATGTCAAAACCACTTTTGGGGTCCTTCTCCCCCCTTAGAGCTGGGTCATTGAACGGCTCATGACCCGCTTCCCAGTCACAGACTGTCTTTCTTATGGCCTGCAAGACACTGAACACAATTCACACCACTTCAGACCAGTACGCAGGCAAGTGCATTGATGAGAACATTTTTATTTTTTTTTAAAGCATTCTTCCACAAGCACAGAAACTTTGCAACAGCATTCAGAAGCTCAGGGTAACTCAGAGCAACTGCAAATGATCTTGCCAACAACTTCAAGAATGCCACATTTATGAAAGAAATACTCCATGCTGTTTATCATAACGGACAGTCCAGAGCCGCCCTCCTCCGTCAGAAGGAAGCTGACCTTTGGAACTGGTTCATCAGAGACAAAAGCCACTTGTCAAGAATTCACCTCTGGGATCCTTAGCAAGTGCATCAAGCCATTTTGTTCTAAACCACAAAAAAGCAAATTATTCATTTCAAGTAAAGCAGATTAACCAAATTAAAGAGACACAAATCTGGCTTGAAATTAAAAGAAGCAGCAGAATTCCTGTTTCCAGCAGGACTCCAGAATTCAGCTGGAATTGATACAAACAGTTTCATCCTCTAATTCCAAATACTGAACTGGACTCCATTCAGATACTCGTCAGAAACACAGTCAGTCGTTATCCTGTGGCATGCTGAATGATGAAGCAAATGCCTCCTCCCAAAATACGCAAGTATCACTGTTTCATGAAAATCTCTGGGCAAAAAGAAATTAGCCAAAGACTTTCAACTCTTAAGAGCTTTGCAGTGAAATGTGAGAGTAAACAAGTCAAGATTAAAAGCAAATAATTAGGCATTAAACAATAAGGTCAGGAAATGTCACCAATCTGTGGGCAGATGAAGCCCTTGGAAAAGAAGTGTAAGGCTAATAAGCCAAAAGCAGCAGAAGCTAAGAAAGAAGGCAGGATGCTAAGAAGGCAAAGGAAAGACTATGGGGTCAGATGTAAACATGAGACAAAAGGAGAAGAAACACTGGAATCATAAGGAAGGTGGACAAGAACACCTTTCTTCACAATAAAAATACTAGTCCTGCTTTCATTATTGCAGTACTTACCTTTCCTTAAAATAAAATTTTTAAAAAAATAAACTACAGGGAACACAGAACTTCCTACGATAGTCTTAAGTGGCTCAAGACAGCCTGGGCTCTTACTGTAGCCACGCTGGCAGCCATTCATTTTTGACTTCAGACTTCTTCAACTTCCAAAGCACATTCAACAAAGCTCTCTTTGAATACCATACAGACTAGTAGGGGGGTACTGACTTAAAGAGCAGAACTTAACAGCTGTGCAATTCCGCAGCAAATTTAGCGACATTTGGGGGAAAGAATACAGGAGGAAGAAGGCAAGTATGCTACCTCTGAATGACATTTTTCTTCTTTTTAATGGCTTGTCTTAATGGCTCTCTAAGTGTGACCTGGGCAAAATCCTGAAGAGCTGCATAAATGGTATGGCGAATGGCATGATTGAAAACACTTTCCATCCTTCCCATCAGCACCTGAAGACCTTTGATCATGGCAATCACCTGGAAGGGGAGAAAAAAAAATAAATGTGTATATTCCTTATTTTGTTTGTATAGTTGTTCCAAAAGCCCCTTTTTAAATACAGAAAGTGAGAAAAGGGGAATTAACAAGTTCCAAAACATAAAGGAGATTTTACCTGTGCACCTCCTACATATTGAATGGAGAAAAACATGCTCTTTCAGAGTCGATACAGGACATGCTTGTCTTTTTGCAATGAGTATAGAAAATACTTATAGAGAATATTCTCCTTTGTATAGAATTAAATCTTCGGAAAATCCATGTAAAAAAATATTTATCTTACCTCAACCAAAGCAAACTTCTCCTCACTAGTATAATTGTATCTTGTTGCTCTTTCATACTCTTCTGCATTGTCAGGACAATCTTTATTAGAGTATTTGTCCGTTGGGTGTACCAGCTTCCATGAATACTGCAGTTCACACAGCAGAATAGCGAGAAAAAAAGATGGAAAAACAAAACAACAAAGGCCTGAGAAACACAAAATATAGCTGGACACAAACAACAGGCTTTAAGAAACAAGCCAGTGTTTTCAAGAGTATCTGAAAATTATTACTGACACTATTCTCAAAACCTGCACAAATTCGGAAACTACTATCTAGTGGAAATGCCAAACAATAATTTGCCTAACAAATTTTCTCGAAAGCTAGTGATCCTGTATTAGCTCAAAAAATGCAATTCACACTCAGCAGGTAACGTGCTTCAGACTATTTTTTACTGAGCAAATGGTAGCATAGGTGAAAGTTTCCTCTCCACTTCAGGCACAAGAAACAGAAAGACCTTAGAGCATTAATTTAAAAAAAAAAAAAAAATTCCATCACACTCGCACACAAAAAGAGGAGCCTCCAACTTGGCCAAATATTCACATTTAGAATTCAAAATACACCTGGAAAACTATACAGTTTAGGGGTGGGGGTGGGTGGGCGTTACGTTTACTAGGCTTAAAGGTGTGAAAATAGCTATATTATCTGTGACATCATCTGCACAGCATGTATTTCTCTTAAATACTGTCTTTTCAGTCACTGCAAAGACAAAAATGTTCCTGACCCGTGTCAGGCTGATCTAATATCCATCAGGGTACATACAGTGAAAAATCCTAGTCCCATTTGAATAAAGTTTTCTCACAGTTTGACTTCAGTGAATAGTGAACAGATTACACAGCAATACAAATTTGCCTACTATAACGGATTAGTATTTGCACCAATTTACCTATGGCAAAGAGAAGCATCACACCCTGCAACCTAAGTGCAACAAAGAGGACGTGGGAAATCATTAAACAAAGATGGAGCATCTTGCGGGCATTCAGTTAACGGGGTTAAGTTGGACATCAAATGCATGATGAATTTTTTTTATCTGAACATGACATATGTAACAAGGTTTATGGATACTGAGTGACTGCAGAAGACAGGTGAATAAGTAGGATACTTAAGGTAAGAATAAACTCTCAACAGGAGTACAGGGAGAAGGTAAACACGAATTTACATGAGAATTACTTAAGGGAATCCATACAAATCAGAAAGACAAAGAAAAGCAGTGATGATAGGAAAAAAAACCAAAGGACTGTGGTCCTCAGAGAGTTTGTCCTGGAACTTGGGAGGATAAAACCAGCGCTAAGAAGAAACCCTAAATGCAGCAGTTTGCAATGACAGAAATAAAGGCAGCAAGGCTGGGAGTTGCAGAGGCCAGAAATAGATGATAGCAACCTCTCTTAAGAGGGAGAAAAGGAGAACAAAATTTTCACCATAAAATACAATGTTGATTTAAATACGAATAGGATAATACAGGAAAAAGCATGACTCATCTACTGGCTTTTGAAAGAGGCAGTTAAAAATACAGAAAAAAAGAAAACTGGGTCTTTAGCTATGCCCATTCTGACTGCACTGGATTCAAGCAGTACAAATGGCTTGATGTTCCCTCTCAGAGGCAGAGGAGAAGCAAGTCTGGCTTCTCTCATACAATATGTCATCTCTTTCAACGTTTCCTAGAACATGCTTTGGTGCAGGTGAGACGTGTGGCTTTTATCTAAGTGTCTGCAGCAATAAAAAGGACTCCTACATCCTCCTCTTCAATTTCTGTCTTGTGCGGTTTCTTATCAGAAAAAGCACAGTCACTTTTCTAACTAGCATCTGTTTTTAAAATAGATTATTAAAACATAGAGAAACAACTCTGCAGGTTATTTCCCCTCCCTCACCTCCTCTCAAATTTTCCTTTCCCCACATTTACCTTCCTTTTGACTAAAAGCCTAATATAAAGCCAATGGGAGCCTTTCCATTCATTTTTGTGTCCTTGGTTAAGACCTTACGTGCTTCAATTTACCAAGTGATGACGTCTAAATATAGCCAGTTGAAGCTGTTCTATCACATCCTGTGTGACTGCACATTGGTATGGATATTTCTATCAGAATACAATTTTAAACAATGTTTAGAGGAAAATAATGAAGTCTTGGTCTACAAAAGGTATGTATCAAGAGCAACATGAAATCATCTGGTTAAGGCTTACTGGTGATCCCCTATCCATTAAATATAACAATTTGAACGTACTGTATGAGATTGTACAAGCTACTGGATCTTCAAAGCAGCAACATTACTCCTAACCTCTGAGAACTTCATGTGCCTGCCTCTGCGAATGTGGTTTGGAGCAGGAGAAGAAAAGGAGTGAAGGAAGAAGGAAGAGGGGAATTAAGGGATCAAAACACAACACGCATTTTTCATTCTGTTGAAGTAGTCTGTCCAACCTCACCAAGCCACCTCTTTTTCATCTGGTTTTATTTCCCAGACAACATACCACTTCCATAACATGTGCACTCCACTGGGAGAGAAGCTGCAGGCCTTGGAGAGAGAGATCAAAGAGTTTCCGATATTCTGCATCTGTTTTCTGAGCTTCCTGTCGACCAGACCCAGTCACCACCTAGCACATTATTAAACAACAACAAAACAAGAAAACCACAAACCCACATCAAAACGTGCTGTATCCACCATCCATAGCCAAATTTCTACACAGATTTCTTTTAAGCATTAAACCAGCATTATGGACCAACACCTGCATTAATATCAGCCTTTTCTTCTACACTTACACAGCTAAACTTCAGATTTTAGTCAAGACATATTGTTGCAGATGAATTAAAGACGTAAGTCATATATATATTTATATACGCTCTATTTTTATATATGTATACATGTGTGTGTATACATGTGCGGGGGTTTTTTGGGTTTTTTGGGGGTTTTTTTAGGGGGGGGTGTTTAACTAATCTCTTAACTTTTAGTTTCATTTAAACTGTTATGGGCACCCATTTGGAGTCAGGGTTAGACAATCTATTCCAAAGAAGACATGTCAAAATTTCTAGGATAGGGGTGGGGCAGAATAATACTGCGGTTTGTGAGATGTATCATTACTATTTTACATTTAAATAGCACAAATATCATGCAGAGATTGGGTACTAGGCCCTGCAGCCAGCTTTTCTTGATCCAAGTCAGCAAGCTTTGTCAATTGTCTAGCCTAAGGTTTACCTGCTCTTCAGATACTTAACAATAACTGTTAATCAGTGACATGAAATTTGCACATACAGCTCTAATCCCACAAACCTCACTGTTGCTGTAACGAGCCAGTTCTGATATGAAACGCATATGGTCTTCTCTGATTTGGATCATCTGCTCACAAATATTGTATTGGGGACTGCTGCTGGAAGACGTGCATGTCCATCTGTTTCAGAAGACAAAAAAAACCCCACCTAAATCAGTTTAGGCAATAAACAATACAACTGATACTGCAAAGAAAGATCCGTAACGCGTGACCTTTTTTTAAAAATCTTCCTTCTCCTCTGCTTGAGGCCTTTCCCCTTTTCACACCTCTACTTCTGACCCTGCACAATCCATTAGGGATGGACTACCCTTCTGAGTTCAAATAGCACTTCTTCAAAGACTTAAAAGCCCAACTTTTTTCTTTTTGTGTTTGTTTGTCTGTTTGTTTTAAAGGATGTTGCTATTAAATACAAATCAGCATCTCTCTCCAGGAGCATACACTCAGGGACAGGCCTGCAAAGGATTGAAAAGCAGGGCAGAAGTATAGGTATAGGCTGTAAGATACATTTAGTTACCTTCAGATTGTTTTTGATTACACTTGCTTAACCATGAAGAGCCTACAATAAGCTCCCAACTATAAAAAAAAGCATTATTAAATACCATTAACATGTTAACAAGAGGGACACAAAAGACATGCTACCAAGAATGTCATGTTAAGTAGCCTCATATTTTTAGTAGTTTGATAGGCCCACTGTCATTCATTTTCTCTTAGCAATTACATGCAGGTTATAGGTTTTTTCTGCAGGAATTAAAACACAAAGCACTGCATTCTAAATTCATGTAACTGCATGGAGGGAAGGTCTTGGAGGAGCACAGAAATGTTCACTAAAAGAAAGCAATAACCATAAACTGTGGAACCATTTATGTAAGAACTGGCTGCATTTTCCAGTCATTTTGCTGTGCTGCACATCTAGCCAAAAAAAAAGGGGAGACAAGCTAAGTTGCTGCTCCATATACAATATACACATGCCTATTTACCCATGCACTACTACTGCTCACCTTGCTTAGCAAAATCCTTCATTTCTTTTAAAGAAAGTTTCATATTTAAAGGAAAAATAAAAATGAAATTAGTGTAAGATGAAATTCATTTCTCCCAACCCAGGTGATAAGAAATGCCACAGATAAAAGAATAAGCTTAGCAGCATAGAAAGGTCTTTAAACAACTTGTTTCTTTAGTTGTAGTTATTACATGAACTACATTAATAGTGAAATACCCACACCAAAAAGTAGACCAAGATAAAAATCCTATTGCAGTCCTTATCGCAGACACACAGACTAATGGGTGATTATGAAAATCTACTCCAAGGATCTGACTTTCCGCAGCCCAGATGCTCCCCTCTTTGTTTCCTTCTCCCTCTTACCTGGATTTATTTTCTTCGTAATGGGCACTGGTCTTAATGTATCTTGCAAGTTCAATCTGCATATCACCAAACAGCGGGACAACCTGCAACTGCTGTACACAGGGAATAAATCAGATTAGATAAATTATTAAACACAAATCTTAGTGAAAGAAAACCTTTATCTACCCATATTATAGTCCAAAGTGATCTTTATTCTATTTGATTATATTTAAAATGCAAGGGCAATTACCTTGAAGATCACATCTTAACCAACCTTAAAGAACTTGTCTATCTTGGCTAAGTTTATCCTTTTCTTTGCGTCCAGCTTATAGATGTTACTGACACTTCCATCCATCAGGTACAATCCAAAGCCCATAACCTGAAATAGAAAAAAAAAAAAAATCAAACCTCTCTGTAAAAGGACCTCAGAGGTAAATAAATACCTGCTACACTAAGACCGTTCTTCATATCATTAAAATAAAAAAGTAGTATTTTAAAAACAGTCCTGAAACACCACCTTCCTTCAAAGAGAAGTATTTTCAAATACACACATTTAGTATTCTTTTCCTATATGTACATTAGTAGTTTCTACACTAACATTAGCCTGATCAGTTATCCTTAGAAGATGCTGCTTGTTTGTGTAAAGGTTTAGCACACAAAAGAAGCCAGACTGTAGTTTCAGTGAGGTTATTTTTACACAGGGTTTTTTTCATTTCCATTTTATTAAAATTCTGTGCATGTAAAATGATCTGTAACAGAAGTTTAGATCTAACACCTCTGAGTGATTGCCTTTTATGGCTTTCGGCACATCTCTGAATTTTACACACAAGAGCTCAGAAGCATCAAAAAAAATATCTAATGACATTTTGCCCAAATTATTCATTAACATGAAGTTACAATTCAGTATTTACAATAGCAGGAGCTGAGCATTAGCCACTTAATGTGTTCTAAGCAGAAGTCCTAAATATGAAAGACACATTGGACATCCCTGCAGACAGAACACAAATTCTCTAGCACTTGTATGTGGTTTCAGGATGCTTCCATTTGGTCCTAGAAAACAGAGCTCTTCAGAAGTTAAACACTGAAGCGATTCAAAATATTTGTCATGAGGCAAATTTTCTGTTCTTACTCTATACCTTTTCTTCCACTGCAAGATATGCAGCTGGTATCAGCCACACTTCACATTGCCCAGCAGCCTCTTATTACATGTACATATTCTAGTTAACTAAACTTATCTACTTACCAACCCTAATTTTAAGTTACTTGTTCCCCAAAATAGGTAATATACAGCTTCACCTCCAAAAGCTTTCTATAGAAACTTGCCACATATCTAAAAATACAATGTAGTAGTTCCTTTCTGTTGTCATTAAACTTCATAGACACAATTCCATAGAACTGGTTTCCTAGCAAGGCTACAGTTCAATTGGGTCAACTTCAATTTATGAAAAACAAAAATGATTACGAACTTTCTAAACACAGTTAGCATGTAATGTAATAAAAAGACAGTGGGGGGATGGGGAGAAAAAGGAATAATTTGTGTTATTTGGTTAACTGGTCCCTTTTAAAAAAAATTACAAACAATCAGGAATTCAAACATCTGTGACTTGCCTCAACCATTCTTTTTTAATTTTATACCTAAAGGAAACCTACTTTCAAAAGCATATGTTTCTCACTGGGCGTTAGATACATTTTGTTTTCATAGTAGTCCATGCACAAATTCACAATATCTGCAAGAAGCTCTTCATAGCCAACAATCACCTCCAACTGCTGCTGTAAAGACTGGGAAAAAAGAAGAAAAGGATATTAATCAACTAGTTATACTCCCCAGCAAACAATAATTACTACCAAACTGGAAGAGTTTTATTTTGCTAGTTTTGTAAAGCATTAGGTAAAAGACAATTCTGCAAAAAGACACTTAAAGCTTACTTGTGTTATCTTGTTGTGGTTGGCAAGGAACATGGAGAGGTTCTGGGATTCTTGAATGGACTGAGGATCTGCCATTTTCCGCAGGAACTGAGCAGCTCTTTGAAAACAGAAGAAAAACCGGTATATCCCTTCAGCAGGGTGCTTGTAGCAAATCCATCCCCTCTCAGTAGAAACACACCTGCCTCCAAATCTGCCAGGGGAACTCTAAGCTGTGTAAGTGCCATTCTGTAAGTGCCAGTACAACGGCATATCATTCACTGCTCGTACAAGACTCAATCTCAGTACATCTCCCACTTCCAAACTTCTGAATCAAGCAAAAAGAGAACTTGGCAGATGTGGTCAGTACTTGTTTGCTACAGCTTAATAAAAGTGAGTTATCCAAACATATACTGTGGATTCAACAAAGCTGTCAAGAGCCTGTTTCATCAAGGATGAAGGGAAGACTTTTTAAGAAAACAGTTAAAAAGAAAGGCGAAATTTTACTATAAGAGAAACATGGACTTAATTTATCTCAAATGAACTGTTTTACAATCCCAAATCACTCCCTGCACCCTAGTTAAAGGGCCAAATCCAACCCAAGCCAAGAATCATTGGATATATCCCTCAACTGACAGGGACAGCAGTGGCTCTATAGACCCAAGACACGCAACAAGCCAGGAAAAGTCAGTCTTCCAGAAAACAGTTTGTCCTCCAGAAGCACGCCTCCAAAGAAAAAGGCAAAACAAGTTTAAGAGGTCTTCAGGCACAACTACAAAAGGCAACTACTGGCAGAGGTAGAAATTAAATCTCATGAAAGTGGAAGCAGGACAAATAAAATTGGCTAGTCGTTGGCTGAATGGTTTTCTTTATGAATGACCACAGACGATACAGCTGGCAGAAAGACTTTCTCTACTGCTCTGACCACTGTATTGGACAAAAGACACCTGATACCATCTGGCAGCTCAAGCATAAAACTTGGTCACTGGTATCCAATCCTTCTCCCCTCCCTGCTACACCTGCGGTCATGACAACCTTGAAGGGCAAACCTGAAAGGTCTTAAGAGTAAGTGTAACAACTCTCAGTTACAAATGTCGAAAGTGGATACCAAAAATAGAATAGACTAGAAATAGAACAGAAGTAGCACAAGCGACCAGCAAGCCATGCTCCTCTCAAACTTAAAAAGAAAAGCTTTACTGAGCAAAGTATACTCATTGTGTTTCACATACACCAAGACAGAGGTGTTAGACAGCTTGGCAGTAAAAAGCAGAACAACCTTTTGCTGCTGGAAGAACAGCATAAAATAACCCAGGTTTACTCAACTGCCTAACTGCAGTCAGCGCATCCCTACTTCCCAGGTAACTGGTCCCCCGTTTTTGAAGAGCGAGCTGTTGGCAAAAGAGCTGCTGCTGCCATCTCGTGGGACGCCTGTACCCCGCAGCGGAACCGCCAGCCCTGCGGCTCCTTGCCACTCACCGCTTGTAGGCGGAATGGTCGTTCTTCACGCTGCACTTCATATTTTTCAACTCATCCAATACCGCAAACATGTTGATGAATTTGCCCAGTGTGATCAGATACGCTTCAGACACAAAGTCCTTCCTCCTCTCCGCGTGGCACAAACGTCTCACCTCTCCACAAAATCGTTCAATAGCGTTTCTCTAATGGGGGAAAAAAGAAGAAACTGGGGGTAAAAGCCAGGATGTTTCCAGGAAAAAAGTTCCATCGCCTAACTGGAACTGGTCCAGTGAAAAGCACCACTGAAAAGCACCACTGAAGCACAAAAATGTTTAAAGCCTGCAAGGCTAACAAGGCATCAGCACAGGCTTTCCAGCTCCACCCCTGTGTACTCGCAGTGACTTCTGCTGCAGAGCTTGCCTGGCACAAGAGCCAAGGTTGTTCTTTACAGATTGAAGTCATAAAAGTTTAAAACCCCTTTGAAACAAGTGATTTAATGCTCTTCAGTGAGGAAGTGTATATGCATTAAAAGGCAGACTATAGGTATGTACCCTTAAAACAAAAAAAACCCCACAGCACACTGTACATGCCAAATCCCAAAATCATCCTGGCACGTGTTTATTTCAGGGCTCATTTCCAAGCATATGTCAAGGTCATTTCAGATAGAGCCTACAAGTACAAAAACCCCAGTAACTTCGAATGTAAAGAGGAATCTGTTCTGACTTTACAGCGCTGATCTGCTTGAATGAAAGGAGACTGTTTGTACTCAGTAAGATCCGCCAGTTGGGGAAGACAACAGGAAATACTACATTTCGTTCTGTCTCCTCTTCCTGTGTGCTCCAGGGCTCACAGGCTCTAGCTGCTCCAGCTCCTTCCAAATAATGCCTGGAAACATCCTCAGTCCATTGAACCAAATGGCAAGCTGCCAGCACGGGAAGAGAAAGCAAGACAGACTGCTATTCTCCAGAGCCCGTGTAGCTCGGGTGGCTGGAGGGTCACAACAACTGGGTTAGTTCGTCTCAGTTAAAAATTTCCATAGCAAAGTTGCACCTGCTGCTCTGGTGTCCAGACTTGTGGATCACTCACTCCCCAACAAATGTTTTTTGTGTCAAGATTCTTTTAAGTATACATGTGAAATGTGTTATATTTCCATTTCCTTTCTTCCTAAAGTGCCAGATCTCTGTCCCCATGTGCTACGTAGGCACCATACGCAATTACCTTTGATTTTATGCTCAAAGTCTTAATAGAGATTGTCTGAAGTTTTTAAGATAGTCATTAGAAATTCTGCCCTTCTGTGAGACACTAAAGGGTTGGGTTTTTTCCCGAAGTATAATGACTAGGTTCAGTATCTGAGCACACAATATAAAGCATACAAAATAGGAATATAAAAATACAAGCCCACTGACAAATTTTGTTTCCGTTCCTTTTACCTGAAAATACATAAAATTCATCAGTTTTGTGACTTCTGGCTCCAGAACTTCCACAGTTTTCTCATAAATTTCTACTCTGTTAGGCTGCTCGTTGCACTTGACCTGAGGATAATTAAAAACACCATTACACTTGAAACCTTCCCTGAGAAAGCCTCAGAAACTAAGATCCTGAGAAAATGCATTATCATCCCAAACAGACAAACTTGAGGCGTAAATTTCTGGAATTGGTAATTGTATGCTAGTCTTCTAAACTTAACTGTGTGTAAAAAAAATAAATTTTAAAAAATCTAAGATATTTCTATTACCTCACAGCAAATAATTTAGTTGTCAAACACCTCTGTACAGTTAGGACAATGCTCTTCCCACATTAAGCCACTTGCTCAAAATCAAGCATTAAAATATGGCCAGAACTACAAATTAAAATAGATTATCTGACTTCCACCCTAAATCTTTAAATCACAGGATAAGCTTTCTTTGCATTTCAGTACAAATATAATCACATTACAAACTCCTTATAAAGCAGGCAGATGTCAACTCATGGTTATAATTCTGTTTCATTTTTCTGCTGCACCTTAGTATTTTTCCCACCTCACAGATGTACAACCATTCCTAGATACTTCAGGCTGACTTGTCACTATTCACAGGCTTTTATTTTTGTATACAGATCAAAAAACCAGTACATAGCTCTGACATTCAGAAAACTACTACTTAGGATGTCAAGAAACTGAAATGTTCAACCCAAACGTTAATTGTTACATGCCATGCTACTTGTAAAACCTGTTCTGCATTTAAGTATTGAGTTGGCGAGTGGGAAGGGTCTATTCTCTTGAAAGAAATTTTGACCTCAAACAGATCCAACAGTCAAAGGTTTTCCTTCTAGAGCATATTACCCCTACACTACTCTTGAACCAATCAGTCAAGCTGACACAAAGCCCATGAGGTA
Source organism: Falco naumanni (assembly GCF_017639655.2). NCBI lineage: Eukaryota > Metazoa > Chordata > Aves > Falconiformes > Falconidae > Falco > Falco naumanni. Next base: position 73,572,050 of record NC_054055.1, read on the forward strand.
TTGCTAAGATGCCTTATCAAAAAAAAAAAAAAAAAAAGTCCAACTGGTCCCCAAGTGCTAAACCACTATTCTATGGCATGCCCAACTTAAGAATTCAGGAGTCAAAGTAAACTACATTTTGGCATTTATTGACAAAGTTCTACCTGCATCTCCACTCCAAAACAAGACCAAGACAGAAGTTTACATTTTGCATGACACGTTAATTTTCATCCTTTACCTGAGGAATGGCTCTTGAGCAGCTTCTCCATGTGTACAACATGACTGCATACTCCTGACCTTCTTCTAGCATTTCATTCTGTAAGACAATACAATTAGCCATTGTAATACAAAAGGGTTAAATCCACTTGTCTTCCATTATTCCAAACCCTCATCCAAACAAACCACAAAATGTGTGTGTACAAAAACACACGTATTACAAGCTGAATGATACATCATCCTGTACGCATAAAAAAATATTACCATAATTCATAGGCTCAGCTGGCATATTACATCTATCAGAGCTGACCAGCTACTGATGTCCATCTTAGCTATAATCCAACAGCTAAAAAAAAAAGATCCATTTATTCTCAATCATCTGGTTTAGCACCCAATCAATTCTGAGAGAATTCACATCATCATCTTTGTACCACTTCAGCCAGCGAATACCTATGAGATCACTAATCAACAACTGCAGCAATTATGCTTACTCCCCAGATCAGATTGGGTTTTGTGTTGCTCTTTCTTCCCTAAACTAAAGACACCGTGATCTATAAATATAAATAAAAATGCTAATCTGAGGGGAGAGGGTGGTGTGGTGGTGTTTGGTTTTCTTCTTCAACTTGGACGCTGCAGGTGGAATGGTCAAGGATGAAAGAGTCAGCACATGCAAAGCAATATCCTTTTGCACTTATCAAAGGAGAGGTCCAACAACATCCAACCAATCAGAACAGGTTAAGGAGTTGCTAGATAAATTTAAAAGTAGATTAGTGTAAATTTACATAATTTTCAGTAGCATGTCATCAGGTGCTTGATCTGCGCACTCCACTGTTTGTGAACTGACCTCTAGAATTAACAGGACATATTTACAAGAGTGCCATGAAATAACAAGTTCAGTACCGACCAGCATTTGCAGCCTGCAAGTTCTTTTGTATCCCAAAACAGCTACACCATCAGCAGACATGGAGTTACTAGCATGAAGACTTATCTTCTATTGTGGAACTGTTAAAAACCACAGAATACCTAACACAAAAAGCATGTCAGTAAACCACTAACACACACACTCCTCAGTGAGGAAGCCAACAAAAACCCTTCAACACCACTAAACTGACAGATAGTGGAAACTTGGCAGGATGGAAAGTAGTTTTTCACTCAAGTTACGGCAGCAAGCTGTCAATACAGCTAACTCACTTCAAAACACTGGAAATTCCATGCACAACAAAAGCAGGAAACTTCTGAGCAACATTGGTTGATCAAGAAGAAAGATAATTTTAAAATTATCAATAAGTATATGTGTGAAAAAAGAAAATCTATGGACTTTTTTATCTTACTGCCTCCCGGAAGTGTTGGAGATAACTTGGTTTCTGGTTTTCTGTGACCACAATTCTTAAAATGAACTGCAAGAGGACACGTGCCTCTCCTTTTATTCCAGGTAATACAAAAGTATATATCTGAACATCTACTTACCATGCTAGAATGGACTGTAGCTTGCTCAATGTATCTTGCAATGCCAGTGACAAATGCATTTCTGTCTTCAAAATTAGTGTTGAAGTTTGGCTGCAGAGAAAGCAAAATACAGAATTAAATCTTTGGTAGGGAAAAGCATTTTTATATATATATATATACACACACACATATATATAAAATATAAACATAGTTTGGTTTTGTTCTTTTGTTTTTTAAAGCACATACTCTTCTTAACAGCAACAGGAAATGGAAAAACTTTTTCCTACGATGACAACATACCTGGTAAAGCAGGGATGATGGTGGGGGTTCAATACACGGTTGCTGATCTGGCAGTGGTAATTCTTCCAAGAGATCCACATTGGACAAGGCATCTTCCAGTGTTACTTGAGCAGTCATTTTGCACCTGGTTAAAAAATACATACATACATACATACATGTAACTTTCTATGTGTTACTATATACACAGAAAACAAATGAGTAACATGAAAAGCAGGCAACTCCTTATGTTGTGGGAAATGTGAAGCTTCCTTTCAACCATAATGGAAGGGAAACAGTCAAACTGAAACCCATCTGGTTTTAGTATACAAGTTTAAAAAAGGCTTTTAGGACTAACATCCTCCTTACTTTTACGAGTTGAGAAATCCTTCTTCTCCCTCACTGCTACACACCAGAAGTACACTAAAAATAGAGGAAAGGATGACATCTAATGCTTGGTTTTGAGTCGATGTGCCCTCAAACTCTTATGCACAGATCCTACTACCAGCTCATCTTCAGGAGACCCGGCTGTCAAAAGGTGCCAGCAGTCTCCGGTGTTTCAAGTCCTATGACACCCAGATCTGCTTTGAGTAGTTAAAGAGGCCTGAACCCCCTCAGGATCATGACGATCTCCATATACCTCCAACTGCTGCCACTGCATGGGGTTTTGAACCAAGAACAGCAATGAAAAGCAATTTCGCGAAGAAAGTGCAGGGTGGAACAACTCATCATCCACTTTTGCATAATGATCTATTCATCCTCCTTGGTGGAGTCAAAGATTCCTCATTTTGGAGGTAACACCTCTAATCAAGCTGTCTCTTTTTGTCTGTAAGGCTTTGCAAGCTATTTTCCTCCACTTGCCAGAGCGCAACCACGCACCTACTGTGAAAGGAGTGGCTGAGCGCTGACTGCCCTCAGCTCTAAGCAGGAGGGCAAGAACACCGAGCACCCGCAGTCCAGAGGAGCAGGTCCTGCCTGGCAAGGGGGGAACAAGCAGATCTTGCCGCAGCTCACCACGAGAGCCAGGACGGGCTGGTTGTTCCACCAACTCGCTGCACCTTCAGTGGCCTGGCAGAAAAACCTCCTCACTTTCTCTTACCTAGTTATGTTCTGCTGGGGAAAGCCCCACAGAAACAGCAGCTTTATCTCCAAGGAATGGCTCAGCTGACAAAAAAATCCCAACAAAACAACAGACCAACCCCAAAACCCAAAGCAAAGAGAAGGAAGCAGCCAGAAGCGATTACCTATCCACCTTCAGAGACCAGCCCTGCATCCCAAGCCATTGCCATGAAGCTAACACACCAAATACAGAGAGAGCTCACCAACAACTTTAAACAACCACCATCAGAAAGCTCCAGAGGCGTTTTGCTTCTTGAAACCCCAGCACAAACCTTGCTTCAAGCCTGAGCATATGAGTTTCTGTTAGAATAAATAAACAAATGCCCAGACTGCGCAACTTGTGATCCCTGCCGTAAAACAAGGAAGGACTGGACTGACAGGAGTGCTGGCTGGCAGACCTGCACTGGGACACTTGCCCAACACCTGCCTACACCCAGCTCAAGCTCCATCACAAGAACCACAGTTATTCTCAAATTAGAGACTGGCAAAAACCACAGCGTCCTCCTTTTGATAAATAAACAAATGCAAAAAAAAAAACTTCACATTTGGGCGAAAGTCCTCACAAGAGGTCAGACTCAAAGGTTTTACCCTAGAGGAAATGGAAGAGAGTTGCCAATAAATCAGATAAGCAATATTCTAATTTTTGGTCTGAGTATCTATAGATCAAGCTTTAGCTAAAAAAGGAAACAATGCTTCATATAGGTTTGTTTAACTGAGAGACTCCTGCCAACATGAAATGTTTCCTCTCCTGATCCCCCCCTATCAAAGCAGACACACCTGGCTGTGTGGCTGCTGTGGGACATGCCGGGAGTGGGACCCATGGCCCATAGCCCTCTCTCCCACTGCACCACACGACAGGTGAATGGCCACAAAGCACTGGCTCCAAGGAAGCACAGCAGGGGCATACTACAAAACACTTCTCCACCCATGCTCCAAAAACCATAGTGAAAAACGGCTGCCTGTTCTACACCAAAAATTACCGCACCTATCCAGGTAAAGGGGAGCTGACATTGAGTACAAGCAAAGTATCAACGCCCTCTCCCCAATCCACACATCTTCCTTCTTTCTCCTAAAACACAGTCCATCGATGACTTGGGTCCCTGCTTCAGGAGAGCCCCAGGTGTTCACAAAAGCCAGGCTCCTCAGCACTACAAACACACCTTCTGAAGACACGGCCCTTAGTCCCTGTGCATGCCATTTCAGAAAGCACACCTGCAAGCTTTTGGCCTCAATATTTATAACGGCACAGGAGTAATCCTCCAGCATCAGCTTTCTATGTTCAGACTATCAGACATTAGACCATCCGTGGATTTTTTTTTAATACTTGGAAAGTAATTTAAAAATAGAAATGAAAGCATAAGCAAAACCAGAATCCCATCTCACTTACTCTGTCATTTATTTAATAGCACAAGTGTGGGAAAGCCCCATCACCAGGCCAGAGGCACAATCTAAGAAACAAAAGCTTCCTGCTGCCCTCTGGGTTGTGAAAAGAAATACAGGAAGATGCATTATTCCAAGCCCTTCGGCATGACTTCCCAAAGACAGATCAGCATTTTTCGAACCGGGAAAACAAGCAATTAGGCACAGACTGTTACAAAAGGCTTCTTGTTTTAAGGTCTCTCACCGACTGCTCCACTTCGTAATTTTGCCAAAGGTATCTACACTCCTGGCGTTCCATTGGCCAAATTCAACGCTCCTGTTCTCCAGCTTTTTACTCCGGTACCTAGCAAGATGGGAAAGAGGAAGCAGCTCCTTCGTGCCCAGCTCTGACACACTTCCAAATGTCGGAAAGCCATGATTCATGCTTCCCCTCTGCCCACTGAGAAGCAAGCAGCGGAGGTTTGATAACAGTAGTGGCAGCAGAGGGACGGCTGGAGCTCTGCTACACTCACGCTGTGTTAGCCTGGAGACAACGTCCCACAGCCAGGTGACACCACCATATGGTACGTGCCACCCCCTTGCCTGATGCGGCAGCCCTGTGACAAGAACAAAAGATTTCCTTTAAGTTTGAGGCGGTTTCGCCTATCTTTTCTACTGTTGTTGATAAAACAAGCTCCAAAAGACAACGGCTGTTTCTAATGTACAATGATGGAGGGTTGGCAAAACCAGAAATTCCATGTGTGTCGTCCATGTGTCCCATCCCTAAGTCTCAGAAAAATTAATTCAAGAAAACTAAAAGACACAAAATCAGATAGTCTTGCCACCTTTACAGTCATTCACTATGGGTACTTACAGCTGAAACTGCTGGACAGGAGAGCTGATACTTTAACATATTCCTTTTTGGCAGAGAACACAAACTTCAAAGACCTACTTTAAAAAAGTGTGCTTAGGAGTTTACCTAAATGAGAACAGATTAAAATGCCGTAGTCATACTGATAATTATAGCTATACCAGTAAATTTACCCAAGCTGGGAGCACAACTTTCTTACTAAACTCCTACAACGTTGTGTTTTCAGCTTTGTACCTACCTGAGATTTTCCAGGATGGATTTTCTCAGGTTGAAAACATGTAAGAATTACTTCTGAAATAATCCTCTTTTTGTTATCTTTGTATCATGACCCATCATTACAGCACTGAAGTCAAGATGCACTCAATGAACATGTTTTCCTGGACATACAAAGCTTAATTAAAAACCATTGATTATCTGACATCCTCCTTCCAGGAGAAAGAATCACATGCACCAGCAAGCTGTTTTCCCCAGTTCTGGTGTTTGATGAGCACACCCATCCTTTGAAGCAGGAGACAGCACCGTCTGCGCCAATTCTCAGCTCCCTTTTCTGGATTTCAAAGTAAGAAAATCCCTGTCTCCTGCACAGACAAGGTTCAGCCTTACAATGCCAAGTTCCACCGTGTCCATGGATCATGAGCTATCAGTCAGAGGGTTTTTTAGGGAAACTCTGGGTATGTTAGTGCAAGGCCACTGACTCGCTTAAATTAAGATATTCTTCTTTTCCTCCAGTTCTGAAGCAGATGAGCACTGGGTGAGCCTTGTGCTGTGGAGAAGCTCGCTGAGCTGCCTCTGTCACATTTTGACCACAAGAAAAAACAACCCAAAAGAAAGGTGCCAGAACTTGATGCTCCTTTAGTGTTGTTTATATTTTGATTTAACTTCTGAGCTGGATTATTATTGAAACATATTCAGACAAAAGATTTGCCAGTCTTTTAAAAAGTCATAATTCTGTACTGTTGTTCTCAGCTGTGCAACTGTGTGGCAAGGAGTGTCCTGCTCACAACATCCCTTTGGTATTTAGAGGAGATGAATGTTAATCCTAGTAGGGACACTGCTTCCACAACTCCATCCTTACAGAATAACATCCAAGTCTTTGCAAAAGATGTACATACTTAATTCCAAGCATATCAGAAAACACCCAGCATGCATCTCTCAGCCTTGCTCTTTTAGGCCTCCTGAGGCTTCAGACTATTTGGAAAAAAAAAAAAATATGAATAGGAGCAAATTAGGGGAAAAAGTCTTTGGGGGAAAAAACCCCAACCAACCAACCAAAACCAAACATAAACCAAAAACAAACAAACAAACAAACAAAACAAACAAACAAACAAAAAAAACCCACCAAACCGAACATGAAAAGTGATCAAAGAATAGAAACCCAGAAGGTAAGGACAGAGAAAGCAGAAAGCAGAGAAAAGAGCATTAACTTCAGAATCACTGTGAGAGTGCTGTTGAATTACTGCTGTAACACTATTCAGCTCTCAAGTTCAAATGTAAAAAAAAAATTCCCCCAAATTCTGCAGAGTTAAGCAGTTATGAAAAAAATGTTGAGTTTGTAAGATTTCTTCCCGTGACAGAGTTAAGCAGGTCAGATTATTTACCAAAGGGAAGTTCAAAAGACTCAGGCACTCAATCTATAAATAGCTAGTACAGGAAAATGATACTTGATGGTAGGAGATAGTTCTTACACGTTTTCAGCAACGGCACACACAATCCAACAGATGTGACCTGTAGCTAGCAACCAAGTTTAAAAAAAAATATATATATATGGGTAAAGCAAATGAACTTACGTAACTGTAGGCTTCTCGAGACCTTGTTATAAATGTAGAAATACCACACAGCTCCCCTTTAACCTCTGCCACAATCATGTGGCCACTACTTCTCCAGAAACAGCCTCTAATGGCCTTAAGAGTCTATCCAGCTGAGCTTTAAAAAGACACTGTTTCCCAACATTAAAAGTTCAGCCTCGACTGGGTTTGATGATACCTAATTACAGATGAAAAATAAAGCCCTTCACCACAAAAATTATCAGATGAAATTCTATAGCTATGTCAGACAAGATCAGGAGATGACAACAATGGTAACATGTAATTGCAAAACATTTAAAAATATCAAAAGGTATATTGAGTATCCTGAAAATATATTAGGAAAGAATGGAAAGTAAATCCTTGGAGAGGTACAAATACCTATGCTGTTTAAATTACTTGGACACTGGCATTTGCACCTGGACTAAGGTTGTCAAGTTCCTACAGAAAACAGATAAACAGTATAATTCAGTCATTTGGTAACCAAAAAAAAACCACAAACAAAAAAACAACCAAAAAAAGTAGAGTGTATCAAGCTACAGTGAAAGCAACTCTTCCTCAGAAGGCACTTTAGACTATTTTACAGCATTTTACAGATTTAGACTATTATACAGCAAGCAGAGGCATTCATTTTATCATTTTATGGCAAACCTGGCTCTCCTTTTTGGAAAAAGTAGTAACAAGGTTAAACTTCCCTCAAATAAAAATAATTAATTACTAAATCCCATAGCTGACAGGCATCCTTTGCACCACTCACTCAAAGATTTGATACCCTGAGAACACCTAAGCACCCTCACCTTGAAATCTTTTAAGGATTTAACCTCACACAATCATCAAAGCAGTAAGCCAGCAGTCTTTCCACTTGAAAGGTGGGGGATTGCAGCAGGTAACAGTCTGGACACAGTGACAATTTCCAGGTGGTTTTTGCTGTCAGCTTCTTACAGCACATCTTTTGCCATACTGCTGCATACTGGAAAGACCAGGCAATGGACACAACTGGGTCTATTGCTACCACATGCTCGTCTCATGCCCTGGATACCACGGCAAGGGAAAGATGCGGATTAAGCAGGCAATGCCACAGAGCGGGAACCTCCGATATCACACATGGAGCCACAGCAGCCAACCTCACCACCCAGGGCTCTCCAGCTGGTAAGATGAGCAACGAAGCATCTCACTTACGCAACAGCTCAGCTGTTCATGGACAGTGATTTCCTTTTATCATTAATCTGCAATTAAAAAAAAGTATGAAAGAGACAATGATGTAAAAGAAAGCACTTTCTTCTTCCTAGGCTGTCCCCACAGCAGAGCTAGCAGCGCAATATTCTCCTGAGGTCCTATCCTCTTCAGAGCAGCCCATCTACTGCTGCTTTCTCTTCTGACAGACCCTCTCCCTCCCTGCCCCAAACACAGACACCCCCACCTCTGGCCACGCTTGGCCAGGCAGGCAGGAAGAGCTACCTGGGCAAAGACTGGAGCCAGGGTGGGAAGAGTCAGAGAAGGAGCAGCACTGGCTAAGCTCCTGCTGAAATTAATGAAAAGGAACAGGGTGCACAGGGAAATAGAAGAGTGCAAGTGCTCTTCCAGGAACAAAACATAAAACAAAGTCACCATTCAGATGGAAGAGAGAGGGCTGAGCACTGAAATTGTCACAAACTCTTTATTTTTACAAACTGTACAAGCCAGACCACAGGGAGTCATTCACTTCACATTGTTAGACACCAGTATCTTAAATACACATCTCAAAAAACAAAATTAAGAATTCCAAGCCTGTATTTTCAGTCATTTAACCAACAAGCTCCAATAAAACTTGGAAGTTTAAAATAAGCGTGAATCCATTCAAAATGCAGGTAGTTACACTTCAAACAGCCTGAAACAGTTAAGAAAAAACATATCCCGTGGCCACCGTAACTGCAGGACAAGTTCCCATTGTTCGAGAGAAGTCGGGGGGCCCAGTCACAAAAGGCTGGATCAGCAGTTCTGGGCTGCAGCTGGCAGCCAGGGGCTGCACACCTCGCTTTGAGCTGGGATCAGCAAAGCCTGACCCACTCAAGCACAGTTTCTCTTTCTCCTCTGCAGCAGAAGTCACCACGCTATGTTCAGCAACATGCTAGTGCAATTGCCAAAGTAGGGCAAGAAGAGATGCTGCAGCACACCCTGCCTCCCAGTGCACAGAACGGGCCACAGACGCACTCAGTAACACAAACGCTTGAAACCAGCATACACCCAACACCAACAAAACATATGCAAATATTAGTGTGAGAATACAGCCCAAGAAAGCAGAGGTGTTTTGGGACGTTCAGGGACTGTGTTTGGTAAGACTGTGCTCTAAGTAACCCCAAAAGATCTCAAATGTGAAATTTGTAAGTTGAAAAAATTACTTCATATCCAAAAAAATGGAAAAGGATCATGCCAAAGAGTGAGATAATTAAGGTGGAGTTTAAATGACTAACAAAAAACTGCTGGATTACAGACATTTCAGAATATTTTATGACTTTGCAGATGAGAACGCCATTTCATTTGACTGAAAACAGGTGTCAGAAAGGATGCTCTGTATCTTTTTGCAGCACTGGACACATTTCTTAATTTTGCTTTTAAATAGATGCATTTGATCTCCAAGTGCTTGTACATGTTCCCAAGCCCAAAATAAGACAAAGAGGAAGTATGTCTGCACTTTAAATAGTACTTCCTTTGACACTGCCTCTCTTCTTTCCTAAGCCTGCAAAAGCACCTTTGAATCAAACTAAAACAGAATCTCAAGGCTGGCACATACACTGAAGATTACAATTGCTGTGCAATCCATTAATTGAAACAATTATCCAAATGAGTTGTTTTGTTTCTTTAAAATAGGCATAAACACATAAATAAAGCAAGCAAAGCTTACCCTACTTTACAGGACAGAATACCTTTATGAAAATCGGGAAAATTCTATTCAGAACAGTTAAAGAGGGAAAAGAGAAGCATATCCTTCAAAAAGGAAGAACAAAGGCATTCCACAGTCCATGTGTAGGACAAACTAAAACAGAGATTAATTTTACAAGATGACTGAATGGCCTGCTGAACCAGGGTCTGTGGGACCAATCTCAGTGAACTCCATGGGAGCGAATGACAACATTCCCACAGGAATAGGCTTGGTCTGCACAGCAGCAGAAGTCAAGTTTTATCCCTATAGCTACACATTTTCAGATTTCTTCTGTCGCATTACGCCATTCTTCTAAGTTACTGGCTTGCAGAAAATCAATTAAATCCTTTTTCTATGGAGAAAATTTGATCCAATATTCTATGTAATGTTCCTACTCAAGTTAAACTGTGAGACTGATCACAAAAGGCCCTGTGAAGGGAAGAGCTAACAAAAGGAACAGATTTTCTCTTCCAAGAACAGCACAGTGATTACTGTAATATTACTTTTCTTTCAAACCTCCAAGATTGGTCTCAAAAATTCCCTTTTAGTTCCATTTTAATTAAACTTCAGAAGCGTCAGCTGTTCAACAGCATACCTATTAATCCAGACCAAGCAGAAAACATTTTAACAGACTGATAACTAAAGTGCTTCAGAGAACAGCAATGTGCTGGATCTTCACCGGCTGATTGCTCTTTTTCCCTGTGCTCTGGACAGCACAATCTGTCTTTTTGCCAAGGGGACCAGCATAAGATATTCCTTTTGGGACTGGAGCTCCTCTTCGTTCCTAAGCAACAGATTTGCATAAGCTGAAGGAGCAAAGAAAAATGCTTTTCACATCATTTAGTGGCCTGCCTGATTAAAGTAAAAGACAGAAGATAGCAAACAGCAGCTGACAGTTCTGTGTGTCACAGATTTGACATACTGTTAAGCTTTCAAAAATACATCTGTGATTGGAATAAAAAAAAAGGCTCAATAGATGCAAAAGAGAAAACAAAAATTCTGGCATTGAATTATCCCATCCCAGCACCATAGCAATTCCCAGAACACCCACATAATGTAAACAATTAATTTAGTATTAGACACCTACGGGGCAGTGTGGCTCACATTAACTGCTTTGCCCTGCCACTGTAGGGGCGCAGAGGGGGAAGCAGGCTTCCAGGCACAGCCACAGGTTTGAGGGAAAATGTAAGGCTAAAGCACAGAGGTTTTATGTTTGGTGGGTCACACTGTCCAAACTAAAAGCTCCTTGTGTTCAGTCGTGTATGTTTCTTTCATGCAACCTTCTTCATTAAGGTAGCCTACATTGCTACCTGTCCAGCTTCTGTTCCCTGCAGGGAAACATCATGACAAGCAGTCCCGGTCTCTTTACACAATACTTACACTATGACTGTGCAAACAAGGTTCAAGCGCTCAGTGATACACCACTCTTACCGCCTCGAAAACCAAATTCTGTGTGATACTGAACACTTTGGCAAGCAATGGCAGCACCATCAGTGCAACCTGAAAGCCACACTTTCATGAGTCAGTACTGTTCCTCCCTCCCTCCCACAAGATAATTAAGGTCAGGAGGACACCGCTGCTAAGGATGCTGTCATTTAGCTGAAATGGCTTGCTGACACACTGACCACCAGCACTCAGATGATGATCAGTCATGCTTGTCAAGTAACTATAGGCTTTCTCTTCCAATGTCCTGGATGAATTCAAGCACATTTCCAATGACAGGAAGGCCTGACACTCAGTATCATCAGGTTATAAATGGGAATTCTCAGGCTCTTTGGACAAAGCCTACACCAAGCCTGGTGAGCCACGGTAGGACACAATTGTTTTTCTTGATGCCTGCCACCAGCTGCAGGTCTACTAGCTACTCCCTTTTAAAGCATCAGTAAAAAAACTCCCACAATTAGAGGACATCATGCAACCCTAGCACTCCCATATCACAGCACAAGGCTGGAGTCACCACGTTCTTGTTAGCAAGTCAGCACAAGAGCAGATTTATTTTTTCCTGCTCTGTTAGCAGCCAGAAGTAGCACATAGATGAGTACATACAAATTCTACAGCAGCAGCACCTGCAGCAGACAGCAAGTCATCACCAGGTATTCCAACAGGAAGCCTGGCTAGTACTATGCATCTGCAGCATCCTTCCGTACCTTGAAGCTCTGGAGGAGGGATGCAACTTGCTAATGATAAAATACAGGGTCAAATGCTATCCCCATGCAGGAATCTCAAGTGCAGTGTGATGCACACACTTCAGAAATGGGAAACTGGTTCTCCTCATCCCCACTCATTTTATTTGAGAATCCACTGCAACGATATGGGAGAAGCTTAACCCTGTAAAGTTTGCTCCAAAGTCATCCCACACATGCGAACAAGGAGAGAGGGCCTGTCGCTGCAGCTTGGTCTGCAGCACGCAACTCCCTCTGCAATGGCACTTGCACTACAGGAATTCACAGAGGGCTTTGGTTTGGTTTGGGTTATCTGTGTACATAAGCCAATATAAACTAAAAAAATCGCTGTTGGTGGGGCTAGATGGCTGATGGGGTTTGTGCTGATTTACTGATTAATCCTTAGAGAGCTGAGTTAGTTCTGAGCGAACATGGAAAAAAATTCATTAATCCTAAACTTACGTACAGATTAAAACCCCTTCTGCAATACTTGGTCTCTCTTCAGGCTAGAATGGAAGATTGAACTGTTGTCTCATTTTAGGTTAGGTGTGCTGAGATCCATTTTGCCACACTTACTTTAACTTACTTTTAACTTTAACACTCCCTGATATTACATCTTTGAGTTGCACCAACTGCAACTTACATTTTGCTTGTCCTTCAACTTCCAGTTCTCTTATTGCTTCTTGACTAACTTCCTCTCCTTCTCTTTTTCATATTCTTTTCCTCTCACTGAGTTCACTCCTCCCCTCCCCTTTCGTTTAATCTTGTTTTTCTGCTTTGGCCATTTTACTGTGACGCTGCTGTTATCTCCTGCAGCTGTCCTCAGCGCACATTTCTTCCATACTTCTGTTTCTGATTCTTACTGGTGCTGCAAGGGTGTGTAAGGAAGCAATGCTGCACAGCATTGCTTTGGGCAAGACTAAAGCTTAGCACAGAAGCTAAGCACTGAAGCACAGAGCTTATGGCACGTTCAGCAGCTGTGAAAAGCTCTGTGAAAAGCTCTCTCGTTTCTTAGCAAAGATAATACTGCCAGCGTAAGGATTCTGCAAAGAACAAGGAAGAAAGCAGCAAGAGCAATAACCACCCCAGAAAGCACAGGAGAAAGCACGTGCACATGGAGTTAGCCTGCCATTGCTCAGACACAGCACCCTTCATCCTGCAGAAAGAGCACCATCACAAATTGCTCATCCTCATACCTATTCAACATGGGTTTGGTTGGTTGTCCTTTATATTTGGTGTGGAGGAACTGCTGTTACTTTAATCAAAAAAGGGCACACCTGTGTGCACACACTGAAAGGAGCAGTGGACAGTGGGCTGAGCAACAGTCTGTCACATACAGGCGAGGGGGATGAGCCACAAAGATGGAAAGACAGGAGTCTGGAATCTTCAGATTTCCAACTAAGCAACAACACAACCCCTCAGCCTTACGCAAACTGTTCATTTAAGCACGTGAGTTCTGGAACTGTATTTGGATTTCACAAAACTGGGGAGAAATAAAGAACAAAACATCGTTTTCTCAAGGGAGGGGAGGACAGCACTCTCTTCCTGAGCCGAGTTCCAGACATGGTTGCTCCAGGACCAGCCTTACCACTTCCCAGCAGAGCCTGCTGGGCAGTAGCCCCTTCCTCCATGCAGGCCACCTGCCACAGCACCACTGGGGGCAACTGCCCACCTGGGGGCAGCCCCCCAAATCTCCCTTCCATAGCGTTTGTGTTATGCATCCAGCTCCGTCTTACAGCATATGCCCCCCAATCACGACAGGCATTAATTATACCCAGTTTATTATACCAGGGAAGTTTAAAAAGCCAACGAAGGCTTCAATAAAACTTACTCTTTAAAACAAAGGCTGTGTGCTATCATTCCCACTCCTTCCCTCTACCTGTAAATACTTAGTGAATCAACAATATAACTCTCTCAACTTTCATTTAACTAAAAAAAGTAATTACACCACTTTATCTGAAAAATAGGTTGGAAGATATGTTAGGCAAATTTGTACTATTTGTGCTTAAAAGTAGCTTTTCATTTAATATCCAACATAAGAATAATGTGCAATTTTGCAAAAATTATGGTATTTAACTAGAACAGGCTTCAAAAACTGTTAAGAAAAAAAAAATGTACCACTGTGATCGCTATGGGAAAGAGGGGGAGAACTAAACAAGAAGCAAGTTACAATTTAATAGTTCTCTTTAAAAATTAAGGAAATACTACAGGACAGGGTGGAGGAGAAAACAGAAATAAGCAAATAGCTTTTAATTTCTTAAGCTTTCTTTTTCCTCTAAAAAAGCTCATCATCTGTAACATTTTATACTTTCACTTTTATACAATGCATGAAAATATGCAGTTTCAGTGAAAATTCATCAAAAGCTTTACTTCTGATACCACCTAATAAGCATCCACATCTGTTTTACCTTAAAGTTTACCTGAACTTTAAACTCAGAATGTATAATTCAGTGTACTCTCCTTATCGATTTAATATATGTCAGTGAGCCCACTTAAAATAATTAGAGCTATACTGAAAGACTATAAATCAAGTTCAGGTCTACATCATTTTTATTTCCTGCCAACAAAGTGTCCATGTCCCTATGAGAATTAAAGTATTTTAAAGTGACATACAGCACTACAATATTTTTACCTAAACCCTGGAAACAAATATACCTGTAGTGCATAAATTAAGCACCTCCAAAAGTTCCTTGTACCATTTACACAGCTGGAATCACACTACTCAGCACATCAACTCTTGAAACTCATGTCCAAACATAATACCACAGTACTGATTTTGAAATCTGAGTATTTGTTTCTAAAACCAAAATGACCATTTATATTTTTCTCTGACTTAATATTTTATTCATTCATAAGAACATTACTGATGCTCAACCTGCTAATCATTTGTAGAGAATGTCTTACTAGATAAGCATAAGTCTAGATCCTGCCTGAAGTCTTAAGATGCCTTTCAGTGGAGGGAGAGGAATGGGAATGGCATTTTTTGCTCCAAATGAGTAATTCTTGGCTTTAAAAAGTTGCTTGATCATTCTATTACCTCCTGGCCAATATTGCTGAAAAGCAGACCAGCAGAAACCAGCCCTGTGAGAGGCTTGCTGGGACACATCCCATTAAACTGAGAAAATCTCCTACATCTGGTCCAAGCATGGAGAAAACATGCAATTTCGTGCTCACAAACCAGGTGGAAAGGAGGGCACCACAGCCTGCTGCCCTGGCGTTTACCTCTAATGAAAGCAAGAACAGAAGCATCAGTTCCTCACGTGCTACCCGATAACTGGAAATAAGAAAAGCTTTATTAAAGTCCACAGGTAGAGCCTCCCTCCCCTCTTGCGGAGGACATTCGCTTTAAGCTGTGCCTATGCTAGGGCACATGTCCTGGCAATGCACACACACAACCACAGAGCAACCACACAACTGAAGGACCACCATGTCCACCTTTACTTCTCTCTGGTTATCAAGAAGAGTTTAACAGGGACCTCACAGCATGACTTGGAGGGTTGCAAATCCACACCTGGCAGACCACAGCTGGGTAAATGCCACACAGGGAGTGCCCAGCAAGCAGCTCATTCAGGTACCATGGGAGCCCTCCCTGAGCTCAGTGCCTCACCAGGCCGTGAGACTGATGCCCCACTGGGGTCCCTGCCAGCAGAAGCAGAGGTCTGGCACAATGAAACAACCACAGAAAATGTGGGGAAGGGATACAGCAGCAGGGCACAAGCACTGCTCCTAGCTATCCCCAGAAGCAGGAACCACCACCTCCCAGCCAGGAAAGCTTGGAGAGCTGGGCTCCTTGCCCAGTAGCCCCAGCCAGATCTGCTCGCAACTCTGCTGCCCACAACCTGAAATCATCTCTCCCACAACGGTCTTTCTGTAGAAAGGCTACACAGCTATAAATGCATTTGCTGTCCTGCTGACCGTCAGCCTGAGGGGAACAGGATTTCTACTGAGGTGGCAAATGCCTGACAATCATTTGTGTCACACCCACCTTCACCGCGACCCTGCTTTTTCCAGTTAGAAGTCTGAGACGGCCACTTTTCACAAAAAACACTGAACTGTTTGAAGATGGGATTTTCTCTACAACGCACACGTTTATGAATGCACATATACTTACAGACATAACAGAGAGCAAACAGTACATGCTGACACAGAGAAAATCTCTTAAGTTCTATGAAGAAAACAAGCTTCAGAGGTTTTTGCCAGCATGTTTACAAGAGATAAGGAGCTACCCAAAATATGAGTTACAGCATTTCTAGTGCCAAGATACAGAAATATTATCTGTTATTTTGCACCCTCTGCCTTCCTGTAGCAAGTCTCATCAATGCATCATACCTATATTTTACCACTGGAAAGGGAGGTGATGTGGATTAAAGGCATTATACTTACACCATGCAAATCAGTACACACTCTCAGTTATGAGTATTACACAGCAAAGCATGTGCTTGACCCCCACAAACACCAGCTTCTAAGGGCATATGTATAGTAAAGAAGCATCCTAAACCAATGTCAATAGCTTAAAATACCACTAAGTTCTCAGGTTTTGTAGGTATACAACCCTATTTCACAAGGCTGAAACATCCTCCTTTCACTTTACTGTGTCAGTTTCACACACATGCGCACAAAAAAAAGGACAAGCACAGGTGGCTTTCACATGTTATATACTCAAATAACAATGTAGCCATACTAACAAAATGCCTTGCAAGAATAAGGTCTGTCAGAGGCCACTTGTAACAAGGTATATGTTCTAAATATCAATATTTTCCAGATCTCTTAAATTTAGTGTTCCCTCTCTGTGTGATCTGAAAGCACGTCCAAATGGAAGCTCGGGACTGTTGAAACGAATCACATTCCTACCATCTGAACCACTTCACTGGCCATTCACGCCTGGGTTGTGTCAAGCTCCTGCAGCATCCCTAGGTAAACAAGCACTTAATTTGGTTCAAGAATAATTGCTTATGAAGTTGGGGCTTGCCATAGTAACTACAGCTATTTAAAATATATATAAAAAACAAAAATTCAGAAACGCACACTGTCACTGTTTCAAGAGAAGCAAAGTCAATCATATGGCTGAGTTCCAATTCACTATGGTATAACATTATATGGTATAACTGCCCGACATTAAAGTTTACTTTACTTGTTGGTACAGCAAAGGAATCACATGAAGAACTTGCCCTGAGAATGCAAAGGAACGCCTGTAGGATGAAACTGTCTTGTTGTGTGCATAAATACGTGTGGAAATCATGGTAAAATCAATTTGCTCTTGTATAGCATTGCGAGCAATTTAGCAGCTTTTGGGCCAAAGGATGAATAAAGCTCAATCCAAGAAAAGAAGTTTTGTGGAGATTTTTTGTTCCAACTTTGCAGCTCAAATCCAACCACCCTGAAGCTTCTACCTCAGCCTGAATATCTTGGATATCTTTGAGAAACGAAACAAAAAATAAAAATCATGTGATTCTGGGAAGAGAGTTATGACAAGATTGTGAAACCTACCCTCAGGAACGAGCCACCTTCCAAGACATCTCTCTTGCAGCATGAATAAACAAAGCACTAAGCAAAACTTAAGGAACATATCAAACAAACCTCTAACATAAAACATCAAACACATAGCTGGAACAGATATCTGTTAGCTACTTAACTACACTTTGAAGTCGTGTAATGGGTCAAGAGAATTCACGGGTTCAAGCCCAGGGGCTCATTTCCACCTAAGGCAAACTGAAGAAACAAGGACCTTTTTAATGAACACTTTGGATAATACAGGTATATCACTAAAGGACCACAGCTTTTGAAAGTCACACATTCAGAAGTTAAAAACTGAGAAGTCTGGATTGTCTGTGGAACATCCCCTTTCTTATGACAGAGATCGTTTTTTTTAAACACCTATTCATATATTCATACAAACAGTAATTCAGCTCCACTTAGACTCAAATATTGTGATATTTATTAAGTTATAAGTTTTAAGTTAACACGCCAGAACACATTTCAAACACCACTCTGCTCTCCTTTATCATGACCCTCAATGGGAACTGACCAAACCCAAGGTCTGTAAACAAAACACACGAAGTCTTAGTCATCTTCAGCAGGGCAGTTTGGGGGGGTGGGGGTGGGGGTGTTACTTCTCAAGATTCCAAGATCCTTCTTCTCTAAATAAATAAATAAACGAGGCGTAGCAATCTAAAACCCACAGAGTACAACTGAGATATTTCACCAAACACATAACCCTTTTAAATAACTAAACAAATAAAAAAGAAATCTAAGCTACTGCAGAGGAATACTACTGTACGTTTCTTAGAGGGCAAAGCCAGCAAGCTTTAACAATACTGGGACTCAGCCTTCCTGCTGTACCCCAGTGCTATACAGGCTGTTTCTGAATCCCTCCTCCTCCCTCCTGGCAGCTACAGAGACAACTGGCTGCCTACACCAGCTAGACTTCACAGACCAGTTGTCTGGGAACGCTTAAAGAGCCTTTTACGTTAGACCAGGAAAAAACATGTTTGCAAATGCAAAAAAGAGTTTTTAAAAGGTAAAAAACCCCAGGACTTAAAGCCAAGAACCAGAACACTTAAATAAGGACTGGGGATGCAATTTCTAGCATATAGCTCAGAGACACTCAGTCTGAGCATAAAACAGTTCGTTTAAGTGCAATTAATACAAATGTAATCCAAAGATCACAGAACTGCATTACAGCATTATTAGAAGTTCCACTTTGAAAAACATGCTAACCAGCACCACTGCAGGTGTACGTGTTCAGTGAGTTTATTATAATAAAGTTATGGCAAATAAGTAACTGGAATGCAATAAGGACTGGAGTTGCTCATTAGCCTAGGCTTTCCATTTCCCACAGTTTACAGCAAAGCGTGGTATGACCTTCTAATTAAGGAGAAATTCCTCCAGACAGCTTTCCTCCCCCTCCAGTACATGCTCTCCAGCCACCACTTCAGGCAGACTGGCTACATCCCACAAAAACAACTTCTTCCTAACAGCCTCCCTGGCGCAACCAACTATTTACATGTGTAAGTGCTACTCAAACCTGTCATCAAAAGGCACAGGAATAAAAATCAAAGCAATGAGAGCCTACTGCAAGGCAGAGCCGATTAGCAAGAGCTGCTGATGAACTGCACGCACGGAGTGCGATGAACTACACACACACATCACACACATCAGATAAAGTGCGTGCGTGTTTTCATCTCCTTGCTCGGAAGGACAGGCAGTGGAGGGATGGGGCACCAGACCATCCATCGGGGGAGTTCGGCGCTTATGTTGCTGCTCTCGCTACAGCAGAGTTATTTTAACTGGATACAATTCAGCTTCCTCAAGAGGAAGCCGCTTCATGTCCTTACACGGACGCCAGACCACCGCCTGCATCGGAAGGGCAGGACAAGCTTGCAGAGGGCTTTTTATTTTTATTTTTTACCCACCTAACCCGCTCCCGGCGAGCCTAGGAAGCGGAGCTCCGACCACCCCCGTGTGACAGACGCAGGGGCTACGCACAAGAGAACGCGTCGCCCCGACGCCCAGGCGCGGCCAACACCGGCTTGTAGGTGACTGCCCCCGGGGCCTCACCCGCTGGCGGGGCATGGCCACCTGCCCCCCGCCCCCGGCCCGCCGCGGCTCTGAGGGGACGCCCGGCACCCCGGGGCCCGGCTCCACCCGAGCACCGGGAACCCCGCGGCGCCACCGGCCCCGCCAAGCCGGCAGCCCCGGGGAGGCCCCGCGGCGGGGCGGGCCCAGCCCGCTGCCAGGGGTCAGCCCTCGGGAGCGCCAGAAACAGACCGGGGGGGTACATACATCGATCGGAAATAAGCGCCCGGGGCTCACGGCCGCCCGCCAGCGGGGCGCGGAGGGGGCGCGGAGCTGCCCGGCGCCTCAGATAAAGCGCCGGTACGCGGGGGAGGGGGGCGAAGCCGCCCCCGACGCGGCGGATCCGCCGCCGGAACGGCCGCACCCCGCGGGCAGGCCGCTCCGGGCCCGAGGAAGCGCTGCTCACCCGCTCGCCGCCGGCTCCCGGGAACGGCGATGCCCGGCGCCGGGAGGGGCCCGTCTGTCCGCCCGCCCAGAGGCTCCGCTGGGCCGGGCCCGGCCCGTCCGCCGCCGCCGCCAAGGGTCGCGTCGGCCCGGCGGCTCCGCTCCTGGGCCGCGCCTGGCGGGGAGTTTCCTGTCTGAGTCACTTCAACCGGGAGCTGCGCAGGGAAACACCCTTCCTGCCGCCCCAGCTCCTCCTCCTCCCGCCTCATCCCAAACCTGCCGCCCCTTCCCCCCCGCCGCCGCCGGCTCCGGCTCCTCCTCCTCCCGGGGCGCCGGCAGCCGTCCCGGGGCTACCGCAGGCGGCAGAGCGGCGTGCCCGGCTCCGCGGCCTCAGCCGCCTCCTGAACGAAAGCCCTTTGCTGGGCCATACGCACAGGGAAATCTCTCTATATACGATGACAACTACATGGAAGAGGACGGCACCCCCCTCGTACTTGTACACAAAGCAGAGAAAGTCCCACTCGGCGCCCGGGTGCCCCCAGCATCACCGTGAGAGCCCCCCGTAGGGAACACCGGCCGTAACAGGTCACTCGCTTATTCCCACTCCCCCGCTTCGGCGGGGTGGCGAGGGAAGGAGCCCGGCCGCAGGGACGCAGCACGCAGCCTTACCGGGGCACCGCGGGGCAGCCCCTGGGAAACACTGCCCCGTGCCCTCTAGAGGGCGCCCCTGCCTGCTTTTTCCCCACCCCATACGCCGCTGTTCAACGGGAACTAAACAGAACAAACAAGAGCTGTTTTCCACTGCCTTTGACAACCTCCCGCCTTTTTTTTCCGTAAAGCCCAAGAAACACGTATCTAACCGCTCATTTTAAACCTTGCTTACCTTTTTCCATCTAATGTTCTCCCATTTCAAGTTCTGTTTTTATTTCTTCATCTATATGTTGCTGCACCACAACAGCAAACTGCCCACTCTTTTTCACTAAAGTTTGTCAAGATTGTTCTTTCCATCCATTATTTTATGGCAGAATTCAAAAACCTTCTTATGCAGGGGTTACGCTACATTGAGAGCATGGAAACTTCCTAAAAATTTTTTTAAAGCCTATCTGCTTGTATTTGACTGCTCCAAGTTGCAGCCAACATTTTATCTACTCTTGAAAATCCTCTCTAATCATCAGCAAACCACAAAACTACTGCTGTAGCAAGCAATTTTAGGTCTCCGTTTTCAATATCTGTTAGTGGGGCACTATTAATGATTTTTGTGCTGAGAACTGAATAAATAGTCCTTTATTTTGTGTAATTTTTTTCAAAGAAGTTTCTAATGTATTAACTTTCCTCAAATAGCCTTTCTGTAATAGCATCTACAAGAAAGCCTTTGGAAGAGGGGTAAGTTGCTAAACCCCTTAGTTCTCATTATTTCAAGTACTCTAAATCCGATTATTCCACCCATTCCATATCATCGAGAATTCCCACAGCCTGTGGAGAACTTACGCATCGCTGCAAAATACTATTGCTACCATTTCATCGTATCACTGACACATCTTCAGTCCTATTTTTTCCAGTGCTGCAATAGTCTTTTCTATGAAACAGTTTCTTTTCTAGGATGTGGCTGCTTACTTTGTTTGTATAAATTCATAAGCATTTTGAATACATACAGCAAATGAATGAATTTCACCCATCACAGCTCCTTATCAGCCTAGCTTCTAAACCCAGCTCGGTCAAAACTGTAGAACACAACCAGAGCTGGATGCTTCAGTTTCTAAAATGACAGCTGATACTGTCTGGTGCAATCTATCCCATGCCCTTTTCCATAAACCCTGCTTGGGGCAATGAGCTCACGGAATTAAAGAATAACTCACTTTCATAACGCAGGACTGGCTTTGTTTCCTTGTCCTGGGTGAGTGAAAATTCAGAACAGCCTTGTCTTAATGCAGTCACTTGGCCTACATCAGCAGTGAGACCTCTTATCAAACCACCATGCAGCAGCAAGGACAAGGGAACTTGCTCCAAGCAAAGCCAAAAGCTCTCTGCGAGATCTGATCAAGAGAAGCTTGCCCCTAGATGGGTGACACTTCACAGTGCTCCTGTGCAAGACTGCTACTGCAGCTCCCGTGCTTGCCGAAAGCCTCCCGGTGCCAGGAACAGCTGCTTTGCATGATAGCAAGATGCTGCCAACCAGCACCATACTGTCCTGGCAATAACAGCTTGTCCTAAGGATTGGCTGATGCCCTTGGTCTTGCCATCCTCCTTCTAAAGAATCTGAGCGAGCGAAGGAGCTACTTCCCCACTGCTGAAGCAACGTGCTCTTTATCAGCGTTCTCATACTCAAGTTCACAGCTACCCATAAGGTCAGATAAAATAATACTGACGATGCTATGCAACTAGTCAAGATTTGTGTTGCTTTTCTATTACTTGACATCGGAATATGGAGGACAATCAACATTTCACCATCTGGATGTCTATGTTCTCATGTAACATGAGGCATGCCTATCAGAACCATTTTAAAAGAGTCTACATCACACCATTCCATCTGCCTGATTTAATTCTGTAATGCCCCTGTGACTCCCTGTTCTTTCCACTTCTGTGAAATTTAAGAACTGCAATGACAGCACTTGATTAAAGGTGTCCCGTGCATCTCCATGACCTGCATCTTCCTCTACCGTATCCATCCTTCTTAATTATTCTTGCCACACTGAACATGGGACTTCTGAGCATAGCTAAAGACGTATGTATCTACATATTCCTCACCAAGCCGTTAACTCATCTCCTATCCACTGGAAGTTAGGTGTGGTTTTTATAAGACGAATGGCTAGACTTTGGAACTCAAACAGCCCTTTCCTGGGTGGCATTTAAACCTGATATTTAACCCATGCCTGTCAATGACCTTTAGTGAATTCTCTAACACTTAATGTATCACACTCCCGGCAATTTGTGTCCCCTACAACTAAACCAGATGAACATCGATAATATGGTAGGAACAAGCCCAATGTGATCATGTGAAGACTAAATAAAGCCTTTGCTCAAGGTCCTATGCTAGCCACAGACACCCACAACTCTACTGCCTGAATTCCAGCTATTTTATAATTTCTTTTTGGGGGCTTTATACTATTTACCCAAAGTCAATGAAAATCTTCCACAGGAGCCACAGGAATCCACGGAAGAGTTCCATTCTACAGCAGTCCGAGAGCTTCAACAGGAATCTTCTGGTCCTGCCATGAGGTGTCTGCTGCGTCTAAAATGTTGATATACTCTCTGGTTTTGCACCTTTTCACTCAGATATTTTAAAAACTTAATAGCATACCTAGCAATTTTTTAACCTGCTGAGTCCACAGAGATCTTTTCATCCTCAGAAAGGAGGCAAAGCAACACAGGAAACTGCCATGACCTGACACAGAAAGGCATTTATGAAGCCACAACGGGCAACAGCCGCAGTGACCCCAAGAACAGGGCATCACACAAAACTAGAAAGAAATAAAATGGGTCATTGTCTGTAAATCAGTTAAAAAAATGATATCCAACCTCCAACAACTTATCAGCCACCTTCTCCATACTCTAAAGGACTGGACAAGATTTTTCACACAAGAAGTCAGCAGACTTCATTCTGTGCCAGACGTGGCAAACAGTTCAAAGCATAGCAAGGCTACAAAAAGATTATATGCTTCCACACTTGTCATTTTCAGCTCTCAGAATAAGATAGAAACCTACATAAAGGGCACAGCACTTGGGAAAGTTAAAGCAGAAGAGACAAGCAGAAAGCAGCAGCCAGCTCAGAAAGTGAGAATCTGCCCACAGGAGGAAGCCCGGCCAGCTATGTAAAGACGTAACTCCTACCACCACTCCTACCAGGGGCTCTCCACTTCACAAGGCCTTACGCAAAGGCAGAGTGATCTGGTCACCCACACCTACCTCTGACTCCAGGAAAAGCCTTGACTTTTTTCTCCTGTCCAGGAAAACCCCTGAGAGCATACGTGCTGCCAAGAGCACAGCGGACAACAGCAAGCATGCTGCATATCCATAAATACTCATTAGCACGTGACAACACCTGCAGCGCTCTGGTTCCGATTTCCCTCCTAGTGCTGAATGCCACTATCTCAAATGGATCTGAGCGAGCAGGGTTTCCTAGTTCTGCTTTCTAGCTCCCTGAAATGCTAGACAGAAGTTCTGTTGCTGACTCAAAGGGATTTAACTCTTTATCAGTATAATAGGCCCATGTCCCCCCAACTCTGCCTCCCAACAACGCTGCATGCTGTGCTGCCAACCACGCCAGAGTCCACCTACCAACTCCCTAACAGACACGAACAAGCACTAAATCCCTTCTTGGTTCTATTATGAGTTAGATTTATTTTGCCCATGCAGGACATCAGTACAGAAACTAGGGCGTGTGTGTTAGCTAATTCATCCTGCCTCCTCTTCACCCCAGCCCTGCCCCTTTAATGCTGGTAACTTCATTAGCTAGCTAGACCCCACGACCTGTGATCTCCTACAGCCTTCCCAGCAATAAATGCACAGTGCAGCAACAAGTCACTGAGCTCTCCAATAAATATTAATTGTATCAGTGAGGAAATGTTTTTCTGTACAAGAGTATAGAAGGAAAGCTGGAAAATTTGTAATCTCTACAGTTAGTAAGATTAAAAAGCACATCAGAGGAATTTTTTTTGTTGTTGTACTTAAAATCAGCCTGCAATTTAGAGATGCTATCTTTAATCCATGCTACCATGGAAACCATGCAATCAACAACTGATTGCTAACTTTTTGGGTATCAGTAGCTTGACACAAGCAAGTGGTTAAATAGGTATTATTAAAACTAAACAGCAAAGAAAGCATTACAGAATTTACTGAATCTCTGCTGAGATGTGACCTAAAGATTGTGGAAGCCCACATGAAAAAAAACCCAGGGGAAGTACTGAGACAGATAGGTAAGGGCTTCTATGCCGTAACTTTTATGAGTGCACCCAGAAGTTAACAAGAACAATTACAGACGGAAAAGAATATAAATGAAACTGTGACAGCATCCAATAATGCAGTGTGTTCTTTTCCAAAGAATTTCAGACCCCCTTATAAGCTTAGAAAGTTCAGTTTCTACATGCTTTGCTGGGTATACTTTTTGTGCTTTCCTTTAGCTAGACTTGACAATTTACAAAACAGTTGACTATGACAGAACCCCCTTAAATCTATACACACATGCAGTAAATTAGGCCTTGTTTTTCTAACATTTCTGCAATTGCTTACTTGAAATTCCAGAAGTGCAAGCAAAGCATACTGAAATGCAAGGTCTCTTTCATCAAAGAGGAACTGTATCCAACAGTTAAAATTCAAATCAGATATAACAGATAAAAACAGGAATTTGGAAAGAAAGTCAAAAAATGTCCAGAAGGAATGGACCAGGATAGAATCCAAGTAACAACACTGTTCTGTAAAAAAAGGTTACAAGGAAATACGAGCAGATAAATAGCTAAAATACCCCAAATCTCACTGAAAGCTCTTTTTTTTTCCCTCAAACAGCTAAACAGCCATTTTAACTACTGCCAGGGGACTGATGAAAAGGTCCTGGTGGCATCACCAGGCATGCACATTAAAAGAAAGGACTTATTTTTCTGTGGTTCTAAAGAAAGAGAAAGGAATGTCAAAAGACAGGCTCATTCAAGGGGATTTGTTGGCTGAATATTACTGACACACAAAAAGCTAAGCATGGCGGATGTCTGTGGCTAGAACTGGCCAACATGGCCAAAGCTAAGATTTTTACTGTGGTTTTGTGACAACAAAAGAGCAAACAAATATTGGAAGCTGGCTGAAAAAATGGCATGCAGGCATTGCTCACCTCCAAAGTGCACAAAAGTCTGCAGAATGCAAGGTTAATCCCTAAGCAGAAAATCAGGTGAAACAGCAAAATCCTTCACTTGTATGGGTCTTTCAAATAAAATAAGTAAAATCTGCAAAGGGATTTACTAGGAATTATTGTTTCAATAACATGGAGGACTGAAGGATTTTTTTCTCCCACATCTAGCTAACGTTACCCAAGGCAAGTCTATGAAAAACAGTAATTTCACTGCAGGTAACCACTGCATAGAAAGAAGAAATAAAGCAATCACTTGTTAGAATTTTTAAAAGCACTGAATACAAGATGTACATACACTCAGAAAGTAATGAACCCATGCATACCAGTGCTGAACTTTGTAGTATAAGTTTGCCTTTTAAAATCATTAGTATGCCATTCAGTTTTACTGCAAGTGAGCAAGAAACAGTTAATAAAGAACTTACTCTGTCTCTGCATGCAATAAGTAACACGGAATCTCAAATGAGAACCAGTCATGGTAAACTGGAAGTACGAATTACTTATGTTAATAGGTGTCCATCTACCACAAAAAACATCCACTTGGAAAAGCGTGTCATGTGGTAGCAGAGGATATTACAAACATAATGTTCTCTAAACCAAAACTTCTGCTCAAAGAACATGCTATGGGCAGCATACAGTTTCCCATTGTTATACTTAAAAAAATAATATTCTTTTTCCTGAAAACATTTTATGACTATACCTTGGAAGAACCTTTTGAGATCTGCTGTTCAAACAAGAACCCCAATATTATTTTCATGTAAAGTAATTATTAGTTCACAGCTGAAAAAAAATATTTCTATAATGTGAGCCACAGAGTCTTACAGTTGGTAGTAATATACTTAATTTACCTCACAGAAAGAGCCCTCAAACTTTAAGCTAACAACTGGATTTCAGCAGAAACACAAACAAGGGTCAAATTCCAATTATTAAATCTTTTATTTATTCAAATAAATAACTAAATGCCTATGACTTTCACTTTTAAAATGCAAGTGTAGTGATGCCAGGATTACAGAGAAACTTTCACAGAGAGGAGACAGGCAAGTCATCTTCTGCAGAACACACATTCCACATTTACTTCTCTAGAAATGCACCCTTCTGTATTACAATCTGCTGCTTTACATGAGATTAGCTATTAGATGTCAGGTTTGTTTGCAAAAGGCTTAGGAGGAGAACTGTCAAGTCATATATGACCAACTCTGAAACATCTCAACAATCCCCATACTTAAAATTAATACATTACACACTGTGATCTTGACCTTACTTAAACTGACAAGAGCTACCACTAAAATTAGTAAGCATTTGGTCACTTAACATAAAAAATATTGGTATTTTATAGCCTGCAATAATTCATTTTGATAAGTTCATCTTGTATTTTTTACATCTGCTTATTGTAACAGTCAACTATTCCCAAAGAGTTCTTAAGAACCACTAAGCAAATAAGATGAACGCTTCTTAGCCTTTTTTCAACAGCCAAAAATTAACTCAATCGACCTTCTGAATAATAAGAATTGAGTCACACCACTCCACACTGCCCTGTGGCCTATTGAAAGCTGCAAAATTAATGGAAAAAGAAAATCAGCTATTATTCATAATTAAACAAAAAATAAATAATTTTTACTGCACAAAATACATTTTACGTATTTTCAAGTAAGATTGTTTATACAGGATGAATTTTACACTATACATGTATTTTGATGTTGAAGCATATACATACAGAAAAAAATACTGCCACAACGAATACACTTAAATACCTGTACATTATTTACATTTTAAAATATTTTACACAGCTCCACACCATCAGCATCATTTAGTTAAACACATTTCAAACTGGAGTGTAATGCTTACAGTTTTTTAACAAGAGGATTTCAGCATAAATGCTGCTTTCAGTTCTTTATCAATTCAATACTCAGGTGTTAACTTTGTTCCATGCCAGCCATCAGTGACAAAGCTAAAGATTCCACTGCAAACCAAACCATAAAAAAACAGTTAATATTTGCATTTGCAGCAGTCTGTAAATATTTATTGCAATATTCAATTCTGTAGTTTAAAAGGAAGATACACGTTTATTTTTCAAATTTTAACAGTTCAGGATTTAAGACAGACATTTTATGCATCTCTGACAGTTTAGACAATATTTCACCAGTTTCATCATCAGTTATCAATTTGTTATCTCAGGTGGTAAGAACTGGTAAGAAATCAGCTCCTTCGTTTGAAATACTAACTGCTGTACATAAACAACTGAGCAGCACTCTTTTAGAATCATAGAATCATGTAGGCTGGAAAAGACCTTTAAGATCATTCAGTCTAACCATTAACCTAGCGCTGCCAAGTCCAGCACTAAACCACATGCCTAAGCACCTCACCTACACGTGGTATATAAATCTCTTAGAACATGCACCTACATCCCAGCTAACTCCATTTAGCAGTTGCCCCCCAATTCAAACTAGCACTGATTAGCAATTTAAGCTAATATCAGTCTGCAAATAGAAGCAGAGATATGTCATCTTCTGCTGTTTCTGCTACCAAGGAAGTAGCTTCCAACAAGTGGGCAGAGCAAGGAGGTCGGTGCAGCTGCAGCTGAGGCACCATAATATTAAAATTTTATCTGTTCAAGATACATCACAGCTGTCACCCAACATAAAAAGAATTCTCTTCTATGCTCTCCAGAACTTAGTTTCATTCATTTATTCAGTAAACTGCTTGTCACTTGCTTGGCTACATGAACATTCCCTCATCAAGGAAACAGGTAAACTGAAGATAGATGTCATAAAAAAAGCAGGACACGACTACTCTAAAAAATAATAAAGTTAATTTATTAAGAAGTAAGGCTTCATGTCCCTCTGAATACCTCACAAAATGAGAGTCTTTAATATGTACTGACAAACAAAACCAGATTAAAATGTAAATATGCTCCTAATAAAGCTTGTGTCCCAGTAAGTGCAGGTATGTGAAAAGTCTCATGTACTTACAGTGTGGAAAAGAGCCTCGACAGACAGCTTTGTTGAGAACAGTTACAAGAAACATGTGACAGTTTTTAAAATCAGATTCCATCTTCTCTATGGATTCCATCCTACAAAACAGTTTTAAAGAGGAATGCTTAACAGAGTAGCCACTACATTAGCTTCTAAATACGACCAAAACTTTACAGTAAATGACAAAAGTACTCTTTGCATAGTATTCTGGCTTGAACTTACAATTTTTCAGTCATGCCTGTGTATATTACTTCTAGAAAACAAAGGCAATTTTGTCAGGAGCATCTGCACATTATCACAATGCCATCAGTAATTTACTCATCATCCTAGAAATCCCTGAAGCAACTAGGAGGAAACACGTGGTTCCAACTGACAACTATTATTCCTACATAGCTTTGTATTTCAAGACATCCTTTACTGGTCCCTATTGCTTCAGAGCTCCCTGGGATAAACCAACACTGCCAAATAAAAGGACACCCACACTGTTTCGCTATCAGCCAATTACCAAATTCCACTTTGGACTGTGCCAGCTAGTGCTCACCAGAGGAGGGAGATGATGTAGCTCCCAATAGTCTCTCCTTTTTCCCCTCTCCTAAGAGCGCAGGGATGACACTACTTCAGCTATGACTTTTTCCTGCCACATCCAAAAGCACACAAGCACATATCCTGAATTTCAATCTAGCAGCCTTCACAAATTATTTCTGACACTTCCTATCAGAAAAGCACTCCAAAAATAGCAACTTCCTGATGCCACAGGACAACGGGATCTAAGTTCTAGGTAGCATCTGTGCCAAATGGAATTAGTCCTGAAACACATGGATGTTAAGCCTGTCCACACCAGTGGGCCTCAGGGCCACAGATCAACCCTTGAGTGTTAGACATAGCCTTGGAGACTTGCCTACTATGACTCATCCTTCAACCAGCAGGTTACAGTAGCTAAAGTATAACGTATAAACTGGGAGAAGAATGGTTGGAGAGCAGCCCTGCAGAAAGGCATCTGGGGGTGCTGGTCGGCAGCAGACTCTGCTGTTAAACACCAAACAAAGTCCTGTTATTTCACATAAAAAATATGTCAAAATCACATTCTGAGCTGTGAAATCATGACCATGTAGAATTTTAGGTATATATACTTACTTCCAAGCCCCCAAACCAGCCTGCCAACGGTCTGCAAACATCAGTACTAAATTTAATACTTTCATTATAGCTTCTTTCACAAAGCTCACCTAAGATAACAATTAAACCAAAAGGAACAACTGTCAGAAATCCACTGTTAAGCACAAAAATTTTCATTATTAAGCTGCAATACAAAGGTATCCCATGCCATTTAATGTGATCTGCAGAAACAATCTCTTAAGTACAATGTGATTTTTCCAAATTTAATTTGTGTTTGGCAATTGCTCTCTAATTCATTTCATGGCTGACTATTTCAGTAAGGACTATGCACAGACAGTATGTGGAATAAAAACCTACCATGCTATTCATGTACCTCCCTTTCCTGCCATACCAGTATGTATAATCCTCATGACATTAACTATTTCAGTTTAAATCCACCCATCTCTTAGAAACAAATGCGTCATGTAAAATCCAATATAAATAATTTATATATATCTTCTCTCCTTGACAGAATTAAGCCAAGACTCGAAAGGGAAACCGGATCTCAATATTAAGTTTGGAAAAGCTACCACCATCTCCTCAAGAGTACCTATATATTGCTTAGTATGTATGACCTGCAAAATAGGCGGACAAATAGTACTAAACTATTTTCTTGTCCTGCTAAACTCAATATATCAAATATGGCCACTATTTTTCACCCACCTTTTCTCTCAGTAGGCAGCGATCATGGATTGTAGACAGGTATCTATAATGAATCTTTATCAACTGATCTAAATCTTTGGCTTCTTCTACCTGATGCTGAAACTCCAAGCCTGTACTGTGAAGAATCTTAAAAAGACAACCACAATTACTAAATTCTATGTTGCACACAATTGCTTGTGACTCTCTTCCAATACTTTTGTTTGTTTGTTTATTTTAAGAGCCTAAAATTGCCCAATTCATTCATTCTTCCATCTGAAATTTTAGGCTCACCCTCCAAATTACCACCAATAGCAAACAACTTGAGGCCTTCTCATAACTGCACAATGACATTCCTTATATAAATGGGAATACTGCCATTGCACAAGGGCAGACAGACTATCCCCAGAGCAGCTGATTTGGAGTCTATTAATTTTACTGAAGGCAAAAAAAATGCAATAGTAATAGCAGAGCAGGTATGAGTCTACGTGCATTATCTTTATATTTGAGAAGTCATGTATACACTTTCGGATCTGCATACTAGAGGTTTTTGAGAAGGATCCATTTAACTAAAATGTGTAGTAACACTTCTGTAAGCATAATAGCTCTTAAGAGAGTAACAGCTTACAGAAACCTGTTTTTTACGTGACTGTGCTTCAGTCTTCTAGCATTGGGAGAAACAAACAAAAAGAACTAGTAACATCCAAAGATCAATCATATGCATGTAGAACTTCTAAAGCATTTTTAGAATTACTGCTTTTAAAACTGCCAAGTTAAAACTGAAACATGTTAGCTCAAAATCATTTTGCAGAAAGGACATTAGACTAAGATTTTGCTTTTTTAAAGGAAAATTAATATTGCGTCTCCAGTTACACATTCTTAATATAAATGAAATTGTGATTTAAGACAAACCCTAGTCATGATGTAGTTGTGCAGGCTGTTAACAAAATGCATAAGTTTCACTCTTAAGAGGAACATGCGATGTATTTGTTGTTTTATACTTTCTGTTTGCACTCCAAATAGAGGAAGCGTTCTTTGTTCTACTACAGTTCCTTCCTTTGCCTGTGGGTTTTCTGCAGCACAGACTAGTTCTAAAAAGAAAAGGCAAGATTAGTATACTGAAGTGCTTATGAAGACAAACTGTAGCTAAAATATCACTTAAAAGTGAAATGTGTTATTTATTATTCTACACACAATACCGATGTAAAATTTTTCTTGCAATTCAGGTGTGTTATTAACATATAACAACAATACCATGAATAGTTTGACAGTGTATGTACAAGGTAATTTGATAAATACAAGAACAGGAAATGCTATTTAGGAACTAAAGATTATATGAAAGGGTAAAAAAAAAAAAAAATCTACATTAAAAATGTGTATACTATCAAATATGTATATACAAAGGGGAAAAAATTTAAGCACAAAGCCATACCCATAAAATATAAACAATAAAAAAATTAAGTAAGTATACACAAAAAAGTGTATTTAGGAAGAGAATGACTTAACTGGTATACAAAACACAGTTGAACCCATCAACTTTCTAATTTATTCTTCTACAACATGAAGCGTGCATCTACTTTATACAGGACAGTAAGAGTATAAAAATTAACCTGGTGAAGGAGACACCAAAAGATCTCTTTCCACAGTCCCCAGATACTTAAATTGCAGCTTAGAGTATGTAGTCCCAGCTGTCGAGCTTACCATTTCAATCTCTAATAGAGTATTTTTCATCTTGTTTTCTTAAATTGTTTGCAAGGCATTAGTCATAAAAACTTGGACTATACATAAAGCAAAACATCTGGGTGTGGTAGACAGACCTTCTTTCAACAGCAAAGACTGAGGAATGAAGAAACAAGTTTCCAATATAACTAACTAGACCTGAATCAGAGACAAAGGGAATGCATGAATACTGTTGTCCCTGAAGCTGAAGTGAAAAATATGCCCTGCTTAATACATCTAATTTGCAAAGCTAAAAGAGATTAATATTTTCTAGAATTAATCACATTCTAACTGGTTTATACTACTTACTGCAGAAACCAGAAGACTATTTCTATTCTCAGACAACAGAACAAGTTTTTAGAGTATCTTTCACTGAAGATGTTTCTTACCATCAAATCGTAAAACATCTAGACTATATTTGGCCCACTTTATTTGCAGTAAGAGCAGAAAAACTTGATTGTAAATTTTTTGGCACTCTAAGCTTATAACTATATCCACAGGCCAAGGAACCTAAGAAAAGGAGAGAACAATCAAGACAGAAAATGTAAGTCACTTTAATACAACATTTCACATATGTTCTAGAATAAGAACTACAGCAATTTTAACTTACTACCTTGTAACTCAATGTCAAACCATCTAAGGTGTGGACAGGGAGTTTCTTCTTTGCCGTATCAACACTTTCAAATGATATAGACAACCTATTCAAGGAAACAAGTGATTTAATTCGTGATAATCTGCTTTTAATTAGTGGTTAGTTTCATTATTTTTTTTTAATTTCCTATTGCTAAATACCAACTGATTTAATCTGAAAGGCTTGGGTAGAAAAGATGACAACAACTCAAAACTTCATTAGAACAGATTTTTTTAATGAGTGTGCAATAATTAGTATTACATTATGGAAGTTAAGCACATTAGTACAGGTAGGTGTGAAAGAAACATCACTAAACTATATTTTGCAGGATTTTGCATTTTACCTTGCACTGTCCTCTGGATAGCGTTGCCCAACCGCTTCCTGAAGTTGAACATTTAAGAAAGCAACATTCTGCCAAGTCTCCTTTTCTCTAATTTTGTCAAAAATAGACGTATAGAAGTCATACATGGTATCTCCAGCTTCAAGTAAGAAGAAGTTTCTCATTGCCTGCAAATATTCTACAAGCCTAAACAGGAACAAATATATAACATTCCCTCAGTCTTAATCACGCAAGTGAAATCAAGCTCAACTGTTACAGAAACAAAAAAACTTAAAGCTTCCTCACTACAAGAACTCACTGTTGAACACAAACTTAATTAAGTCCACAATAAATGCTTTGCTTAACCAACAGACATTTCTTCACTTACATTCACAGAAAACAATATAACCAAACAATTTTTTCCTGTAAGCTTGAACAGCCCTGCTAACTTTAACGAAGTGCTCATGGTATTCAGCTATCTTACAAGGCTAGGCAATTCTCAGAAATAGCTTGAAGTTTGGAAAATCTGTCCCTCTCTATATATACATAACTTATGGAAAGAGATGCAATTTTCAGGGAGAGCTGTCTAAGAAGATACTTTAATATAGAGCCCCAGAATGTTATGATACGGATTTTCCTTTTTTGAAAAAGTAAGAAGAACAGTACTGCTACAACTCTCACAAGAACTATGACTATAAATACATCAAGTATTTTAGAGAGATTAAAAGTATGATGACTTATGACCATATGAAAGGTAAAAGGCAAAAGGACATTTTACTCTGTTATATAAAGGGTACCACATAATACTCTTATG
Organism: Falco naumanni; assembly: GCF_017639655.2. Lineage (NCBI taxonomy): Eukaryota > Metazoa > Chordata > Aves > Falconiformes > Falconidae > Falco > Falco naumanni. The sequence continues at coordinate 73,606,214 of NC_054055.1, forward strand.
CCTACTATACATGTTTTAGTAGCATAACTGAATCTCGTATTAGATATATTCCAGCTTCCTAAAATTTGTCTTCCAGTTTCAAATGACAACATTTGTTCGAAACATTTTCCCCATTGAATATCCACTGAAGACAAATGACAGTTTTGGTGCTGATTTAAGCTAGACCAAGTTTTCACCCAGGATTTTATCATGTTAGATACCCCTTTCCTCCTTAATGATTTTATTGTTGGTTATCAAATTGGAGAAGAAACACAACATAAAATTGATCCTTTTAGTGTATGGCATACCACTGGTAATTTAAAAAAAAAGTTTGGGAAAACCAAATCTATTTTCTTACCTATAATCCTTCTTTAAAGTTTGCATTAAATTACCACAGCATTCCAAGTATTCCTTGTCTATATGGGGATAAAGGCAAGACCTCAATGTCAGTTCAAAAGTCTGGCAGGTCACGGATTCTGAAGATCTATCCACGCAAACATCTCCACCAGTAAACTTCTCGTGAAAGTCACTCTGTTCCAAATACAATCTTAAAAATAAAACAAACTACTTAGGGAAGAAGGTTTGTAGTTCATATGGTATGCAAAATGTTACACTACCAAGAGTTTTAATCAAAATTGGATCCTCTGCTCTACAATATATGGTGCAGCAGTAATAAAACCTATTTCTTAACTACAGTACACATTAAGCCTGTTCAGTGGTCCTCCACACTGTTTTTGTATGACCAGGCATGAGAATGTCAAAAAGGATGGCATACTATAATCACATAATTGCTCGAGGAACAATTCTGAAAAATAACATCAAGTTCAAACACTCCACAACTTAATAAACAAACCCATTATCTTAGGAACTTTTAAAACTGTATGGTGCATATACAGCAGTCAGATAAACTTCCCAGGAAAGAAAAATATAATTAAAGAAACAAAGTAAATATTTGAACACCACCAACAAAAAAAGCAAAACCCAACAACAAAACAAACAAAAAAGCCCACCACGCACATGGATGAGTGTGTTTGAGGCACCTTAAATATGCAGTCCCTACATATTATCTGTAATATTATGTTATGAGAAGAGAGTATCTGCAGTCTGCACTTGGTAAGTTTGTAACAGAAATGATAAAATTATTATAATAATTTGTAAAAAGATACTCGCTAGCTGAATCCATCATAAAAGAAGTCCAGCTCATAGCAGTTACTGCCTTGAATGACTGGATGAGTCAGATACTGAATTAATCTATCAATTTTGAAAAACAGAGCAGTCCCAATGAACAAGGGAAGTAATAGTCTCATCTACTATTAATTATGATTTCTTTACAACAAACTCCTCCTAGGACTGAAATGAAAACATGTAAATCACCAACTAGTATTTAGGAAACACATAAACAGCTATTTTCTTATTCATAATCACAAAGAAAGAAAGATTTTCAGACTTCATCTTTCCTGCTAATTTCCATAATGAAGGAAGTCATATAGAGCTTATAAGTATCTGTCATATAGAGCTTATAAGTATCTTGAAGAACAAAGAATTTTTATGCAATTAACAGGAATTTTGGAAGGCTTTTAAAGTTAAATTACTTAAGCCCAGCACAACTGAAGCTGCATTCTTCAAAGAACAGACTTGGTACAAATCAAAGACTTTTGTACAAATTCCAAGCAAACACATTTAAAAGTTTAGAATTCACAACAGCATTCACTATTAAAACACTTATTTGCTAAAAGCCCGATAACGATAACAGACAGGAGTAGCAGATTCTTCGCAGATTTTGTTTTTCCTTAACTAAGCACAAGGGTAGTCTTTAGTTAGCTTCTGTCACTGATTGTTGGTGCTCCTCTTTACTCTGCGCTTGCTTCTTTTCAGCAGCAGCAATAAAAATTTGGTTTACTAAATGTCACCTGGTAATGTCATGGCAGAATATTGCTCTCAACAACACAGTAGGAAGATTATTCGTTTACCTGGCAAAATTAATAGCCAGCAGTGGGTCATGGACATCATCCAGTTCCAAGTGTCTTTCTGCTATAGACTGCATCTTTATCAGGCTCTGCTTTGTGGCCTGCTGTTCTGTAATAATATCTGGAACAGACTCTTCTCCATGCCGCAGGCGAGACTGCACCGATTCCAAGAACAGCGTATACAAACTCTTTCGTTCAGCATCTAAATTGGACAACACATTCCATGGTAAGATTTTAAGAGGAAACATCCAAACTAAAAGAACTCCACAGTCCAACATTTACTTGAGGAAAAAACTCAAATACATACTGAAGTAAGTATTGGTAAAACAGTAGGTCTAGTCCAATATAGGTATATGTTCAAACAGATTGCGGAATGGGTGTCTGTAATATGAAAAATTTCTGAAACTGTTAGAGAACTTCCTTCTTCAGGTGCAAAGGCAGTTAATTCTTAGCACCTGAAACAACCCTTCAGTATCCACCAGAATACACTATATTCTCACACCAATGTGGGAAATAAACCTAGAGAGTCTCCAAAATAATTTAACTAGTTCTACCACTAACACCAAGAAACAGCAAAACCAAAAAAAAGTTATTTAAAAAAAAAATCAACATTTGTTACATTGTTGTACGAGGTTTTACAATGATTCAAGATAAATATCCTAAATATCCAGTTATTTAATCTAATAGTAATTAGTAAGCACTAAAAAAAATAAAAAGTTCCATATGCTATCAACCATTAATAATGGAAAACAACAGCTTTACTATTAGAACACACAGCTGTTTTCTTTTGTCTCATAACAAAAAGAAACAGTTCTACAAGCACATGAAAACAAGTTTCAGAAAAATCTGAAGCAATTTAAAAAATAAAGCAAAGGGAATACTCAAATCTTTATTCACTTTGCTCTTTTCACTTGTTTGTATTGGAAAAGTAGGTGTTTTCAATCAGACTGGAAGTTTCCAGCCACGATACTGACACTCAACATGGAGTACTATATTATTCTAAAACCATGGAAACACTACTACAAAAAAAATACACCTTTACTGTTTACATACCCTATGGCATGATAGCCCACAAACTGACATCTCACCTCTTGACGCGGCCTGCTGTGGAGAGCCATCTTTGCACTGAAGATTCTTCAACAGCTGCATGGATTTTCCAGCCATGATGATTTGCTTCAGCACAGGTTTCAGAAAAGAGACCATAGTGTGTTGCCTGCTTGAAGGGGCCTGATCACTGCCAGAACTAGCGCTGGCATTATCGCTCATCTTCTCTTCATTCTCAGTCTTCTCTGACACACTATATAACGTGTAGGTAGCATACCAAAAATCTCTGTGATTAACTGGAACATTTTTGTTTCTGGAAAGAAATAAAAAGCTGGTGAGTATTTCCCTTCCCAAAAGACAAAACTTCATTACTAGCACATGTGCGTTATCTTTGCTCTGTACTTTGCTTTTCTCTTAAAATAGTCAAGAAGCACTGTCAAAACCATGTAAGGTAAGTTCATTCATATCACAAACTATCTAGACACCACTAGAAAGGATGATAGCTTTAGCAGGATAAAGTATCAGCTCAAAAGAGATAAAACAGTTGTGCAGCCAAATAAACCCCCCAAACATGGCAAAGAGAGTAATTATAATTAGATTTGTTCCGGAAGTTAACTATTCATAGTGACACGCATCCTTAATAACAAAATGATTAGTGACTGACTTGCAGATTTATTTAAAACCCACAATGAAGCAACTACAACTGGGAAAACTGAAAAACTGTAGAGCAGGTGAAACTCAATTCATAGTTCACTTTGCTTTTTTGTATTGTTTACATCAGACACTCAGTTTGGTCTTTGAAGTCAGATGAAAAATTACCTAAATGAACTAAAATGAAGCACAAATATAAATAGAAGTTGAAATCACCCCTGCTGGTAGCACTGAAAACAACTACAGAACCACAGAAAGAAAAGTCAAGTAGGATGTAATAAGGACATTAATGATCTCAGCTACTGACGATCTATTACAATAGTACTGAAGTTGTTCACTTACTTCATGCTCACCTTGACCTGCCTTAACAGACAGAGGTTCAATTAAGTTTGGCAGATAAGGGAAAATGGATTTGTAATTATGAGCCAAAACCAATTTCTATATTCACTTTCTACTTCAAGCTGTCAAAAAAGGGACCAGCAAAATGTAGCATATAAGCAGAAGAAATATTAACAGCTCAAATAATGTTTAGGATATATGCATGTAATTCAAGACACCATATTGTAGTACAAGTTGGAAGCAACGAGTATTTTAAGTCTAAATAGCATTTGATTTATAACAACTACAGATTAGTAGAAGAATTAAAAAATAAATTTTGTAATTTTTGCAAATGTCTTGGTTTTGAAAAAAAAAGTTTACTCGTTTTTTTAGAAGTCAACACACTTGGAGTCAGACTGCTAATTCTTTATTCCAGATGGAAAAACAAAACATTTTATTTCTATGTCGGAATAATACCTGGTACAGCTCCATATCTAATGCAATTTCCCTAATGGGAAGTTTAAGACAAGTTATAGAAGTATCATCAAGACATTAATTCTACTTAAGCAAAATAACAAACATGAAAATCTACTTTTATTGCCATCTTCTATTTCCTAGGTTCTACAACAGGGTTTGTATTCATACTTGCCCAGTGTTACCTGTGTCCAGTATCAGCATCCCTACCTCTGAATGATAAATTCCTTTGCAGGATCAAACAGATTACCATGGACTATCCACTCATCCACTATCTGCAAGTATGGCCTCACAGTTTCAACCCAGAGAGAGAACAGAAGAGATACCTGAATTTAGAGGGAGGGAGGAAGAGAGAAAGAAAAAGTGGGGTTTTATACTAAACATTAGAATCAATGTGTCAAAGCCTAACATCTCAATTGTGCAATCATAGTTTATAAAATATACACTACACTTAAGTGTTTTTAAAGAGAAAATGTTAAACTAAAATTACAGCTTTAGTAGTTTTAACGGACGCCTGCATTGTGCATGCTTCCCCTTGTTACTTTTGTCATCACAGTTGGACCCAAACAGCAGTTTTCATTTTTTTTTCCACTCTAACATCTCTTAAACAGTAAGGGATAGTCATAAAACATTCTGTGGTTTTATAATATAGAAAACAGGAAAATAAAAGGACATGATAACATTGACTATATTTTCAGCAGCATAATCAACAAATCACTGCAAAACCCCAAAACCCAACATTTCAGCATTAACTGGATTAATCATCTACAGACATAGGAGGGACAGCTATTCCAAAGCTCCCTCTTTCGTAACAGATTCCTGACCTGTGATTCCCCGCAGTTCATCCCCTCTCCAAAAAGAACTGCTGCTCATCTCCTCATAAATCTGATTTTGTCCAGGTTGACTGGACACACGTCAGAAAACAGTAATAATGTATTATGGATATCAAATCTGTCCTCAATCCTGAGTAGCTGAAGGCTAGTGTGCTCCGTCACCAGAAAGAATTCTAAGTTAGGGCATTTTCTAATGTGTTGTTCTATTAAGGAAGGAATGATTTCCCCTACCGTTTGCTCAGACGCTTCTCCAACACTGTCATATTCAAGAATAGCTTTGTAGAGAGTATTAAGCAGATGAGATGCTCGTACAACATTTCTAGTGTCAGGTGGCACTTCCGCTACTCCTGTGCTGAAAACTTTGTGAAGCACCTTCAGCTGTGCCAGCCGGGGAGACAACTTATCTATTACTATTGAAAGTGTGACTGTTTTATCTGAAAAAAAAAAACAACCCAAAGATGTATAGAAGTAATATTCAAGAGAAAATCAGATTTTGTCAATGCTATTAATGAGATTTTGAAATGCTGCATGGCATCTTTCAGTTTCAAAATGTATCCACATAATGTTTTTCATGTTTCCCTCTTGTAAAAATTTCCTTGTGTGCCCCCCTCTTGTAAAATTTCCCGTGCACTGTACCTTTGTTGATTATGCATTTTTCAATTTCAGTAAGTTCTTCTTTAAAGCTAATGAAATATTTATACAAGGCCCACATAAAAGCTTGGTAGGTTCTGAATGGGGCTTCAGTAGTTTTCTTTGGAGTAGAAGCTGTTCCATGCATTATGCTTTCCGGGCTGTGTCCCATCACTTCATCAATAAACTTCTGTAGCCTAAACACAACTTGACCATATGCCGCTATCTGTTCCAATACAGATCTCAGGCAATTCTAGGGGAAAAAAAAACCCAAACTTTTTAGACTCATCTAATTAAAATCTACATTTTATAAAGCCTAAAAATGAAATAGTAATATTTTTCAATGTATTAAAATGTAATAAAATTCTGCCATTTCTATCACTTCATCACGTTCTCAGACATGGGAACAATCCATTCAGTTTTATTAAATCGCATGTCCTTGGTTTACTCAAAACACAACTGTGGAAATGTAATTTTTCCACAAGCAGTTTAATTTGCTATTCCTCAAAAATACATCTGCCTAATGACAGACGTATTCAGCTGAGATTCAGAAACAACTTACATGTGTTAAATGAGTTACAATAATATCATTCCGCACAGCCACTTTTCCGTCATTCAGCTGAAATATAAAAAGCTTTTTCACTCCTGAAAGTAGCCTTGAAAAGAAACAAAAAGAGGAGTAATTGTTTTCCCTTCATGGACTCATAATTATATAATTAATAAAACAATTAGCTCTCCCTGCCTAAAGGTTTCTTTTCTTCAAATAAAAGGGGACTACAGATCAATTAACACTGTAAGCTGTTGTTAGAACAAGAACAACAAAACACTAGCATCCACTAAACATCTCCTAAAGCTCCCTTACATTTGTAATTTCCAGCTATAGGATGACTCCAACCTGCCTTCTAAAATTGGACACTGTACTAAGAATCCATAGGGGCAGGATAAGAACAAGTTGGTTCCTCTTAACAATTACACTTGAAGAACTAATGCATACATGAAGTAGTAAGTTACTTTCTTCTTTGTGAAAGTGAATGGTTAACACACACAAGCATCATCTTTATGCCAGCTATGGTGCAAGCTCAGTAATAATTCTTTCTTCAGACACAACTTCAAATCTCTCATTCTCTTGAAAGAAATACTAGAACTTAAAACACAAGCTTTCTGATGTTGCTCTTACCAGAGAGTTTCCCGTATAACCTGAGTTTCAGTGACTAGTGTTCTCTCCTCTGGCACATATAAAGGATCACTGGTGTACAAGTGGTGGTCCCTTAGAAAAAAGGAAATGAAAACAATTTAATGGCTGAAATAACAGCAGATTCACTGGAAAATAAGAATGAAACAATAATCTTAAGGCTCAGTTTTGTTCTTATCATACCTGAGTAGATTCAGTGCTCATGGGGGCGTTTAAAGTGCATAAACAAAAGCAGAGATTGCTTTTGTATTCTTAAAAAAAAATACTATGGAAAGCATTCAAATATCACCTAGTTGTATGTAGCAAGACAAGCAATTAAGTAAGAAACACCTGAAGTACTGAATCTGCGTTGTTTTGTTGTTTGTGGGTTTGGTTTTTGTTGGGTTTTTTATTGTTTTTTAAAATTCTTGATCCTTGATAATTTTTTATTATTTCTTATTCAATACTGGGAAAATTTGTAGTTACTTTCTGTTAAAAACATTAACCTAAAAAGTAAAATGCCAATTCCCCTAACCCATACAAGAAAATTCACACTTCAGCCCAAAAGTTTAATTAAGAAATGGAAACTTTGACAGCCACCTAAAAACTTTCTCTTATGATCCCATGTTATGCCATTCTTTGTAAGCCTTTCACAGTATTTTTCATATTTTAGCAAAACACAGAAAAATTATTTGCATTTGCAGTATTTTGACTCGTTAGTATCATCAGTGGTAAAATTCATGTAATCATGTTAAAAATTCAAAAATTCAAAATAAGTAACAGTGGTTATATATCGTACATAATATATGTAACACACATCTGCTAACAACACTACAACAGAAACAGCATTGCTTTACTTATGTTCCCGATTTCTTACTGGTTCATAAATGGCTAGATAACCAACAAAACCTAAAATAAATTTAACTCCTTGATTAGGAAATTCATTAAATTAAGGAACCAAAGACAAATCTAATGATCTGTATTACTGCAGTACTGATACATCAGAATTTGGGACAGAGGGAAGAATCGGGATATTTTTATTTTTTTTAAACTGAACTTCCTTCTCATTTTCTTTCCAAAACCCCAATGATATACTGCTTTATATTCCTTCCACACATACAATCTGTGTTTAAGCCTAACTTTGTAAGGCAGGCACCAGAAACAAACAAAAAGTTAAAACTGTAAGGAACTCCTGACTTTCAGGATCACTTACAATCCACCTATATTAGTTCCGCAGAGACCTTCGTAAGGGTCAAACCAAACAAATTTCAACAATAAGATTTGCTTCTTTGAAAAAAGAAAGCCCTTTTTCTGTTATGACAAATGTAATAAAAACTAATTAACAGGAGAAGAATCTATTAATAGAAAAAACAGCTAATTTGTTCATCTTATTAATTTGTACCATTTTAATTCTGTTTTCAACTAAATCAGTAATAACTATACTAACTTCATGCTTCCACAGTAAGGAAGTTTAATAAAGTCATTACGTAGCATTGTACACCCGTGAGGAATAAGTGATACTGTTTTCTTACCAGACTGCAGCCAGGTTGGAATGCAAGTGCAAACTATGTGAAAAGCGAGGAGCTCTTCCTGTCCAGTACTGAGGAACTACATGCTGCTCCAGCCAGCTGCGAGCATCGGGTTCACCAACTGTGAAAACAGGTGACAAACTGTGAGATACTCTTATTTTTTCAGGAAATGCTTATAAAACACAGGAAAAAAGTTACTGATATGCCTATCCACTCAGCTGCGGGAATCACAGATCTTTGCAAAGGAATATAATTCACAACTATTTACACTTTACTGCACTCATATATACGATACCATCACAGACAAGTAAATTTACATAGAAATGCCTCCTCTCCTAGAAGGTGCAAAAGTCCTACAAAATAAATTTGGAGATACATGTAGTTTCCAATTCTTCTTCAGAAAATATGCTTCTGTCTCAAGCAATCCCCAAATATCTACAAAACCAAGCTGACTTTAAAAATAAACTGCCAAATATCAATTTTGTTACTATGTTCCTTTTTATTACGTATCTAGAACATTTCCTAAAAGCGGGATTTTTTTCTTAAATGTGATTATGAAGAAAACTTAACCTAATCCCAGTTAGACAGCTACTGCTTATACAACATATATAATGAAATCTTCTTATACAAAGTATCCTGTATCCTACAACATTCTATGCAAAGTATATAGCTACAGTTAATACTCCCTGAAGCCATTCAAGATTAAGCCCCTAGTGTTTTAATTACATAAAATTACTTTTTTTAAAAAAATGCTTCATACCCCAAACTGAGTCAACTGTTTCCATTGTCAACCAAGTTTTATTTCAGCATTCCGATACTTAATAATAAACATTTAAGTTATATCCATACAACTATGTGCTACATTTACTGTATAAATTTTCCTTTCTATATTGGAATATCCATGTACATTTCCACAGAAATAAAACAGAATTCTTCTCCATTAGCAACAACATAAATCAGATCAAACCTTCCATATTGCTTCTTTACTGTTAGAAATAACAAAACAAAAAAAATGTAGTGAACAACAAGGTACACCTTAAAACTACAAATACAGGTCTAAAACACAATACCTCAATAAAGAACAATAAAGCTGCGTTAGCTTGCTAAGTTTGAGTATGTGTGACTATATCAGAATTACTGCTTATTCTAACCTTTCCAGGAAACGTTAGGTACTGTTTTCTTATTTGGATCTTGGTCTTCTAAAGGCGTCCTGTCTACTTGAATACCAGAGTCCTCTCTGCTCAAAGGCTGAGTGTCTTCCTCCTCTTCACTTTCTCCAGACCAATCCTGAAGTGCAACAAAACCCCGTACGCTTCAGTACAACACAGGAGACAGACTCACCTCCTATTCAAGCCAAACATAAACTATTCTCCTTTCTTCCACTATAAAGTAAATCCAGGACACTAAGACTAACATAACTGTCTACCAGAGACTGATTTAAGTTATACATAACATTAATAAATGGACAAATGAGAGAACTGGAAGAGATCACAGAACTACAGCAAATTCTGATTAGCAGCAGGCAGGGGTCAGCAGAAGGAGCCAGTTTAGGTGCAGGACTAAGTCAAAACATGGTGAAAACCAAAAACATTTGTATTACTGTTATTCTGCTTGGGTCTGTGTATATTTCATGGTATTAAGTAAGTAGTAACATACCGGGGAATCCTACCAGAATGAATGTGCAGAGCATACAAATACAACCTAACCAGATCTCTAACATACTTCAAACCAGTTTATACAGTTTGGGGTTTTTCCTTAAGAAATTACTTACTGGTGTATCTACACCTGGGCCAAAGTAGATTTCTTCTCCTTCCATCAGATACTTTCCCCAATCAAATTCTTCTTCCTTTTCTAAGAAAAAATAAATGTATAAATAGTAAGTATCAGTTGACTCTTTTCCTCTAAAAACATTTCCAAAGTAAAAATTACCTTGTTACTCTAAATCTAAATCAAAAGGCATTCCCTTCCACTTAGTTACACCACTGTTCCTTTAACAAAATTACATACTTTCAACATGACATGTAAATTGTGACATATCAACCACGTACATTCCTTATTTATTAGTTCTCAGATTTGTCGCTTACAGACTCAAAATATGCAACATAGCGTGCCATCAGCACATTTATCTGCATTATGTTACACTACCCTATGCTTTAATCCTGGAAAAACATGCAAGAATGCAACACATCAGTTATTGCAACTAGTCCCATTTAGCTTGGTGGAAACATTCTAAATGTATAATTTACATATGCACAAGGATCCTGGACTGTAAACAACATAAAGCAAGAACTGTCTTACTCTTCGAAAAAGACACCACATACGTGTGATGTGATATGTAATACTTTAAAAATAACAATCACACTTACAATATATTATATCTTAAACATGAAGCTTACTCAACTGTAATTAGTGTTGTTTGAGATAACCTCTTCATATTCACATTCCTGGAATGGGCTGAAAGTGCATTCAAAACACCGCCGAGGGAATGTGCAGAGATCATTCAAAAAGGAATCTTAAGATGCAAGATTTTCTTTAGGTTAGTCTGAAATATTCTTCTTTCAGTCTATGATACAACACTGTAAACAAATGGGGGATGGTATCCACTCAAACTTAAGCACAAGCCTCATTTTTAGGCAGTGAGTGAAATAGTCCTATTTTAGAAAGCAGGCAGCTGGGATCTCCCTCTGGAAACCTTCAAAGGTATTTCCCTTTCCTTGCCTACATAGGGAACATAGGAATTTACATCACCAAAGCTGTTTCAACAGACCTCCTATTGAGGTGCAAGACAAGAGACAGGATAGAAACTTATTATGTGGCTTTGAGCACGTAAGCACTGCTGAACAGGTGGAGAATGTAGGTAAGTGATAGCACTACAAGCCAAAAAGAGCTCCCAATGTACTTTAGCGGCTGGAAAACTTCATTAGGTGATGTAACATAAAATGGGGGCAGGAAAGCTTTGCAGGCTACTTTAAATGTATAAATCACAAAAAGACAATCAATAAAGCACCTTGAAGTGAAGGAGATAATAAAATGGAGAGGAAAAATGTCCTTCTCATCAGATTGTGTTAATGGATCTGTCATTAGCAATATGACAGATATTAGCAAACTTCTTGTAAACTTACCCACTTCTTTGACTCTTGGTTTTTCCACATAGGTGGTGTTGGATGGAGAATCAGACAAACACAACAGAAGAGACAGTATGGAATAGTGTGTATCTGTCTTCAAAACACATTAAAAAAGAAAAAGCAAGTCAGTAAGTGGTCTACAATATTTTGGTTAGGAACAAACTCAGCCTGTTATCTGAAGGAATGCTCCCCATTAGTTCCCAGTCCTGAATTACAAAAATAACATCTGCAACATGATATTGAATGTTATTCATTCTCTTTTGCCTACTAATTGCCAATCAATATACAAATACTCCAAAAGTAGCCACAGCATAAGCCACCTCTTAGTGAGCTGATAATCAGAGAACAAGGAAAAGAATTAAGAGGAACCCTGAAGTACTATAAAAGTTAAGAAGCCACCAGGGAACAAGAAATAATGGACAGCTACATTAACATGGATGGGGCAGGATGACACAGGTAATTGGCCTGCAGGAAACTAAGTCTTAGGTTCCCTTAGTTGTACAGCTGATTATTTCAGAGGCTAAAACAAAGTTTGCTAAAACACTTTGCTAAAACTGCTACATTTTAGTATCGTGTTCACACTATTTTCCCTCAGAAAATCTACACAAAGCATTAAGGATCCATCTTTAAATCCAGTATTGCACTAATGCGGTTGGCTTTCAGTCTGGTTAGAATACTGTGCCAACACTGGTATGTTGCAGAGATTTGTGTTATGGTCTACTCCCTAATAACTGCTTACAGCGTAACCATTCCTTATTAAGGAAAGATTTTTCTTTAGCCTGAGTCTAACTTTCCAAAGTTCTTCAGCAGACCATTTCATATCCAGACACATGGAGATTCTGCTATCTACATTATATACACTTAGACACATACATACGCCCACTTACAAAGCTGTTTTAGAATGACAGCTGCTTGTATTTAAAAAAAATAAATTCAAATTTTGATAGAGCAGCATCACACTCATCTAGTATATATGGAATATAGTATGTTCCCACTGAACTTTAATGACTCTGTAAGACTTCATCAAAGAACACCAGTAGGTCATTGACAGAATCACATGTGCAGGCTGGTGTTTCACTTACCAGTCATAAAGCTGATAAATACTCAGTCTTCCCAGTTATGTGCCACTGCTAAAAACTAAATGCAGGTTAACTTCTCAAATAGGAGATATTATCTACCCCCAGTTCCATTTTCAAAAGAAAAGAAAAAAGAAAGAAAAAAAAAAAAAAGAGGACACAAAAAGGGCTCTTTCAAATCTTAGCATACTTGCAACATTCAAGTATTAAGTGCTTGCTTGGGCTTTTGGTTTGGTTTGGTTGGTTTTCATTTTGACTCAAAACAAGCACAACTAAAGGTACTTTTTCAAAAATCTGCAGAGTACAGTATAACTACTGATGATATGTGTAAGCTATTGAGGGTTCCAAGGTTTTCCCCACAAATTAGAAGAAACCTAAAACAGTGCAAAGAGGTAAATGTCAGTTCAATGAGAAGTAAAATCAGATGACAATTCAGAACACACAGCCTTGTTCAAGAGTATCATTACATGGAGTAGCACCTCTCAAATCACAAGCTTAAATTTCCCAGTATCAGGGACTTTCAGTTTTCAAAGATCAAATTCACTATTGAACTACCAAACTGGAAAGCGACCAAGTGAGAAAACTTCTACCATATTCATCCAGTCCATATCCTAAATTGATGTGATACAAAGTGTATCAAAGGTGAAATATATACATACTCTCAATAAGGAAGCTACAGAGCAGGAGCACTCCACTTGGAAATACTAAAATCAACACATTCAGATGCGTTACTTGAGGTAAAAAAATGGGCAAAGAACTGCTCAGTTCTCCATTGTTTTAGAACAGATGGGAATCCAGATCTATCTAGATTCTAGCTACAACATTTGAACAACGTTGACCATAAAACGTGCTCTGCAATGAGATGATGTCATTTAAGTGCTGAAACCCTGAAAAGGCAATAAACACGTTTCTAAAATAAATGGGGAAATTAAAAAATACAACACTGAAAACCCATGAAATGAACAGCAACTGCAAACTCCACTGCTAAGTCATCTAAATTTTCCAACACAACATTACAACTAAGTCCTCTTCGTCAGTATAAGCACAAGAGTTCTGAAAAAAAAAGAACAAGGAAATTGCAACATACTTACCTTTGTTTCTTCAACACTTGGGAGTGGCAAGTTCAGAAATTTTTCTGTTAGTCTCTTCCAGCTTGCAGCTTTTCCAAGGTCAGAATGAACTATCAATTTTTCATGAATTCTAATAACAAAAATAGTATCAAAAATGTTTCCAAAAAAGTGAACCAATGCATTATTAATCCTTAAGCACAAAACTTACCCTTCTATCGTCCTCTCCACTTTGTGACTGTTCACATCAAGAAAACGGTGAAATCTGTGTAAGAAATCTGTATTAGACTATGTTTAAAAAGGAAGCTTAAGTAAGAAAATAAAGCTGATTTACATGTATGAGGACATTAGCAGTTTCATAAAGCATACTTCATTCAGCAATACAACAGCAATAAGCATCAAAAGAATTTAATCTCAGTGTCTCCTAACTCAAGAAGGATTAGCTACAATTGACCTTAAAGGTGGAAAAATGGAACGCAGATTACATTTAACCAGTGCTTTAACCTGAGTGGAAAATTACTACTGTACCAGCAAACTAAGCAATTAAAGTATGCCATCAGTTAAGTCAAGCTGAGCAAGGAGATCAAGAAGTGTCAAAGGCATCTGTGTCAAACACACAAAAATTATCTGGGACTTGCATCATAAACACAGGCAAAACAAACACCCACAGGGGAAGGCCTCTAAACCCAAATGAAGTTCCTTTATAAATAGTAGAGTGCCTAAAAAAAAAAAAAAAAAAAAAAAAAGAGCTTAATCAAAATAAAAATATACCACCAAAGGTATGTATAGGGACAAAGTAAGAACCTGTGAAAGGTAAGATAGACTTTGCAGAATAAGTTAGTTTATGAATAAAGTTCTTAAGTTAAACAGACAGAAAACCAGGGAATATGATGTGACAGCAGTGAGCACAAGGTTAAGATATTCTATATGTAGTTCCTCAAAGCCAAACTAGTATTTTGCTGCAGCAACTGCACAGAACACAGGGGTAAAACTCTCATGACCACAGACAGAAATGAGAAGTACTGGATCTGAGTCAGGAGCAAAAGTTAAGCTAAGTGGACTGAATTTGGAAAGACAATCTAAAATTACCTCCACGTCCAAGTAATGAACTGGATAATGAAACTATAAGGCAAGCTTTTTAAGGCAAGTAAAAAAGGATTTTTACTAAGTATCACTGGAGGATGAAGATATGCCCATACTAAAGAAAAGAAAAAATTACTTTGTTAACTATAGACCCATTAGTCTGATTTCAGCTCTGTGTAAGGCTTTAGAATAAAAGCACAATAAAATGTAACATTAATTACATAGCTGACATCTAGGTTAAGAAAATGTAGCTTATCTCATTTATTACAGCACATTAGCTTACATAGGAAATCACTAGTTCAAATGGAAAATGGTGGTAAGCAGAAGAACTTGAAGATTTAGAAAAACAGACTGGTAAGACAACAATTAAAAAAACAAAACCAAGAATCTGCCTGAAAAGAAAAAAAAAATAAGCTTAAGGGAAGTTATTAGTGAAATACCTTTAGTCTATCACTTAAAACTTTAATTAATAACCCTAACCTCAAAAGTACCTATTTTTTTAGGCAAGTTTGGAACATCATGAATAGAGGAGGACTAGCATGCTGCATAGAAAGAAACATGAATCTGAATCATCAGATTCAGCAGAGAAACATCATCACATCTATCAATACAAACCACAAGTTTCACAAATTTGGAACTAAAGAGTTTCTGTCACAACCTAAGGTCTCACAGTCTGGAAAAATGGCATCAGTAAATCTCAGGCTGACATTACACACACATTTCTTAGACAACAATTCTGGCACAAACCCCTTCCTCTTCCCAAACCTCCTTGTCTAAATAGTTTGTTGTCAACTCTGCATCACTCTCTCTGTTTTCCTGCCATGTTGTTTTTTTTTTTTAAAAAAAAAAACAACCCAACAATTCCCCAGCTTAAAAGACCATACAGCTACACAAGGAAACGGGTCACTGAAACAGTGAAAGATGTCACAAAAGGATATGGAAGGCAGGGCACATTTACCTGGCTCAAGAAACCCTGCTACCATTACCAATCTGCAGACACTGCTACAAGCACCTATTTTGGTGGAGCTACAAAACCCATAAACACAATCCTATGACGCATTACACAAAATATTTCTGGTAAATACAAAGAACACGGGGAAACAGCATTATAAATAACATTCCTACATTCCCAATGAATACAACTAGCCGCCTCAAAGTTCAGTTTAGAGCTGAACTTGTCAAAACACTGGCTACAGGTCATACCCAGCTCTCCCACACCTCAGACTCATCTTTGCTGTTGACCAGTGGCTGTTTGGTTATTAAATAGTCTTATTTGAGCCTATTAGTAGTTAGAATTCACAGCCTGTCTTGGTGTAATGGAGTTAAGCTACTGCTCACCCCAAAAAATGGATTTAAACAGCATTAAAAAAATGTAAGAACCTCCAATTTTATACGGATTAGGTACTTGGTGCATGAAGTTAAGCAAGTACATAAAACTACGAAAAGACAGCAGTTAGTGATAGTATGGGAATGGAAATGGATCTTGTAAAAATTGGCAGCTGACACAAATGGTAACTGTGGTAACTGAAAAAGCTGCGTGTAAAACTTTAGTAAGGCCATGTTAGATGGCAGTGTAATAGAATTAAAAGGATGCAGATAATGTGTATTGCAGGTTAACAAAGACCGTGCTTATGACAAGCTCAAATAACATCAAACACATTATCTTCTGCATATAGATAGCCTTCATATAAGCAGCACAGTATTCTTGGCCAGAAGCTTTATCTAGATTTGGTGGAGTTCTCTTTATTTGCTCTTACATATAACGACACCCTCCAATAAGCACGTCGAAGAGTGCCTTTTTAGGGATCAGGAGAAAAGCCCATAAAGACCGAGGTGATAACCCGATGGAGTAACAGCTCCCGGCCCGCTGCCCGCACCCGGCCGGCAGCGCTGCCCCGCACGGGGCGCACGGAGGGCGGACGCGGGGCCGCGCTCACCCCGCACCCGCGGGGCACCCCCCGCCCCTCCAGCCGAGCAGGCACCAGCGGCTGTCAGGGGCCCCCGCCGCGCCGCGGTCCCTCAGCGCAGCGCAGGGGGGCCGGCCCGGCGCCAGCCCCTCGCCCCGCCCGGGGCTCCTTCCCCCGGCAGCGCCGCGGGGGTCCCGCTCGCTCGGCCCCAGCCACGGCAGCCGCGGAGCTCCCCCCCCCGGCCCGGGGCGCGGGCGGCGGGCGCTGACCTGAAGTTGGACCAAGCGAAATTCAGCGCTGTCTGGAAGCGGGAGCCGCCCAGCTCCTCCTCAGGCAGGCCGGTCACGCAGCGCACCAGCGCGCGGACGGCCCGGTCCTGCTCCTGCTCGAACCGGCTGCGGCGGCCGGGCGAGGCCAGCAGCGGCGCCGCCATGGCCGCAGCGCCCGGCCAGGGGGAAGGGGGCAACACCTCCGGGAGGCGCCACGGAGCCTCCCTCCGCCGCCGCCGCGCGGGCTCCCAGCACTTCTCGCGAGATAGCCCTCTGTCTTCTCGCGAGAGCCTCCCGCATTCCCCAGGGACGTCGGGGGGCAGGAGGCGCATGCGCGGGGCGGGAAGCGGGGCGCGGTGGGCCGATCACTGCTCGGTGGCGGGAAGGGGCTTTGGGGGCCAGGCTGGGAGCCTGCGTCGGTTGGAGTGGCGCTGGGCCCTCCAGCCCCACTTCTGTAGCATCTTCCTGTTACGGAAGTGTCACTTGTCTTCCGAAACGCCCCCGTAAAGCCGTGATCACCCAGGACGAGTAATTAGCCATTAGTAACCAGCCAAATAAGGGCCTGGGGCTGGCTCTGCGTCCCAGGGTTCGTTTCAGCAAATATAAATGCAATGCTGGTCTTGACAGGAGGATCAGAAGTGGGTTAGTGAGGGTGGGACAGACCAGGACTCTGTTTTTTTTCCTGAGGGCTCTGCGCTCCACGGCACACCAGCTACTCTGTGGCCATTTTCAGCCCTACTTACTTGGGACGTTATTTAAGAGACTGCATTTCAGCGTCCTGTTGAGACCACCCTGTAGCGCCAGGGTGAGGCAGCCGGCTGTGTGCCTGCCTGACTGAACCTGCACAGCTGGGTGAACCGCTGTTAGTGGGTGTGCAGGACACAAGTGTGCACGTCGGGGGTGGAGTAAGAAACCAGTTTTGTCCTAGTTCCACGTCAAGCGTTCACTGAGCAGCTTAAACTGCTTATTTTGTTCCTCTGTATGGTTCTATAGGGCTTCAAGAACAACAGGCTGGCTGTGAGATTCCTTCTAGAGAGAAACTAACCAAATCGGTGGGAAATATTTATTGACCAATTCCTGTAACAGCCCCTGCTTCGCAGTCGTCCTGGCCTTTGTTGTTGGGCTTTGTCTTGCTTCATCTCATCAACAAATACTGAACTGTAATCTGGCCCGCCAAAAGTTCCTCTTTTCCATTAAAACATTTATATTGGCACAATGAAAGGAGGAGCCAACGGATCAGGAGCAGCGGTAGAAAGAAGGTCTCAGAAATGTCCTTTTAAAGTTAAAATATATTTAATGTACCAACTTAATGTGAAGAATTATGTAAAAATACAGTCATTAGTATAATTTTACAATCCTAACAATAATAAAATAACCTTGAAATTATTAAAAGTTATAGCATCTTAAGAAACACTGGTATGTTTTTACCCAGGTAGGCTAAATCTTACCTTGGGGTTCAGATGCAGAACTGCAAGGACATGATGGCCTCAATGCACCTGCAGGCAGGATGCTCATCATGAACGTCAGCTTAGAGGGGCTCTTTCTTATAAAGCCTTAACTTACTAAACATTCAAAGGAAAAGTGTATAAAACTTTACTGGTGCTCCTACATCTCCTCTGACATTGTACTTTAGATTAGCAGGAGTCTTTTTACTCTTTAGTTGACATAGCCAAACAATGTTTTGTTGTCTTAGATGTTAACTAAAGATCTACACAGTCAGTAGCCACTGCAATGGTATGTACAGTAGTAATTAATAGTTGGAATACTGTGAATGACATTTAAACAAATTAATTAGATATTAAAAGCTTCAAGTATTCTGTATATAATGTTACTGTGGTTGTCACTTAAGTCCTATATATTTAATAAGCATACTCATGCTATCACTTTGATTACTGTTCAGAGGGGAAGTTTGTGGCTTTGCAGCATGACTGGAGCATGTTGTGTCACCTGTGCCCTTTGTGGTATGAGGAGTGAGTGTGGCAGCCACCCATTTCAGCACTCCACCAGAAGGAAAAAAAAACCAACTAAGATTTTCAAAAGTATTTTCACAGCAAGAATAATAGAATCATAAAATGGTTTGAGTTGGAAAGGACCTTAAAGATCGTCTGGTTCCAGCCCCATTGCTGTTTGCAGGAACACCTTCCACCAGACCAGGTTGCTCAAAGCCCCATCCAACCTGGCCTTGAACACTCCCAGGGATGGGGCATCCACAACCTCTCTGGGCAACCTGTTCCAGTGTTTCACCACCCTCACAGTGAAGCATTTCTTCCTAATACCTAATGTAAATCTACCCTCTTTCAGTTTAAGACCATTCTCCCTTGTCCCTCACTATATGCCCATGTAATAAGTCCCTCTCCAGCTTTCTTGCAGTCCCCCTTTAGGTACTGGAAGGCTGCTGTAAGGTCTCCCCAAAGCTTTCTGCAGGCTGAACAGCCCCAATTCCCTCAGCCTGTCTCATAGGAGACATGCTCCAGGCCTCGGATCTTCATGGCCCTCCTCTGGACTCACTTCCACAGGTCCATATTTTTCTTATGTTGGGGGTCCCAGGGAAGGGACTTAACAGCTGCCTTGTGACAAGCTGAGTGCCATGAAACGTGGGCTTTAGTGACAGCGCTTTCTGAAAGGTTTCCTGCTTCCCAGTTGCTCACATTTCCCCTCACACCACACCCTCAACTGTGCTGTCTGTGGATCAGCATGGTGACCCAAATCAGGGAATTGATCCAGGTTAAAAACAGTCTTGTTTCTGTTTTGCCAGAGTTTTAACTTGGATCAGTTCATTGATCCATTCCTTTAGAGGTGTCAAGAACTGAGGGAAGAACCACATACCCTAAAGCCCCCAGGCAATGAAAGTACACCCTCCATGGCTGGTGAATCAGAAATCTGTGGCTGGTTTTCAAAACAGGATACAAGGGCTGGGACAAATATATAACATCTGTGCTGCCTCAGTCATAAAAGTCTTTAATGCTACTTTCTTTTTTTTATTATTTTTTCTCATAAGCCTCATTTCTGTTTTTTGTCTAATTTACAGTAGCAAAGCTTGGTATTTGATTTCAGCTGAGCAGGGAGAAGGCACAAAGACGCTCTCAAAAAGTAAATGTAAATTATTTCTTAAAATAAGATTTAATGCTAGGAAGCTTAGTAGTTTACTTTATATGCCTTGATTTTCATGTGGTAGCTCTCACTTCCCACCCAGCTGTCCTTCCAGGTCACACTGCTATGAACTAGATGTATTTCAACTAAGATCTCCCTTGCTTATAGGATTAGGTCATATCTGGGAGATGTGTCCCTCTCTTTAATGTCATATAGACACCTGTGTCCAGTCACATATTGGAGGAGGAATTGTAATGCAAGCCTTTTGTCGAACTGTGTGTCCTTTAGAGAAAATTCTCTGAGCAGGCAATCTCTCCCTTGCTTCTCAGCCCCAGCTGATGAGCCAATGTTAAGCAGGATTCTAAGGCAGGAGAAGGAATGCATGAGGTGAAACATGGCAGGCTGCATGGACCACCAGGCTAGCTAGCCATGTGAGGGTCACGCTTCATACACAAGACTAGTCTGGTCTCCCATAGCTTTCATCAGTCACATCTGTTAGCAGCAAAGCATAGGATAAATTCCACAGGAGGGACGGACAGTATATTAAAAATACTGTTTAAAGAAGTACTGAAGAACTTAAGTTTTTTTCATATTCAGTGTATCTATACAAATAATTATTTGATAATTAGCTGGAGGGAGTTACAGGAAACTTATTTATCATAAATATGTTGTGGCTATACTTCTCTTTAACTTTAGGATAGAGATAATAATGTGAGTGCTTGAGCTATCAGTAAAGAGTAAGACCTGCCTTTATGGTCATGCAAAAATCAGTCTTGGTGACTAAATACCAGAGAGGGCTACAAGCTCATGATTTACACCAAAAGTTACACTCAAGTACCTCTGACAGGCAACAGGAAGATGATGTACCTGATCTTTATCCTTAACAGGAAGGAGGTCATCTGATAACTTTCTGCTACAACAGTTTTTAAAGTATACTGTAACGTCTTACTCTCAATTCTTCATTTGGTGGAGAAACTCACTTTAAGTATGCAGTTTATAATGGTTTGCATTTCCTGATAGTAAGATATATGTTTAAATAGACATTTCAGAGCCTTAGTTAAGAGTGTCGTCAATTGCAGATCCAACAGATTTTTGTGCGAG
The DNA here is from genome assembly GCF_017639655.2 of Falco naumanni. Lineage (NCBI taxonomy): Eukaryota > Metazoa > Chordata > Aves > Falconiformes > Falconidae > Falco > Falco naumanni. Next base: position 73,627,528 of record NC_054055.1, read on the forward strand.
ACCAGTAAAGATTTGATGCAGTCCTAAAGGAAAAAGAGGATAGAGGAGTGCAGATAAAGAAATTGTAAGGGTACCAAGCTGACTAACTCAAAAGAAGATAGTAGGACAGTAGGGGTAATTTGAGGAATTTGCTATTGAATCAAAGATTTAATATGCAGTTAAATTTCTACTCAAGGGTGTTGTCTATTGAAACAGAATGCATACTGCCAGTCTTCTAATTACACCATTATCAGCAGCTTCAGCAAAAGATCATCGTACAGTTTTCATGCCCCTAAAGCATTATTTTGACTACACAGCAGACTATTAGATAAAACTCTTGACTGTGTAACTTTTTCTTGCAGACCTTGGAGGATGGGGTGTGCCAGCAGTCACCCTTCAGGTATGCGTATTGCTGAAACCTTACAGACTTGTAAAGTTTTCTTTATAAATCAGAAAACAAACCCTACAAACATATATAACATGGTTGGTAAAGAAAGAGATAGAAAGCAGATACTGGGCTTACTGGAGACCTTAAGGAATGCAGCCAGCACATAGAGAAATGTGAAAAGAAGAAGACCTTTTTTAAAAAACAAAGAACAAGCAAGAGATGTGTGATATTTACATAGTTTGGTACAGATTAAATAACATAGATAGAGGGTAACAGACTGTGAGGTTCATCTTAGGCTTATATGATGCGTCCCATCAGGGCAGAGTGGTAGCGCTGTAATACCTAGGTGCTGTTTGGTTGAATGGAAGACTCAGTCACAGAACATAGAAATCATGTTGTATCCAGGGTCACTATCTCACTGTCAACAGCAAATTGTTAGAATATTGAGCTATCTCTAGTGTAATAGTTACACTTCAACAGTAGACTGTAGCTTAGTGAAACTGAATCCATGGAAAGCCTCTTTGCTGAAATAATGATGCTTTACTCTGAATTTTTGCTTGGATATAATGCATATTATAATTCAGTAATATAATTGAAAAAGGTGAGTGGGGTCACCCTGGGCCCCAGGTTTTCTTATCTGTTTGCGGATTAGGCTGAGGAACTGTTCTTTTAATCCTCTGTGGGAAGTGGGCTTGACCTTCACAAATGCTAGCAAGTGTTCCAGTTTGTGGAGCCTGTCACAGGCATTTATATTCTAGTTCTGCTTTCCTCACTTTTCCTAACCCATTATAGCCTTTAACTTTCTTAGACAGTTTTACCATATGCTGCTTTTTTTTACTAAACTTCTTTTATTGTACCCTTTCCATATTTTGCTCTTCTAGAACTGTCTTGATTATTCTTTTAATTGTAAATGTACTGGCTTAAGTTTCTACCCATGACAGATCCTTCTGGGAGCATGTTGTTATTCTATTCCTATGTGTAAAACTGTTACAACCTGTGTAGTGGTACGGTTGCTTGGTTTTGTCAGCTGCACTGATGTGCCCTCACTTTATAGAGAAACAAGAATGTGGTAACAGCTTCTTCCCTCATACAGAAAAAAAACCCCTTATATCTGGGCTTTTAGGACCATCTAAATCTTCTCGGATTTAAATGCAAATTTATCTTGTTCAAAAATGGATCTGGCCATATAAGCTTTCTTTGTAAAAATTTTCAATCTATGAAATAGTGGAGCATATAACTTTCAAAATGTCTTAATCAAGAGTTTCTTAATGCATGTACTAGTCATGGTAGACAAAAGGAAAGCAGTAGATATTGTCTACCAGGACTTTAGTAAGACTTTCAAGACTGTCTCCCATAAGAAAGCTTTTGGAGTATGGGGTGGATAAGCAGACAGTGAGGTGACTGAAAACTGGCTAGACAGGCCCAGAGCATGGTGACCATGGCACAAAGCCTAGCTGGAGGCCAGTAACTAGCGGTGTACCTCAGGGATCAACACTGGGTCCAATCCTGTTCAGCATCTTCATTAATGATCTGGAAGACAGGGAGGCGTACACTCAGCAAGTTTGCTGATACCACGAAACTGGGAGGAGCGGCTGATACACCAGAGGGTCATGCTGCCATCCAGGGAGACCCTGACAGGCTGGAAAAATGGCTAACGGGAACCTCATGAAATTCAACAAGTGCAGAGTCCTGCACCAGGGGATGAACAACCCCATGCACTAATGTATGCTGCTGGATGCCCAGCTGGAAGGCAGCTTTGTAGAAAAGGCCCTAGGAGTCCTGGTGGACACCAAGTTGAACATGAACCACCAATGTGCCCTTGCTGCAGAGAAGGCTAATGGATGTCCTGGGCTGCATTAGGAGAAGTCTTACCAGCAGGTTGAGGGAGGTGATCCTTCCCCTCTACTCAGCACTGATGAGGCCACATCTGGAGTACTGGGTCCAGTGCTGGGCTCCCCAGTATGAGCAAGACATGGACATACTGGATAGAGTCCAATGAAGGGCCACAAAGATGGCTAAGGGACTGGAGCATCTCTCTTATGAGGAAAGGCTGAGGGAGCTGGGACTGTTTAGCCTGGAGAAGACTCGGGGGGGATCTTACCAATGTGTGTAAATACCTGATGGAAGCAGTAAAGAAGATGGAGCTAGGCTCTGCTCAGTGGTGCCCAGGACCAGTGGCAACAGGTACAAACTGAAATACAGGAGGCTTCTGAATATCAGGAAACACTTTTTTTACTGTGAGGGTGACGGAGCACTGGCACAGGCTGCCCAGGGAGGTAGTGAAGTCTCCATCCTTGTAGATACTCAAAAGCCATTCAGACATGGTCCTAGGCAAGCATCTCTAGGTGGTGCTGCTTGAGGAGGGGGCTTGGACCAGGTGACCTCCAGTGGTAGCTTCCAACCTGAGCCATTCTGTGATTCTGTACCCATTGCAACCTCTATCCACCACTGGCCGTGGACCCCTTCGCATCTTCTGTGCACACTAGGCTTTTTCCATATCACCAAAAGCGTTACTTTCACTGCTAGAAACGCAGCACAGCATGCCAGGGCATGTATCACAACAGAAAATGCCCCGTCATTCACCTGGGAAGGAAAGAGCTCCAGAGAGATCCTCAACTACTGTAAATTGTATAGCTTCATGATCGTAATGGTTTGCGTTAGCTGACACACTGATACCAAGTCCTTGACCACTGTTTCTCACATATGGCAGACCGACCAGTCAGAAATGAAAAGCCTGTGTTTGTTCTTGTGCCTGTCTATGTTTAAGAAGAATCTAATACAAGTGAAGGCAATTAATAAGAGGGCTAGGATTTGATATTATGATACTCCCTGTTGGAAGAAGGGTTCGCCGGAGTCAAGAAGACGCTCAATATGAGTTATGCATCTTGCTCTACTTTATTAGTTTCTAACACTAGTTATATAGAACCGATACACATGCATATTCGTAAAGCAGAAATATAACTGGTTAGTAGTCTCTAAACGCGCGCGGTTCTCACACCCCTAATTATCATGACTAAAATAAGCACTCTATCCATGTAGCTAATTGTGTTGCTGTGCTTCAGCCTTGTAGTTTGTTACTCCCTATTTTCCCATACCGGTCCCTATCTTTCTTGGCCCTGCACCTGCTTTCCCAGCAGCTGTATCTTGTTACAGCCACGGCCTGTTGGCACAACATAATGACTTGGTCTCAGGATTCAAGAACAGCTCAAGGCCACCTTTCTTGTTATCTTCAGCACAGCAACTTCAGTACAATTCTGATTACAGGCCTATTCTAATACCAGGCCTGGATTGTGCAGATCTTCAGAGATTCTAAGGCCATGCTTCTGCAGCCATTCTTCTACAACTCCCTGAGCACTCCCTGTCCTATTTGAAACAAGCGAGCAGCAGTGGTCCTGGTACCCAAACACGCCTCAGTCACCCGGTCCCAATTCTCTACTGCCTTCTACCTCCGCAGTCATCTGCAGCTGTGCAAAGGGTAACAAAATTCCACCAGGTCTCATTGACTTGAATTGCCCTCCGAAGTTTCCAGGGGGTGCTGTTTGGAACCTCTGCAGAAGAGCCTACATAGTTTTCAATTATTTCCAGACATGCTTGGGTGAATCTGTTAGCAGCTCCTGGATGTACAGCTAATCAGCAAATCTGAAATAATTTCAGGTGCTTTGCTGGAATGAGAATGTCTTGTCTATTGGGCTGGGGAGGTTTCCCATTCTAAGCTGTGACAGTGTTAGTATCGTTAAGGGCATTTCTTTTTATTCAGCTGAGTAATAGAATTGCAATGTGTAGTTGGGGCTGCAATGGTGGTGGCAGGATTTGAATCTGATTTCCAGGCATAGAACAGAAAACACTGTGTAAGGATGACATTCAAGAATTAATGAAGTACAATAAATTAATCTGGGCTTTTCCTTGAGCTGAAAATTTCTAATGAACATATAGCAAATGACATAATTGCTATATAATAGGCTAAATTGTGGGAAAATTGGTGATTTAATATGATTACAAGTTTAAATAATTGAAAGCAACCTTCATTTTTTGTTTCAGAGAATTGCAAGAAATCTACGAGTTCCTTTGTCTGAGCTGGCAGCAGAGATTAAGGCAACTTTCCTACCCAAAACACTGGTAATATCCTTGCCTAAAAGAGAGAAAAATGACAGCTGCTCAGAAGTTTCTCAGGAACTACCATGGGCTTTCTAAGAACTGTTTTGATCCAGTGGCATCTGGAAGGATGAGAGATAGTCCAGATGGTGAAAGAGGTAGGCAGACCTCAGAGCAGTCTAAACAAAAATAGCAGCGTGATCCTGAGAACAGGTATTTGTGGGGTGCTTGGTGATAAGGGCCTTGGTGATGAAAACTGTGTCAATTTGTCTGATTCTCTGTGTGTTCAAAAAAGCAGAATTCTGTACATTCTTTTTAGTACGGAGGACTGTGCTGGAGATGAAGATCCTTCATGATTTTTCCTTTTAAAACCAACTAAGCCGCACCAAATCCCACACTTCTATACTGCACAAACATTTTCCATTAGCTGGGATGATGCCTGCATGCAATATAGTCCCACAACTTGTGCATGTAGCACATGACTATAGAAAAAGGAGTATTTGCATTATATCATGACTGCAGTTATACAGACAAATTAGTATTTGCTTTATGCTTTACAGTATAGCTGGCTTACACATTTTGCTGAGCTTACCAAATGCATCCTTTTGGAGACGTATAAATTAAAGATGCATAAATTATAGAAATTGTGAAGGTTTTACTAGCCCTTTTATTCAGGTGATGCAGGAACTAGGAATCTTCATCCAGTGACCAGCCGGCAACTAAGCACCACCCAGCCACTCACTCGCTTCCCCCCACAGTGGCACTGGGAAGAGAATCAGAAGGGGAAAAGTGAGAAAACTCACTTTTGGGTTGAAACAAAGTTTAATAGATAAAGCAAAAGCTGCGCGCACAAGCAAAGCAAACCACGGAATTCATTCACCACCTCCCATCGGCAGGCTGGTGTTCAGCCATCCCCAGGAAGGCTGAGCTCCATCACACGTAACAGTGACTTGGGAAGACAAACGCCGTTGCTCTTAGCATTCCCCCTTGTTCTTTTTCTTCCCCCAGCTTTATATGCTGAGCGTGATGTCTTAAGGTATGGGATATCCCTTGGGTCAGCTGGGGTCACCTGTCCCAGCTGTGCCCCCTCCCAACTCCTTGTGCACCCCCAGCCTCCTCGCTGGTGTGGCGAGGAGCAGAAAAGGCACCGACCCTGTGTGAGCACTGCTTGGCCATAGCTGAAACATCCCTGTGTTACCAACAGTGTTTCTGGCACAGATCCAAAACACAGCCCCATACCAGCTACTATGAACAAAATTAACTGTATCCCAGCCCAAACCAGCACAATCCAGGTGATTTATGACTGAAATACCACCAGTGTTTAAATGTGGGGAGCAGCCAGTGGGGGGGAGGATGTTTATCCAAGTTACTTATATGATTTTCCCTGAAACTTATGAGACTAACCAGAGTTTACCCACCACAACCTCTCACAGCATTCCCAAAAAGACACAGGCAAGGAGGGTGGATTTGGGAATGGATAATAATGTTTAGCAGATCAATCCCGAGTGATAAACCCCAGGTAGCTTTGTTGCTAGGGCGGACATAATATTTTCATCTGCATCCAACTTCTCTATGCTCAGAGGATTTCCCATTGCATAAAGCAAGTCACACTGATGACAGAAATACTGGGAGCCAATCTCAACAAAAGCCTCAACAAGAGATCAGCTTAATCTGAAGAATGCAATGGCTTTTTGCCAAAACACAGAAGAAAGCCAGGTCCTGAAAAGTCCTGTAGATGACATCAGTAATAAAAACTGAATGGAACAATGTGAGATTAATGAGTGAAACTAGTAAAATGTCTGGTAAAATAGAGAGCTTTTAATATCCTTAAAATTACTATTAGCAGATGGCCCAGTTCAAGCAAATTATACATCAGAACAAAAATCACCATCGTCCACTTCCAGAACTCCTGTGACAGAAATCTGTCAGCACTGTCTCAGTGCTGTTGGAAGCAGAGCAAACATTGACTCAGGTAGAACCCCTCAGTGAAAGAATGACTAGAGTTTATTTCCAGATCAGAAAAAAATGGCAAACATACAGTATTAAAAAACTATTTTAAAACTGGAAAAGGTGAAGGTTCTTGTTATAACTTCCCACAGCATGTGTTCCTTGTGGCCTTTAGGGATGACATCTAGCACCTAGGTAGCAATTTTAAAGCAAAATAGCAATGATGGTTTCTTTAAAATCTTGGGCATGTTTGGACCGGTTCTGAGTCTAATCAAAATGGTGAATGATTAAGTCAGATTTTGCTGTGTGAATTTGCTTCATGGAGCTCTATTACAGATACATAAAATGCCATGAAAATCTCCAACAAATGCTGCAAGAAGACATTTCTGGAAAATCTTAACAGTTACAGGCAAACGTACACGCCCTATTGGCTGCCGAACTTGGTCATGATGCTACTAGCATGTAACTGGAAGTGCATTTAAACAGGGAGGGCCAACAGACACCTTTCCAGTAGTCCACCAGTAAAATACAGAAACAATGTTTCAGCTACAACTGCGGAGAAGCTTCGGTTTCATAACAGCAGCAGCAAAAAGCAAGACATGTGAAAACATGAGGGAACTACTTCGAAAGCAGAGAGAATAACAGCAATAGCAAAACAGCTTAACAGGAAGCAGCAGCAGAAAGAAGACCAAAGCAAGCTTCATGAATGCAAAACAGGTAAAGAGACAAGCAGTCCCCAAAGAACATCCTGAGCTCTGTACAGAGCAGCTAAGCAGGCTACCAGGAGTGGCTGGAAGGTATAGAGTCTGCTTTCCACTTTCTACTGGTCTTACATAGAAGAGTGCTGCAGCTGCAGAGACAAACAGGCTGGTTTCATGCACATCTTACTGGCTTGGGTGCCACACAGTATGAATGTAGCTACATTGCTTTTGGGATCAAAGTCCAGAGACAATGTAAACACTTCTCATGACTCTGAACCCAAATGAATAACCTGAACCTGTCAGATTCAAATGGATTTCTACACCTACCTTACACAGATGCGTCCAGGCCACACTCCAACTGCAATAAAGAGCACAGCGCTATAAGCAGCCCAGCAATACAACACTGTAGTGCTTCTTCACAGAGCTGACATGCATGGTTCAGTGATGGCCTTCCACTTATGGACTGTCTCCATATGGGCTCTACATGGCAGCTTAGGTGCTGGTAGGACTTACTAGTTTGGATGCAAGTCATACTTGCAGACTGTGGCAGCTGCCACTAATAAAATTTCCAGAATTAGAAGTGTGATGCACATCACCCTTACTGCAGTATTATTTCTGCACTCCTAGCCATGAAGAGGATAACTATAGCAAGTAGCTGGATTTCTTTGACTTAATTGTTCTGAATGCCCCAGTCTGTTAAAAATATTACTTAGTGCAAAAGGAATTTGTTCTTCAAGAAAAGAAATCAAAATGTATTGCTGTGTGCATTCCAAAACACCTGACTGCATAGAGAAGTATTACAGAAATATAAGAAGGAAGAAAACAGTTTGACTTATCCGCATAGGCAATAAGCAATGATGTCTAAGCAACAAACAAACTTCCTAAATTAAGAATGTCCCAGAAATACATGCTTTCAGTGCAGACCTCATATTTTTTAGTGAGAGGACATGGAAAACCACTAGGGTGACTAATAAAAAGATTGAATTATTCTGAAGTAAATGCTCCTAGGAAATCTCTTCTTATAACATCCAGAATCCTAACTAGGACAAGCCCACATCAGCATCAAGCACAGCGAGACGATTGGCAGAGACATTTAGGGCACCATCAACATGACTTCCATAGCAAGTGATAATATGGATGCCATCTGGAAATCACAGAAAAGGAGTTGGATGTGGATGAGCTTCTGTCAAAGTTGATCTCTATTTTTTCCTGGTATTTTTTGTGCAAGTTCCCAACTGTGATTATTTTTATATAATAAAAATCCTCTGCTCATAGAAAGTCTAAGCATACTTATGGGTGGAGAAGTTTTGAGAATTAAGTGCTTCAGGGGAGCAAATGTTAAGTTCTGTGAGGTTTCATGAAAGGATTTAAGCTGGCTGGCTTTGCCATCATTTGTCATGATGGATCCTAATAATATTGCAATGCCCTTTTCTCTGCCATGAACAGCAGAAAGCTGTAGAAGGGTTGTGGGTTCCAGTGTCTATTGCAGGTTGTTATGATGAAGCATACATTAGCAGCTTGTACTCCTGTAGGTCCCACAAGCCATTCAAGTACCTAACTTGTCTGAAGACAAGTAATTCCTGCCCTGCCTGGTTGCATATGAATTAACTTCCTTTTGAGGCTGGAACGCCTGCCTATTTTCATTGGACTTAGTTTTGCTTTGTAAGACTGAGATGAGACTTGAATCCTTTTAAGGAAGAGCACCTCATTTTATCACCTCCAAATTCTTACAAGTCCCTTCAAACTTGTCATCTTTCTGTCAGCAGAAATGGGATCCTGCAAGCTGTAATCAGGGCAATCCCCAAGTTACCGTAATTACTCTTTGTCTAAAGCTAGTAATAAGCTGCATTTCTTGTTAGCACTGAAACAGTCATAAAATAAGTAGCTGTTGAGGCCTGCAATACAGAAAATTTTAGGCTTGGATTCTCAAAAATTCAGCTCTTAATTAACCTTTTTGTTGAAAGGGAGATGTTTGCACGAAGTAAGTGAACTGTTTATTCATAAATTGATACTAATAGAGGGCAGGCGAGGTGGCCAGCCTGGACTCTCCAAAGCACAGTGGCAGATCACTAATTGATCTATCTGAGACAATGTTTCACAAACCAGCGAGTCAGAAATTAATACCATGTTTAAAACTGAAGCGTAGAGACCATGGGATACAGGATGTCTCCAGAAGTGCATTTATATTCAGCTGAATTGCCAGTGTGCCCAGAAGTTTGTCGGAAGAGCTTTGCTGTAAACAGCAGGTTGTAGCTCGGAGGATGGTGCCAAGGCATAGAGCTTGTCAAGGGAATCAGCTCCCGGCTCAAACCAGCTGCAGACATGTCCTGGCAGCTCCTAGCTGAACAAAACACGGAGAGGACTTTGGGAATTGCTCCAAACACAGATAGCTAATAAAATTTGTGGTTGCTCTGCTTCTTTTTGTTTGTTTTCTGAATCTACTTGCTAGTTTCTTAATTTATTTTACTTTTCGTTTGGCAAATGTCACCCAGTTTGGAAAACATTTTCAGCATGAGCTGGCAATAGCTCAGGTGGCCTGACTTAAGGGGAGAGCAATACAACAAACTTCCACTAAATTGCACAGATGGTATTAAGCCACACATGCTTAAATTAGAGTCTGTCCTGCTACCTTCTTGAAGAAAGTAGCGCAAGGAGAAGCTGTGAAAGAAGAGGAAGAGTTGCCTCGTAAGCAAGTCAAAGTAGGAGAGAAGCCAGCCTAATACTGGCTAAATAAAACATGAAACCTTAAAAAAAACAAAAAAAAACAAACAACAAAAAACCAACAACCAACCCCCCCCCCAAAAAAAAAAAACAGAGGAAAAGAGGTGGAAATTGAAAAATTGTAACAAAAAGAAGAACATCAGTCAGCAATGCAATGAAGTTGTTGACCAAGAAGCAGACGCCAATAAATTGGGGCAGCTTCCAAGGATCATGGAACTAAGATAACAAAGCTCAAACTGAGAAATAAGGTGATCTGATATCTGAGGGCAGATATAACTTTTTTCAGGTCACTAGAAACTTGAATAAGTTCTTATGAAAAAAACTCAACTTGATCACCTTAGATTTTAACCAAATGCTCAAATTGTATTCTTGTGTCCAAACCAGAATGAAGTTAATGCTACAATAATATAAGAAAAAATGAAAGGCAGGGAGAGGCTGAGGAGTGCTTTGCTTTACTGAAAGTGGGTCTCCAGGGTAAACCAGCAGTAGCCCAGCTGGGTGCTGCACAGACTGAAATGTCTTGTCTCATATCGAATCTGCTGTCTGTGTAGGCGGGAGTCAGGGAGAGCCTGCCTGGGGGGCAGGAAGAGGATCTTGCATCTTCCAGTCTAAGGGTGTCAACCCAGTGGGACAGTTAAAGTAAAAAATACTGGAAACATCCTCACATGCGGGGGAAATATACAGAAAGACATTTGGGAAAGAAAGAGCAGAATCTTGGAATCTTAGGCTGCCAGAAAGAATTTGCTCAGTTAAGTGTACAATCTATGTCTGGGATGGGGATACCGCTCAGCATATTTAGCAAATTAAGTTCTTTCAAGGAAATACAAGTAGAAACAGATTGCTCTTATTTGAAGGGTGGTGAAAAAGGAAGAAGCACTGCACTCTGTTCTTCATCAGTCAGGAAAAAGTGACTTGGCTGGAAAAGGCAAGTGAATTACTGAAGGTATGCCTGAGTAGGAACAGACATGCCTGAAGTGTGGTAGTATCCCATTTCCACTTTGCCCACCAAGAGATTTCTCAGGCTGTGCTGTATTTGTCCTGCTTGACCTGTATGGACAACATGCAGAGGCCCTTCTGATTTCTTCAAGGACTCTTAGTAAGCAAACACTGGATGTGAAGATGCATTGGAAAAGTCTGCCTTCATCACTTAGTTGGAATTTCAAAACACTTATAAAATGTGAACTAATTCAGACAGGACAATGCAGATTCAACCCAGCCCTCATGGGTGAAATTTTCAAGTTCAGCAGCGTCTGGAAGACCACAAAGCTGTGTCAGACGACTTTAAAAGCTGAATACAATGATGAGAGAGGAGGCTAAGTCTGCTCAGATTCAACAGTCCCAGTGCAGACATCTGCTTTGGCATTGGGCTTTCTTGGTAGTCAGTGGAGAGCAACAGATGTTTCTGGGCATGACTCATCCCACTTGAAACCTGGTGTTCGTACTAGATGAAACAAACTGCACCTTGAAATTGCCAGCTTCTCTCCATTGACTGTAGAGAGTGGACAGGGTGATCGGCTCAGCTGTAAATGTAGATGTATAAACATAGATATATAGATACACAACACAGATGTATAAAACCAAGTTAGAAGATGAAGTGGATGTTGGACCAGAGGACCTCCAGAGGTCCCTTCCAGCTTCAACCATCCTGGGATTATATAAAGCCTAGGCAAAGTGCTGACATGTAAAACTGGAGCAGCCAAAGGCAGCTGCCCCCCAAGGCATGTACCCAAACTAGCTGCAAGTCCAGTCTTCCACAGCCATGTCATGAGCAACAGCCATGAGGGGTCAGTGATACTGTCATTCCATTTACTCATCTGGGTAAAGAAATGGAAGCTTCGACAAGATAGTACATGCATAAGCTTATCAAGAGGTTGTCAAGAAAGCAAGGAAAGACTTACTGAAGGGTCGGTGCTATTAGAGACAACCTTAATTTTGTTAAAATTGATCTGTGTGCCATTGGTCATTTTCAAGAAGAGAGAGACTGAAACTGTGGCTCTTGGGAACTGAATAAATGATTTTTTACATGATGAGAGTTAGCCAATTACTAAATAGTCAATATTTTATCCCTTTGTGACCAGACCAACAGATGCTGAACTGATGTCCAAGCTGCTGAGAAATATAAAGTGCCTTGGGCTGGAGGGAATAGATGTGCAGCTGCCATAGGAAAAGGGAAAGTTGGAGGACTGCCACCAAAATGGCATGTTTCTGAAGAGACAGTGATGGCCAAAGAAGCAACTAACTTGGAAAAGGTCACCTTATTTGCCTGAAAGTCTCATTCTGCCACTAATTTCTGGAAATAGATCAACTCAGAGGAGTAAGTGTAGTCATCTCCGAGCTGTTTATGAGTCAGAGATTAAAGTGGGCTGATGGAGTGTGAAGAAGTATGGAGGTGTGAGGAAAAGAAAGTGCTCCTCTGTGACTGCTGTGAGATACAGCATCTAACTGCCCATAGGTTAATTGCTTTACAGAGGAATGTCATACCCTTTGTAATCATCATAGGATTTGTTTTTCAGTATTCTTTAAGTTTGTGTTTCAGTGCAGTTGGCCAGGCTGTCCAGGACCACCTTGACCTACGATGGCCATAGTTCCCACCAAATAAACCACCTTAAAATACCCTCCATACTTCTAATGAACTTGAAAAAAAATCAGAAGTAACCTTTCTTATGTGTCCAAAACACTGCTAAGTACCAGCAAACAGCTTGGACAGACGGACATCCATGGCAGCTGTCTTGGACTAGCAGCTGCTCAGAAGAAGGAACTAATATACACTGCTTTCCCTTTCCAGCCCTTTCATCCCTGAGAATTTTATCAGTAAATGCAAGGAAAATATTTAGGATACAGTGACAATGAATAAAGAAATTTTTGCCTTGTTCCCCCAGCCCACCAAACCCACCTACTGTACTCAAGAGCTGCAGCCCTCTCTGGGCTGCAAGGTGAGGTATGCATTCATCTCCACAACAGTTTTCCCTCTGGTGGTTGACATTCCTTTCCAATTCACATCCCAAAAATGTACATTTCTTATGCAAATACATTTTGTTAACCAAGCCAGGAATGTGGCTAAGAGACAACTGAGGAAAGAAGAAGGAAAAACAAAATGTCAAAATCCTTGGTGACTATTGAAAGCACTATGTCTCACTCCAAAACAGGCAGAGAGAGAAATATGGATGCATTAGGTTGGCATTGGCAATTTTATATTCAATCTTTTTATTGCTTTCCTGATATATTGAGTTTGTGAGGGATCTGATTCTCCACTAAGCAGTTTTAAAGAAGGTAATCATGGAAGGTAATATCTGTATCTTTGTGCTAAATTAAACAAGCCAGCTTATGTGGCAAGGGAGTAGGTGTTCTAACAGACCTATTTACTTGAATATTCTCAGTTAGTCTCATTTAATTTCTTAGTTCCTTACAAAAGTATTTCCTCATGCTCCTAGCCAACATAAATGTTCACAGCAGCCAACAACTGCTGCCCCCAAGGAGCACACAGGCTTTGCTGCCGGTCAGCACTTCCAGGTCCCATGCATGAGATGAGTTAAGGAACAGCAGCAGATGTCACAGCATGGCCGATGGGAACCAGCAGTAAGTCTCAGAAGCATGCATTCCTGTACACAGCATCAGCAAGGATGTGGTGCAGACACCAATCACTTCAAAATACACCGTCCCATACCTTGCAATGCCTCTGGAATATCTGACTGTACCCTGAAAAAGCACAACATCTCCAGGCCAGGGCAGGGAATCTTGCGGTGTTTGGTGCAGTCTAAAATCACTCATACACACACACACGGTGGGGGGAATCAAGAAAGGCTTTGTCGGTAAAAGCATTGCAGAAGGAGCCCACAGCCTTCCATAAACTATAAAAGCAAAAAAAATGAAGTCAAAAGAAACCTCTTTCCAGCACGCTTTTGTAGTGACCATTATTTAGCTGGTTTTCCATCTTGTCCCAAAGCATATTTCCATGTTTGGTTGTTTCTCTCCTGTTGGGACTTGCTATGATGCTGCCAGCAATTACGTGCATTGTGGGTGCCAGACCACATTTATGCATTCTCAGCATCCCAGCCCCTTTCAGCTCCTGAAAGTGGGGCCTGCCCCCTGCTCCCCAGGAGCTGCTGTGGACTCTCTCCTGGGCCAGCAGGGCCACCAGCTTCCATCCTCTTGGCTGAGCTCAAATTTACTGCTCCATCCCCTCACCTCCAAACATGACTCCCTCTTTTAATTTGTATTCTCCTCTTTCTGTGCTGGCTGAAGTTGCTTTAAGCTACTGACCCCCATCACTTATTTTTTAAACAAACAAAAACCCTGATGGTGAGTACTTTAAATGGAGTGCCCCCAAATTTGACCCTCAAGTGAATTCTGCAAAGGTTAGCCTGCGTGACTGTCATAAACGCAGCTGCCATCGCAGGAGCCTGGAAAAGCCCACCTCGTGACCCATTTTGAACACACAATCACTGATTCATGGCAGAAATCTCATTATGGACATTAATTTTTTTGAAGAACTGCTGAGCAGCGGATAACAGTGTATCTTCAAATTAAATCCAGTTCAATAAATAGCGCAAAATTAAATCATTCGTTGTCTGGTCTGCCTTGAGCTATACTTAAGCTCTGTGCATGATTAACAGATTAGAATGCGAAAAAAAGCCGCTTAATCTGTCTGCTGCAGAGATACTTTTATTCCCCTGTGCTGCGGATTGTTTTATCTCTAGATACACCAGTCAAGCTCTGCCTGTAGGTCTCAACAGATGGTGTGGCTAGAGGAGCACTGAATTTTCAATTTATCCTGAAACATGGATATATACGTTGTGTCCTTTTAATGATAATACTGTTTTCAATTCTTGCAAAGAGCTACATATTTGTCCTTATTTTATTTATTACAGTAGCATTCCCAGTCAAGATCAACACAGACAAGCAAATGCTGAGAGGCTCAGACATGGGAAATGGCTGGTCCGAGGCCGTGCAGTAATTCAGTGTAAAAGAAAAAGCAACGGCATCCAGATAGCCTGAATCCTGCTATAATGCCTTATCTGTAACAACACACTGTCTTCTATGTGGCTGTCACTTATCCTTTGAATTAGCACTTTATATTAGGACATTTAAATCCTAAATGTTCCTCACAATGTACTTAAATTAATTAACAAAGCTGATGTTCCCAACCTTTATTTTCTTAAATGGAACGTGTTTTTATTTTTTTGTCAGGCTGCATAGCTGTATGACTACACTACTGCACTTAAAAGTAACTGTAGCAGATTCATATAAGGCTCAATCCAACAGGATATAAACTGAGTTTTTCCAATGCAGCAGGAACACGTTTCACTTTCAGCAGAAACAGAGAAATGACAGCGTTCAGCATTTTGCAGGATGAAGCTACTATATACTTGCAATGTTACATACACTGTGTATAGCACTGGAGACAAAGAATATTAGGCACAAATTGAGACCATGCTCAGGTGCCTGGAATGTCACCACACAGTCTTCAGCACCTAAATAACCAGAACATCAGTAGCATCATTTGCATTTAATAACTGAAACTGACTTACACATAGGGGCATATCAGAGTAACAATGAGACACACTGGCATATTCATGTATTTTGAAACATGCAAAAAATATCACCTTGCTGTACCAGGTGATGTTTTGCAGTCTGCTGTGATACCTTCCCTCATTTATGCCAGCTACTTCCACCAGGTGTTTTCTGCCAAAGTGACTGAACACATTAGAAAGCTACTGGCACAGGGGAGTTTTCAACTTGAGCAGTGGGATTTTAATTTAGTAATTCTTTTAAATGACCAGCGTAACTCCCTCAAACCCCTCTGTGGGCTTACAAGCTACGCAGCCAAGTCAGACTTGTACCAGGTCAGGTACAAAATCCCAGTGACAGCCTGCACCAGCTACAAAAGCAGTGTGAGCTACTGAGTCCCACAGCAGGGTGATGTTACATCACCTGCAGCTGCTGAGGCACTGGCTTACATGAGAAGAGAAAAGCTGGCCTAGAAATATGTTTATATGTCAAATGGTTTCCGTTGGTAAGATTTCATGCAATTTTCCTCTACCGAGATTTCAGAAATGAGTCAGGTGATTGTTGAGCCAGTTCTAAAAAGGAAAGTTATCCCACCTGCTGTGTTAGCAAGAGCAAGGATAGTCAAATGGTTTTAGGTAATACTAAGGAATAGCAGAGATGGTTAAATTAATCATTAGTTCTTTATTGTAATTTTCCACTTAACTGATGTTTGAGCAGCTGGCTTTGTTGTGTTAGAGGTTTTTTTCCTAATAGCAATTTTTGTAGTGTCTTCCACTAAAACAGTGGCATCATGTTTTTAAGACCATTATATTGGAGAATATAAAAACCTGGCTTTGTACCTGTCATACTCTTTTTCTGGAGAAAAACATCAGAACAGCAGGGTCTGCAATGTGGAAAATGGTGAGCACTTTTTCAGTAGCTTGTTTAGAAATACCTGCATTTTTAGTGACCTACTTCAAATTCAAGTGGCCATGAGTCCCATACCTAACTGATTTGTAAATCTTGGTTGGAGTGTGCCAAATGCCTAAAAAAAGAATCAAGTGAATCTGAGATGTCTGATATTTGAGGAAAGACTGACTTTCCAGACTCTCCAAAACACAAAAGCATGTGAAAAGAAAACAGCCCAATATCAACAGCTGTCTCCCAGATGTTCCTCAGTTCCCGTTGACGCAGTGAGAAAACATCATTTTATGTGATGAGCTCCTTGCCTGCAGTGCCAGGCTCTGCCCTTCCAGAGTCCTGAGCTCTGAGGAACCAGAGTAGGTGAGCCCCTGGCGTTTCCCACCTTTTATTTTCACTCTCTTACTATTATTGCCAAAGGGACATCCATCCCTATGTTCTTTCTCTTTTTTTTTTTAATGTTGTGACAAGGGAAGTGACAGCTTTGTGCGTGCCACGTGTAAGAGGCACACAGCTATATGCAGCCCAGTCAACCTCAGCAGCCACAAAGACACAGCCAAAGAGACTAGCAGTAAGGCCACCGTGTCTCAGCGTCTTTTAGACATGTCAAATTTGCTGCAAACATGCAGATCCGCTGGGCTCCCACAGTCACCCTGCGTAAATCCAGCAAGCATTAGTCCAACTAACCATTGTAAGTTTGTCCAGGATGCCTGGACAGGCAATGGTGTGGGCCACCAGAGGTTCAGAGTACAGAAGCTCAAGAGGACACCAGCAGCGCTCCAGTCAGAGCTGCAGGGAGGTCCTGAACTGCACAGAGTGATTTTTAGAGCTGAAGGCTGTAGGGCTCGGGGGAGAGAAAAAAAGCTGTCAGTAAGGCCAATGATAGGTGAGTGTATGTGAGAAAATTTTCCCCAGATTTAACACGATCCTAAGTATTTCAATAGTCTCTGAACTATTCTGTGCACCTAAAATAACATAGAGATTTGAGACTGTTGTGTGCTCTTGATTAATTAAGGGTTGTTAAGAGTCCTACTGAAACTATTTTGCTAATGTTTGTATTCTAAAGGTTCTGTGAGACTAATGTGAGAATAATAGGAATAATCCCATCATCATAACAAAAATTAAAGGGAGCTCTGTAACTGCTTGAGTTTGTGATTCAAAAAAGAATAGTTCTGTTTTTCTGTTCAGCTACATTTTATATTTATTCAGTAAAATTCTCCAGTCCTAGTTTAGACTTCTGGTTCAAACACAAAGTCATTTTTTAAGAGTTTATATAAGAAAAGGTAATCTTGGTATTAACAGAATCATTCTGATATTGAACTCACTGTACTGAGAATAGCATAGTTAAAAAAAAAAAAAATAAAATCAAGACCTGACTTTAATTTCATTTATGCTTTACCTGGGTTTATTGCAACTTAGTATTATATTATGTAGTGTAGTTTTGGCGTCATCCTTTCTTGACTTAATTTTATTGCATTTCAACCTCTACATAAAGATTTCTACATCGAAAACCATAATAAATCACATTTCTATCAATAGGTAACACAGGTAACATGAGTACACCACTCTACCAAACTGAAACTACAAATGTTTTGTGTTGACAAGCTTATGATTCTTGCAGCCATATCCAGAGTCACTTTCCAAGGATGTTGCTTCTGTACTGATGCAGGCTGACACAGAAAGGGATATTGTGAAGAGCAAAGTTAGTATGAGTAGGAAAACCACAAGGCACAGACAGAAAATACCCTTTAGTCTGTTATAAAAGCTATGTTATTCAAAGGGAGACTGAGAAAATTAATTCTTTTTCATTCCTGAACTGCAAAATCATGTGTTTTAAAATGGCAATAGAAAGCAGCAGTCTAGTTCGATAGGCAAATTAATTGGAACTGAAATATTAGCCATGTGCTGTTTTATTTGGTCTGGGTTTTTCCCAAACGGAAATAAATAAACCTATACTGAATTTTAAAATCTTTTCACACTTTTAATTTCCTGTAAATACTGTTTCAGATGTTCTGGATTACAGTGGAAACCTGTATATTTTTTCAGCTGAGAAGCTGAAAACTTAGCGACTGATTGCTGATGAGAGTACTGATGACTTAAGAACATCCATAATTTGAAAACTTGAGATATGTCACTATCATCTATTAAACATATCAAACTCTTTTAATTTTCTTCCCTATGTTCTCATTCAGTGGCAGCATAAATTGAGACAGACAGCACTCAGCAAAGCCACACAGCTTGGTGTTGATGCCAGTTTTACCTTCATCACAGGTCAGCTGGAGGCATCGCTAATTAAATCAAAAAAGACGTTAAATGCTTTCTATTTGAACATGCTATGGGGCAGAAGAAATTGTGGTTGAAGCAGTAAAACTCCATCCTGGAACATGTAGGGCTGGAACCCGGATCACAGGGAGCTCTTATTTGGGCCATATGGAGAAGGAAAACAGGTCACCTAACACAAATACAAGTAATTTGAATTACTTTAACTGTTTTCACAGGAGCCTTTTAAAGAGAAATTATTTTTTTTTTTAGGACTCCCAACAGGATAAAGATAAATTAACCAAATAAACAGACACAGGGCATCCTAGATCCTGGACAAAATATTTAAGCAAACTGATCTGTTTGACTTCCTTGCAGAATAACCGTCAGGGTTCCCCAGGGGAAGAGGGACAGCACCGAGCAATCCCTAGGCATCATCCAAACCCCTGAAGTCAGTAAAGCCAAACTACTGTGAAAAAGAGTAACTCAGATTTCCCTACAAACTATGATCCTTTTGGCCCGTTTTTGTAAAGCTTGTAGTGAAGGCCCAAAGCAAGAGGCTACCACTAATTTTTAAATCTGTTGGACTCTAATTAGACAGCTGAAAAAGGCATTTACGGACTGCTGACTACCAGTCAAGTTGGGAAGCCCCAATTAACAGTGTAGCATACTGAGGGAAGACTTTCTCGTTAATAACCAGTAATGACAGCCAGGGAGCTAAACTGGTTCCCAGAGGTTCCAGGAACCCAGAAGTTTCCCAGAATTGCTACCTTCTTGCTGGCTAACAATTTCCTCTTCAAAGTCAGATCATCTGGCACAACCATACACAAGAATAAATTTCAAATGAGTTATACGTTCTGGCATTTGTCTTTCTCCCATACAGGCACAGTAATGTGTCCTGGAAATCATTTGCATCAGAAACTCCCAATTTACAAAATTATCTTTAGAAAAAGTGATGGGACGAATTTATAAAGTAGGTGCAGTGCTTGAGCCCTCAGCATTTTCATTTGCACATGCCAGTACAGATTTGCACATAAGACTGAAATTAATAAAAAGGCATACAGATTCTCAGTCCCAAAACTACATTCTGTGCATGAAAGTGTTGCCGCCTTATGAAGGCACAGCAGAGCTGTAAGTATTTTGCTACAATTGCTGTCAGAGGGTATTTCTGGGGAAAAAAATAATCCCCAGTTAAAAATAGGTCTCAAATTTTCTAGTTCATTTCTTCGCTTGACTGAGCTATGAAAGATTTAGTTCCCTAATTATACTGACACAATGGCTTAACTTGTTGAGTTGCAAAAGCTTGCTGTTGTTCTTAATCAGCATCTCTAGCGCAGCAAGAGTAAATCTGTGACAATGAGAGAAAACAGAAAAAGATTCATAGTTTCTGCCATTAAAAACAATTATTTCCCACGCATTTTAGTGTTGAGGCACTTGTACTCGAAGCTGTGAGACCCCAAACACATTACCATTGGAGTAATTTTTCTTTGGCAGCTACTGTAAATTGCCGGGCAGCAGGAGGCTCGATGGAGGTGCTGGCTGTTAGTGTCGCGTAAGCCCGTTTCTGGGTTGTGAGATGGCTGTCTCACTGCTAATGGGATAACAGAGCACACTACGCAGGGGAAAGGCTAAAAGACTTCAGGTTAGAGTCATCCTTGGGATAGCTTAGAAAGACTCAAGTTACATTAGCATTGAGTTGGATCGTGGAATTGTTTTCTTCTTTCATTGCTACCGATTCATCTGAATTTCCACTGTTACACTTTCTCTTGTACCTCAACAAATACATAAACTCGCTTTGCTCTGCCTTTCACCTCCTGCATTTTCTTGCTGCATTTCCTAGTAGCATTTTCTATCACCTTCAGTAACGGCATTATCTTCCTTTCGTAGAGGAAGTTAGAGGAGCTCACAAGATCACTGACGTCATAAAAAAGACCATGTTTTAAATTTAAAAAATAAAAAAACCCAAACAAAACAAACACCTGCTTTCAATTTTTATTTTTTTTCCCATTTCAATGCTCAGATCTCACATTCTTGGAAAAGCCACATCTTGGAAAACCACAGACAATCCCTACTCTGACACTATGTCGTATATTAGTAATAGATTCATTTAAAAAAAAATCAGAAGTGGAAATGAAACGTGTATGTTTCCCTTGGGTACAGAAGAACTTTCCTGGATGGGTACCCCATCAGGCTGCTGCAGTCGGTTCAGCGATGCCAGACTGTGCCATCAAGAATCCCTCAGCCCAAAAGCAGGCTGCCAGTGCTGGATTTGGCTTCATCCGACCACTTCCCCAGCCCACGCTCTGTGCCCAGCTCTCACGTCAGGCAGCGGAGAGCAGCAGCGTGCCTAACTACAACTTTACCAGTTCTTAGTTAAGAATGACTGGAGAAATTCAGCAGAGAGAAGGGAGCAACACACCCCCTCCCATCCAACTCCACACACGCTACTTGTCCCCAAACTCAACTGCCAGCTCCCCTCAGCCTGCAGGGGCACTGAGGGGTCTCGCGCCTTCCTACTGCCCTGGCTTTTTTGGAGGGAGCTGTTGGATGGTATGATTTGCATGGTGTCTACTTGATTATATTAACCACAACCTGAATCTGTACACCTGGCTTCTCTCAAATCAACCTACAGAGAAACTCAGAGGTCTGGACTTGTGCCAGTTTGACTAGCAGAAGGAGTACACAGACCAAGACAGCTGTGAATGTCACAGTTCTCCTGCCTCATTTCGTCTTTCTTGCAGGTCACTCTTGAAGAGTGACATTGAATGTACATGCAGAGAGCTAAATTACCACCTTCTTCATGTGGCTTTGCATCTGAAGCCCCTTCCACCCGGCAGCTTGCCAGCCCCTGGGTCAGAAGTCTCCTCCCTTTTTGTCTGACTTTCCACTTTCTTCAGATCCTCTAAATTTCTGCTGAGTTGTTCAAAACTTCTGTGATATTTTTGATGTTTTGCAGGCCCTCAATCTCTGTTCTGCTTTGGGGGAAACTCCACTGTGAAAAACCCCTTCTGTGCTGGCCGCCTCAGCTGGAGTCAACAGCTTCTCCATCCTGCTATTCTCAAAATGTTCCTTCTAAGACGTGAGCTACCAAGACTGGTCTCATATGGGAAACGTGGTATTGCACATGTTCAAACATCGGATGACAGCACAACTTCAAAATAAAAATACTGTCCTAGTTTGTTGGCATCTTGAAGCTTTTTTAGCTGCCATTAACCACGGACTTCCTTTTGGCTGAAGTCTGTGAGTGACAATATCTGCAAACAGAGAGCTCATTAACAGCCAGGATGTTTGAGGGCAGTGCTCCCCTCTGCTAATATTTATCAGCTAATCAAGCTATTTTTAATCACAAAGAGCTCTTTGAAAACGACAAGAGCATGCGAGAGCTGAAAGATGGCTAGATATAGAGGCAACTATTTCTATTTTGAAACCTCTGCTGAGAAGATAAAAATGATTCTGAGGCTGAAATGCGGTGTTCCAGCTTTTACTGTCTCTCTTGTCAGTAGAAGTACCATGGGAGACAGAAGAGCAAAACGTAAGTTAGAGAGATAATACACAGGAAGCCAATGTTATGTTAGATTAAAAGCAGCCAGTACTTTCAGTGACAAGCTTGGAAACTAGAAAGGAAATACTGCTATACTAAACTATGCAGAACACGTTATGCCTATATTCTTCCCCACCCCCACTCCCTTTATAAAACAACATAAAACACAGAATTATCACCAGGAAATGGCAGGAGCTAGATGCCAAAACGGCCAGGCTGCTTTGCAGACCAGTGAAGAACCTGCCTGCCTCTCTTGGGACCTGAGCTGTCCTGTTCTTGGAAGGCGATCCAGAAGATCATCTGTATATATAAATGGTGCTTTATGGTTCATGGAAAAAGCCTAAATGGGGGGAAATCATCCCCTTCACTTGTGCTGGAGAGAACAAATTAACACAGAACTGAAAAGCAAGAAAAGTGAAAGCTGATCTCTTCCCAGCTCTATTTGGACCAGCAATCTACTCCCCAACGCTCATACGGGGTAGTTCTCATGACCCCTCAGGAAGGCTGAAGCTTGGTGATTTCAAGCCTAGCTTAGCTCAGGCGCCTGCTGGGTGGCAGAATGAATACCAGCTTTACTGGAATGTCCCTATGCCAAAAAAGCCCTAACCCAAAACAACTGAAGTAAACACTTAGAGGCTAATCCTCTTTCAGTAGAGGAACTGATGTGAGGGTGCATAACAAAACATTTACTGTGATTCTTTTTTGGTTTGATAATCTTCTAACAAATGACTATGTTTTTTGTCTTAGTAAAGATGTAGCCTGTGGTAAAGTGATTTGTGTCTTTTACCTGTTCCAGAACAGTTGCCACAGAAATTTGTAGCTTCATTGTCTGACAAAAAAAAGTCATAAAAAGTAGTAAATGTAGTTTTATTTCTATGGTTTCTCATTTGTCTGACCGGCTGTCTTACTCTGTGAGATGTTTCATACTTTTCAAGAGAGCTTTGCTTTAGTTAGGCAGTTTTAAGACCTTAATTTTCATTTTTAGACAAACGTGTCACAGAAACTAATACAAAACTAGTTTAAGGTCATGCATTTTGCACTGTGGCTCCTTCGTCAGTGATGGTGCTGATGCTACTGCCAACCCAATATTTTATCTTACAAAGGGGAAAGCCCAGCAGCTCAGTTATCCATTCTAATCCGCACTTCTCAGGATCCTATCTGGGTAATTTTTCCAAAATTACTATTTTGCATGACGCCACAGGCGCTGGAGAGATACCTCTCAAAATACTAGCTATGCATGTTCTTTGAATAGGGGAAGATTTGTTGTCAAGTCTGTGACCTGGTTTAGGCAAGCGTGGTTTTATTCTGTTGTCCGCCTTTAGTTGCTTGAGGGTCTGGATGAAATGCTGGCCTTTACAGAGCCAGAGCTGAAACCCACACTGGTGTATCTTGCTATTTAAAAAGCCCAAAGCCATAACAAATATAAGCAGTGACATGTATGTTGGGGCAGAATTTCCCTTCCAATGCCATCATTTCTAAATTCTTCTGCTCAGGAGCATTCAAGTCTTGTTTGGCACCATCTACTCACTCAGCACACCATAAACTGCAGGAAGCCCAGTCTTTAACACTTATTTAACAGAGGTCAAGTAAAGTGTCAGCAGGCAGACTGCTGGCTCACCACCTGGACAGAAAAGAAGCATGCTTTTTCTTTCACACTGCTTTGTACTCCCTGTATTCTGCCCAATAAATTTGAAATGAGATTTTTCTTTAGCTAGACATTCAGACTGTGTGCAGCAGCTGCAGACTTCGTATCTATATATCTATACTATAGAAGGAGCAGTTTTAGAACCTGTGTAACTAGCGGGTCACTTCTGCATCCTGTTGTATGTGGTATCGTTGACCAAGGTTGTGTCACGTGCCTTACCACAGGTGCATGCATACCGCACGGTCTGTTCTGAGAGTCAAAGCATCACACACTGGTGGTGAAAACTCTGTTATCCTCGCTGTATTTCACTCTACACCATACTCAAATATTAGTAGCGTTTTACAGAGGATTCCATCCACTTCCTAGAGGTTAGGACAGTCAGCAGCCCTCACTACACAGTCAGCAGGTCGGGGACATTGCTTTCCTGCCAAACAGATGCCTGGGATCGTGGTCCATCACTTTCTGTGAGGAACTTCCAAGGTCAGCCAGGGGCTGGGCATTTTGAGACTATATATTCTAATTTAAACACCTGAAGCCAACCTCTTGTTGGCTCTTCATCCCACGAGAGATTTATTCAGGCAAATCTCAGACATCTAAAAAAACTAGAAGTCTAAGTCTGAGCCGGTAACGTTATGCTGCCGCTGCAATTAATAACGAGAAGGGTTATCAGAAGGCTATCGGACATCCAAGACAGGCTGAATGTTTCACCGTGGGTGCCCATTTCTTCCTACCAACTGCAAAGGGTGACCAGCTCAGACAGACACAAAACTTTCAGATTAATAAACTGGAGCAACGAGTCGCGATCGAGATGTGCGTATCCCATCAGCACACACACACACAGACAAAAGCGCGGCTGAGCAATCCCGCCGCTCTCTACAGCGCCAACCTGCAGTATCCCTGAAACTCCCTGCAGATTTTAACAGCTGCCATCCGTCCCAAAATCGCATTCGCACCTCGCTCCGCTACCCCAGCCTGTTCTTTCTCTGGGGACCCGGCAGGCAACCGGACCGAACGCGCCTCCTCGGCACACGCTCAGCCTGCCGGTACCTGCCCCGGCTAACGCACCTCCCCTGCGGTGCGCGTCCCGCGGTGCCGAGCGCCCCCCGGCCCTGCCCGAGGGGAGGAGGGGGCCGGGCGGGCAGGAGGAGGGGGCGGGCGAGGGGCGGCCCGGAGCCCCGCGCAGCAGAGCGGCGGCAGCCCGGGCCCCGCCGGCGGCGGCTCTGGGGGCGGTGGCGGGGGCAGGTGCGGGGGCTGCCGCGCCGCGCAGCGAGGAGGAGGAGGCGGCGGCGGCGGAGGAGGAGGAGGAGGCGGAGGAGGAGACGACAGCGACGACGGCGAGGGCTGGGCGGGCGGCGGGGCTGGCGGCCCCGAGCCTGGCCGGCGTGCCCGTGGGCGTGCTCCCGGCGGGGAGGGCCGCCCGCAGCCCACACCCCCCGCCGCCGCCGCTAACTTTGCCTGTTCGCGAAGAGCCGCCATCCGGCAGCCAGAGGGTCGGCGGAGCCCCGGCGGTCCCGAGCCGAGCCCCGCGATGAAGGGCCGCCGGCGGTGGCGGTGGCGGGGCTTCGCCGCCGTGCTGGTGCTGTACACGCTGCTGCTGCTCCTGCTGGTGCCCTACGCGCTGGACTACGGGGCCAGGCGGGGGCGGGCGGACGAGGAGCCGCTGCTGCGGCGCTGCCCCAGCCTGGAGGAGGCGCTGAGCGAGTGGGGCTGGGAGCAACGGCAGCCGCCGCTGGACGAAGAGGAGGACGAGGAGGGCGGCGGCGGCGGCACGGCGGGTAACGGCAGCGCGGCGGCGGCGGGGAAGCGGCACATCTACCTGCACGCCACCTGGCGCACGGGCTCCTCCTTCCTGGGGGAGCTCTTCAACCAGCACCCCGACGTCTTCTACCTCTACGAGCCCATGTGGCACCTGTGGCAGGCCCTCTACCCGGGGGACGCGCTGAGCCTGCAGGGCGCCCTGCGCGACATGCTGCGCGCCCTCTTCCGATGCGACTTCTCCGTCCTGCGCCTCTACGCCGCCCCGCCCGGCCCCCGCGACCCGCTGGCCCCTGCCCCGCCCGCCGCCGCCAACCTCACCACGGCCGGCATCTTCGGCTGGCGGACCAACAAGGTGATCTGCTCGCCGCCGCTCTGCCCCGCCGCCCCGCGGCCCCGTCGGGAGGTCGGCCTCGTCGACGGCGCCGCCTGCGAGGAGACGTGCCCGCCGCGGGCGCTGCGGGAGCTGGAGGCCGAGTGCCGCAAGTACCCGGTGGTGGTCATCAAGGACGTGCGGCTGCTGGAGCTGAGCGCCCTGCTGCCGCTGCTGCGGGAGCCCGGCCTCAACCTGCGGGTGGTGCAGCTCTTCCGCGACCCCCGCGCCGTCCACAACTCCCGCCTGAAGGCCAGGCAGGCGCTGCTGCGGGAGAGCATCCAGGTGCTGCGCAGCCGCCACCGCGCCGAGCCGCGGGGGCCGCCCCGCCAGCAGCAGCAGCAGCAGCAGCTACTGCTGCCGCCCGGGCTGCTGGGCGGGCGGGCGCCGCAGCCGCAGCACCGTGCCGAGTTCTTCCTCGGCGGCGCGCTGGAGGTGATCTGCCAGGCCTGGCTGCGCGACCTGCTGCTGGCCCGCCGCGCCCCGGCCTGGCTCCGCCGCCGCTACACGCAGCTGCGCTACGAGGACCTGGTGCGGGAGCCCCGCGCCCAGCTGCGCCGCCTGCTACGCTTCGCCGGGCTGCCGGTGCCGCCCGCCCTGGAGGCCTTCGTGCTCAACATGACCCGCGGCGCCGCCTACTCCTCCGACCGGCCCTTCCTCATCTCCGCCCGCGACGCGCGGGAGGCCATCCACGCCTGGCGGGAGCGCCTCAGCCGCCAGCAGGTGCGGCAGGTGGAGGCCGCCTGCGGCGAGGCCATGAGCCTCCTCGCCTACCCCCTCAGCGGCGGCGACGCCCGGTAGCGCCGCCGACCCGCGGCCGGCGGGGAGAGCCCGCCGCCGGGTGAGGGTGAGGGCGGGGGCGGCGCGGGGCCGGGCGCGGAGCTGCGCCGCGGGCGGCCGGGTGGGCGCCGGGGCCGGACGGGCGCCGTGGGGCAGAGCCGAGCGCGGCGGTTCGCAGCCGGCGTGGCGGCGGCCTCACGGGCCGGGCGCTGCCGCGGAGGGCGGCCCTGGCGGGAGCGGACCCGCCTGGCCTCAGGCACGGGCAGCGCTGCGGGGCCCGGCCCCCCGTGCCCGCCCGTGGTGCGGCGGGGCGAGGGTCGCTCGGGGGTGCCTGTGGGCACGGCGTCGAGCTCGGAGCCCTTCTAGCGGGACAGCACGTGCAGCGCCTGGGGGGTTCTTCGTGAAAACTGCGCCGAAGCTTAAAAATCCCACCGAGGCAGGCTCCCAGCAGGGCACCGGGCCCTGGAAAGGTGTTGCTGTGAGAGCATCGCTGCCGCCGAGCGCTGTGACAGGCTGGGCTCTACCCTGTCCCTGCTGGAACACCTGCGGGGGGCTTCTGTGAAGGTGGCTGCAGAGGTCAGTGGAGGCCTGGGTGGGCAGGAGGTGCCCTCCGGGCCGCTGGCGCCCTGGGGAAGGGGGTGCCAGCTGCAGGAGGGGGAACCGTGTCCGACTGACTGCATCCATCGTCCAGAGCCGCAGGGTGAGTGGTTACGCAGAGGCAGTAAGCGTTGGCCGGCTTACGTCTGTCAAAGATTTTTGCAGCAGAAATGCTGTTCAGAAGAAATCTGTAATTCTTTTTAAAGTAGGATTTTTTTTTAATATATTGATAGCGTTAGGCAGTGATGCTCCTGTGAGATACAAGTGACTAACATCTTTCTTGGGGACACGCGTAGCAGTGACTGTAACTGGAAGGCGAACGCTCGGTATTTCCATTTTGTTTTCTCAGCCAGATGAGAGAATCACTTTTCTTCCCTTGCTTCCGGGCTGACACATTGTGCTGTGCACAGGGTCCTCCTGGTCACATCCCTTCCGAACAATAACATCCTCTCAGCTGGCAACTCCTGGACAAAAGCAAGCGTTTCCTAAGAGGCTAAGACAAATTAATGGTGACGTTCCAAAATAAAAACTTGTATTTAAAAAAAAAAAAAAAAAAAAAAAGAAAACCTTAAGTTTTATTTTAGATTTTAAATGCCGTTTTCCTGTGGATACCCTGCAACTTGTATGAGAAGGGTGTGCATGTGTGTGTGCATGTACAAATACCTTTTCTTTATTTCTTAATTTGGGGATAGAAGGTTCAATTGTAATTTAGGGATGCGGTACTGTAACTGTACTTAGAGACTGCTTTTGAGTCCATTACAGTCTGGCTGTGTTTAAACGTCCCTGCAAAAGTATATAGGGTTATAGGGATGTTTATGTGCAGTCCTCAAATGCAAACTGAGAACATGAACTTCAAATGGAGGATATTCCAGGATCAGGAAGAAAGCAATATTTAGATATAAAAGTGCTGGAAATAAAGGCAGTTCAAAGACATTCTGTTCTCGTGGAGGAAATGTTTGAACTGCGTTGTAGGTTTTTGTGCTCTGCGTATTGTGCTGTAAAACATGTCAGTGAGTTAGGATGAACCTTCATTTATTTAAGCTCTTTTTCTTCCTTGACCCTCCCACATGACAATGCGTTGGCACACGTTTCTTTTGTTATCTGACAGGAAAATGTAGTCATAAAAATGTTTTTGAGTAAATCTGTCCATTTAACGGCAGCATGCTTCATACAATTCTGCGTCCTTTGGCTTGTGCTTGAAGTAAAAATTACAGGGGCTTGTTCTGTGCTGGAGCAACCTTTCTTATTATCTAAGGGACGTTTCTGTATTCTTTCACAGGCGCTGCGAGACCAAAATTTGTCGCTGGGTGTTCTAGGGGTATTTAATAATTGTATTTGTATAGATGGACAATACCTGTCTTAATGCCTTGATGACCTGCATTGGCTAACCTATTTTGGAAAGCTTTTCTGGGAATACACCCAGCCTGGCTTGCACTGACAGGTTTGGGAAGAAAATAAGACTTTCTTGCATGCCAAAAGATGATACGGTACTTACATCCTTGTGTCAGATGGAGATTGAAATCCAGTGTACCCTGATGATCTTTTTAGCAAGTTGCAGTCACGGATTTGTACAGTGCAACTGTTAAGCATTCACTTCACCTTGACAGGGCGTCTCATCTTGCTGTTTCAGGTGGTAAATGCCTTTCATAAGAAATTTTTAGAAATCCACGCTTAGTTTCACTTACGCTGGTTCATCATGATGAAGAAAGAAGTGTTACCATCTAGTGTAACTTGATGCTTAACAGCTGGGAGGAAATCCACTAATTGCAAATTATTTAGTATTCTCTGAAGCAGTTTCTGTGTTTGATGTAGATGTGTTTTCTGTGTCAAGGCTTCTCTCAACAGAAGTTGCTCAGTAACACAATTGCTCTTTATTAGTGATTCAATTTTTTTTCTCATCCCAAGCTGCTCTTGTAGGGTTTTTTTATATACTGTGAAAAGGGCTCTGTTGGGCAATGTGTACAAAATACAGCAAGTGCAATTCGTGGGCTGCATTCAGGGCACCTGAGTTCAGTAGAAGACTCTGCAAAAACAATTCAGAGGGAATTTCCAAAGCTGAAAAAGGAGTAAGTAGCCCAGAGTGGGATCTTAGAGCAGGATGTGCAAGAGCATCTAAGACTGGATGACAGTTGCTTAATGATTGAAATTGTGACATGTGCGCTTCAGTCACTAGAAGGCTTTCTAGAATTCCCCTGCCTCAGGAGGACAACTAAGGCTCACCAATAAATGCATCCCATTTTTCTCTCCAAGGTGTTTTGGTGGTGTTGGAGAGCGTCGTTTACAGCATATACTTGTTGGCCTTGAAACTCATACCCTGAAGAAAAAAAAATGTACTGTCAAATGTCAGTGTGGTACTTACCTGAAAAGACAGAACAAGTCTCATTAGGACACCCAGCGTGGAGTTTCACTGGCAGAAGTCTCTGAAAGTAAGCAGAAATTGCTGAAAGCGGGATGTCTGTGGTTAAACTGCATTTTGAGAGCAGCTGGACGTTTATGGCTCGGTCACCAGCTTTTTTACTTTAATTGGGCTCAACTGAGACTTTGAAGTGAAGTCCCAGTTCTGCTAAACGATGTAGAAAACCGAACCATAATGCATCCTTTAGAACAGAGGATGGCATGATAAGCAAGGGAACAATAAACACATCTTACAGCCAAGCTGGACTTGGCAGGCTTAGAATCGGAGAGCAGGACCAAGCCACGGAGTTTTAGTAGTTCAGGCTGAGATTTGGGAAAAATGCCTAGTTGTGCTACATTACATATAATGAATTAACAACTTTCATGTATTAAGAAGACATAGTAGGAAATGGGAACAGACCCGACAAATGCTCACAGGGCTTATTTCCATTGTCTGTTTTTACTTTTGGTCATCATGTATCTGCCTTAAGGAAGGTAGAAACTTGAGTATTGGAATTGTATGTAAAACACTGTGATATTTCCACGCTGGGATTGCTCTCTTACAAGATTGTCTGTATTTAAATTGTTGCTTTTGGGGAAACAACTTTTTGACACTTGTAGTGACATACTTGGGAGAAACACTGGAAGTCCAGAAGTCCAGAGCAAAGAAATACTTAGCACCGCCTTCCTTTTCTCCCTAGAATATTACTGATGGAGTTATTGTAGATACCTGTGGTACATACATACATATTTCAGATACAACATAAATGGTTTAGTAGCTCCCTCAGCTGCAGTATCTAACAGAAGTGTTAGAATGGTCGTAGAGTTACTTAACAGTTTCACTATTGCATGGGTCATTTTAGCCCTCCCTCCACCCCCCACCTCCATCAGTCCGCGCATCAAGAGAAGTTCTGAGTTTCTCCATTAAGTTCTCAATATCACCACTTTCTGTAAGCCCGATGATAAAAAACCAGTGCAGAATGTCTGGATTTATTATGGTAATACAATTAAGCAACACTTTGGTGAAGAACGAGTTCGTGAAACACTTAAAACAAGCCTGACAGCGCATTCTGTTCCTTTCTTGAACCTGAAGAGTTGCTGCTGAGACTCTGATGGTAGCTGAAGTATGGGGACAGTAAGAATGGTGCATGTTATTTCTCAGAATCACCTTGCAATCCATGCAGCACTGGGACTACCTTAGATGTTATTTTGCCATTCCTATCTAACTTGACACGACACCTGGCACTGCGGAGGAGGGGATGAGAAAAATACAATTGTCCAAGCAAATCTTGCACTAGTAGAAGTTTTCAACACCTCATGGGCGATCTGTGTGTGAGTGAGGGGCTGGGGTCCAGGTTGTCCTTCTCTTGACTGTGGTTTAAAGAAATTAATATTAAATCCAATCTTGTTGAGGTGGTGGGTTTCAATGACTAAGGGACCTGTCACTTGTAGCTGAGACGTACCTTTGGCAGTCTTGGCTCTGGACAACAGGCTGGAAGCTGATTAACGTTTTAGTACTTACAGTCTGTCTGGGTATTGAGTACTGGGGAATTCTTGCTTCCAGCACTGAGGTGTTAAGCTCTGCTGCTGACCTGCAGCGCCTGCAGCGCTATTGCTTGGTGTTGGTAAATGGGAATCGGGTCTTTCCCCAGCATTTCCAAATTTGTTGCCCTGTTTCTAGTTGTCCAGCTTTGCCAAACTTCAACCATACGTACGCAGAAACTTCTTGGGCTTAAGGTTTGAGTCTCTTTGGGGAACTGCAGTCAAAACAATGCATGTTCTTTGGAACCCAGGCTTAGGATGCGGTGCTTTTTTGCCTATGTTCAAATACTCTCAGAGATGTTTCTTTGAAATAATTTGTTGCTTCAGTACCTTCAGACAGGAACTCAAATTTGGGTAGGGGAAACGGCCTCTGTGTAGAGGATGCCCCCGTGTTTTGTTTTTACCTTTGCCTTCTATTCTGATTTGGCCAAATAAGTTTATGTTTGTAAAAAAAAATATAGCATGTGCTCAAGTGGTTTTGGTATGTGTGTTTATCTTTATGGCAAATAAAATCTGCATTGGTTTTATCTGCAGTGAGCATGCTCACACCTCTTTCTTTCCCATAGGAAAGCTCACTGTGGTACAAGACATAACGGCAGTGGGAATCAAAGCCATGTAACTACGGCTGGGGCTGCAGCGCTGGTGCTGAGCAGAGAGGAGTCTGCTGTCCCTGCGCTCCCACCAATGCCTTCTCTAGTCCCTCTTGCCCTTTGCTGCTAGGCCTAAGGAAGACTCCTGAATCCAGCGTTCAGCTTTCCAGTGCTTAATAATGGAAAGGACTGTAGGTGAGAGGGAGAGGACACTGCTGATGGATGAGGTAAACACGAGGGGACAGGGGAAAGGAACTGCCTTTGAGTCATGAGAGGTAGATGGGCAAAGGGCTTGAGTGTGAGAAGGCTGAGGGACTGGGCTTTCTTGAGGAGGGGCAGCTGGAAGCTTTAACTGCTTTAATTGGAAAAGGCATCCAGGAGCACATGGGAGGGAAGGAAGGGACATTGGAAGAGCAAGCTGGGAGATGTAGGGACTAAGAGCGGAGCTGCAGTGGGGCACTGGGAATTGCCCCAGGAGCGTCGTTCCCAGGAGATCGCGGAGGAGAGTTCAGGGGAATGGAGAGCAGGGTGAGGCCGAATCCGAATTGTAGTGGAAAAACTGGCAGCTCTCTAAGTCAGGTCTTGCTTCCTCCCTGCTCCAGTGGCTGTGCAGACCACTGTGCTGGTCCATGGGGCAACAGTGACTTGCCTTCTGCTGTCCCTTTCCCAGCCCATACAAACACACTTCTGCAAACCAGGCTCCTCCCTTCCCCCTGCATAAGGACTTTATTAACGGCCCCACAGCTCTCCTAGCAGCATCGAGGTGGGAGGCATGGGAGGAAGTGCTCGTAAAGCTTAAGCTTGTAAAAATGGTCATCCCCTGCCTCCCAATACTGTCAGGCCCAGCTTGTGAGTACAAAAGATGGTGTGAGAGCTGTCTCATCCAGCTGCCTTTGCCTGAGGTGCCTTTGTGGTCCCTTCTGCAGTGGGCATTGCCACCAGCTGCCAGAAAAAGGGGTCTGGAGGAGGCCTTTGTCCATGTCCTTGGTTCAAGTGACAGACGTTTGCACACTGGATTTAAAAGTCCTGGTTCTAGCAGTGACTTGTGTGTATCACTGACATCTATTGTTTTCAGTATGAGCGTTATTAAAAATTCCAGGAAACCTCTTGTATGTGCACACTGTTACAGAGACATTCGATGTGTGTGCTGCAAAGTCAAGCACTGAAGGAAATCTGCTGCTTCCCCTTTCATGCTCCTTGACAGTCATATATATATATATATATATATATATATATCATCTCCCAGGTGGTTAGTTTTTCTCCTCTGCAGCACTTGGTCAGCACACAAGGTTAGACCCAGCTGGGGCAGGAACGGGTTGTGCAACGTGTCCGGCACCAGGAGCATTGCCTGGTCTGTGTCAGGAGCTGGAAAACATAGCAATCCAGTAGGAGACTGAAGGAGGAGAAAGTATGGGGGCAGCGTCTCATGGCTGAGGTATTCAAAAGCTCTCAGAGGAACTGGACTCAGCCCCTGGCGCCAGACTGTGAGATGTTAGGCAAATAATCTAGCTTTTCTGAACAGGCCAAGTCCGTATCAGGCTCGCTGGAGCTGAGTGATGCATTTGGTATGCTGGAGCTGGCTTCGCAGGACGGCCGTAGAGCAGCAGGCAGCGAGCAGGTGTGCCTGGTCAGGAAGCACCGGTGGCTCAGGGGGTGACCGAACCCTTGAGCGAGCTAGTTGTGAAAAGGGCAAATGTACAGTGGCATTCACATGTTCTCTGTCCTAGCCACCCAAGTCCCACGAGGATGAATTCAGATTTTTAACAGATAAAGAGAAATGTCGAGTGAAGTAACAGCCCTCTTTCTTGGAGAAGAGCAAGCTGTGTGGCTTATTTAGCCTCAAAGTCAAGGCTGAAAGAGGACAGCGGTGCACGGTGGCGTGAGCAGCACTGTGGGAGAGAGGTAATCGAGCTACGAACAATACTGGCATAAGAACAGATTTTTGTACATGAGCAATGAATCACTTCAGCCTGGAAGGTGGCGGTGTTTTTTGTAACCATGAGAACAGCGTGGCAGGAAGGGAGGGAAAAAAGACACTCATTTTAAAAGACGACTCCACTAATTCAGAAATAGAAAGGAACTGATAGGGTAGACAACCCTGTTACAGCACGATACAAAGCTATGTAGTCCAGGAGCCCCGTGATCCATGGAAAGTTCTGTACAGAGTGCTGAAGTCTCCTGAAAAATCAGCTTTGATGTACAAAAAGACCGGAGCTCCAGTTTAAAGATGCTTTGTACATTTTGGTTCTGCTCTGTGAAAAGGAGGCAACGCTGACCTTCACAGAAATGTTGTAAAATAGTTTGTTATGGAGTACTCTTTCCTAGGGGGAAATCTGGTAATTTTGTCTTTGCCAGTATTTGAATAAAATGTATCAGAGCTGTACAATAAATCAAGAGGAAAACAACCCCTACACCATTAATTCTGTAATTTCTGCCCCGTGTTTGTTCGAGAAGACGGGAGCTGAGGGGAAAGGCAAGGCGGTGTGTGTTTGTGTAAGCAGAAGCTGTGTGGTTGTTCACTTGCGATGGATAGAAGTCCCGGCTGCGTAAGCAAGTGTAGGGTGCGGGGCCACACAGCCCTAGCACTACCCTAGCTGCGGTAAAGCAGTCTTTAATGTTTTGCCATAGATCTGTGAAATTACTAACTTCTTGTTTATTTATGCACATACACTAAAGAGTACTAGTTTCAGGTGTGCTCTGGATAGCATTTAAAGTGCAGCGAAGATGCAAGTGCACTTGTTAAAATAATAGGAAAGGGCTGTAGGAGACCAGCCTAAGTACAGCAAAAGCCTTTCTGATGGAAGTTGTGGAAATCTTTCCTTGGCTTTTCACAATCATTTCAGCTGTTGTTTGAGCAGGGATCACTTGGGTGAATTGTGTTCCCCATCCCCTTCTTTTTTTCTCTTTTTTTCCCCTTAAAACCAGTTTAAGTACAGTCAGTGATACTTAGCTTTATCTCAAATGGAGTTAAAGATGAGAGGATGGGACATTGGTCCCCTGTCCCAAGCTGTTCTTAAGATCATTAAGGACGGAGACTTTATATCCTCCAGTGGTCATTTACTCCATTAACTACATTCACTGTTAAAAAGTGCTCTCAATCATCCAGTTGAATCATTCTTGATTCAGTTTAAGCCTGTTGCTTCTCTTGCTTGATGCAGCAAACAGCCTGCTACCATTTCTCTGTGCTACCTCGGCCTTATCACAAGCATGTGACTATAGGATTCTTTTTTACGTAACAACAACAACAAACCCCAACTACTCAGCTTTCAAGCCTATTAGTTTCTAATTCAGGTCTTGGTTTTACAATTCTTGTTTTGATAAAGTGCTTTGGTTCGTTCATCCTTTCGTACTCCACCTGACTCAAGCCCCAGTTCTGCCTTAACGCCACTAGAGCAGATAACCATTTAGTCGTACGTCATTTATATAACCTCAGTTTATTGCATGAAAAGAGGTGCTTTTGCTTACCTGAAAATTGGTCTTGGCAGTTCACAAAGGGGTTTATGTCTAAGATGTGGAAACCAATAGAGAGCAGGACCCAGCCTCAAGTTGCTTCTTTCTGATCAAGTGAGTGACAGCTGGTTATACTCTGCAGCAAATGAGGAGTCACTTTAGCATAAATTTCATCTTGCATCTTAAACTGTAAATTGGAAACCTTATCTTCCTATTGATTCTCCATAAATTCTTAGTAAAATAGTTCTGTTACTTGGCTTTTCTAAGAACTTCCAATTAAAGCAGCTACATTCAGATTGGAGGTAACTAGCCGATATTTCTTAGAAATGGGAAAGGAGCAATACAGGTTATATGTAGCTGCCTTGATACTTCTGCACTGGGAAGTGGCCATCCTGCTGCTTTTAGCTCTCTGCTGTAGGTTAGTGTGTTGCTTGTGAACTGGTAACGCTAACCCTGAAGGAAACAGCTAGTCAGCAGTTTTAAGACTGAATAAACTTGGCTTATTTCTAAACTGAGTTTCAAGTTGCTTGGAGCTGTCGAAGCATGTCCGGTCATGCCTGTACCTACAGCTCCACAGATTCTTCCAGGACTAATTCCAGTTCTGAGACACTGAGGTCCCCAGGGCTGCCCCTGGAGCACCCCTCAGTGGGTGGAAGCAGAGTGAAACCCCTTTACTGGCTGCAGAGCAGGTGGGTGATGCCCCATGCCTCAAGGCGCAAATCCCACCGTTCTGAAGAGTTAGGCTGTGCCTTCAATAAAGTTTATTTCAAAAATCTTTACTGTTGCAAGGGAGAAAAAGGTCCAGGGATAAGTGGGAGAGAAGTCTCTCGTGATCTGTTACAGAACAGCTGGAATAATTTTGAGCTAGATGTTTAATTAATAAAACTTCTTCATCTTCTAACGATGCTTTGATCTGAAGAATGCAGAAGCAGTGTAGGACCTTACAAAATAATTCCTGAGACTTATTTCTGAATGTCTGCAGGGTTTCATCACTGCTCTACTCATGAAACATTTATTTCAATATTGAGTGGTTTTAAACCAGTAAAGGTAAGAACTATCTAGAGAAGGTGGTGGTTACTCCGTAAACTAAACCAGCTGTAGTACTAGAAGCATCTAACTGTGAGCAGTAATCTGAATACCTGTAATACCCTAAGTGCAACTAATGCAGAGCAAAGTTTACATCCTTTGGACAGTCAGGTTTTGGAATAACTGCCAAAACGTAAAATAAGGCTGATCATTGTGATCAAGTGTTTTTATATGTGCACAGTATTGTTCTCCAAATAAAGTGTGAACTTCTACAAGAAAAGAATGCACATCCACCTTTGTGAATTTTCTTGGATAAAAGCCCAGGACAGACCACCTTCCTGGTGGTCTTTCAGCTTTTTTTTTTTTCCTTATTGCTGCTTCTGCCCCATGCAGACATACCATCTTTATTGAAGTATGCAACTATTGATAGCTTTTAGTAACCTGAGGGTAGTTTTCTTTACATTTGCCCATAACATTGCAACAGTTAATTCCTTCCCAGTGAGGAGAGAACTACAGAAGTTTGATGGTATTCCCTTCTCCTCCCTTTCTAAATACCAATAACCCGGGTAAATCATGTCTGGTCCTGTTTATTTTTCCAGTAGGGTTTTACCAACACGTGTTGCACCTGAGGAGACTTCCTTCCATGGTTCATTAGACTGAACTGCACTTACGCACCCCAGGCTCCCCTCCCTTTCGCTGCCTTAAACTGCTCAGCACTGCTGCTTCTCTGGGCTCTGACCCCAAACTCCTGCTGCTGGCTGAAAAGCCCAGCTGTGCTGGGTTTGGCTGCTTCATTTTGTTCATAGTAGCTGGTATGGGGCTGTGTTTTGGATCTGTGCCAGAAACACTGTTGGTAACACAGGGATGTTTCAGCTATGGCCAAGCGGTGCTCACACAGGGTCGGTGCCTTTTCTGCTCCTCACCACACCAGCGAGGAGGCTGGGGGTGCACAAGGAGGTGGGAGGGGGCACAGCTGGGACAGGTGACCCCAGCTGACCCAAGGGATATCCCATACCTTAAGACATCACGCTCAGCATATAAAGCTGGGGGAAGAAAAAGAACAAGGGGGAATGCTCAGAGCAACGGTGTTTGTCTTCCCAAGTCACCGTTACGTGTGATGGAGCTCAGCCTTCCTGGGGATGGCTGAACACCAGCCTGCCGATGGGAGGTGGTGAATGAATTCCGTGGTTTGCTTTGCTTGTGCGTGCAGCTTTTGCTTTATCTATTAAACTTTGTTTCAACCCAAAAGTGAGTTTTCTCACTTTTCCCCTTCTGATTCTCTTCCCAGTGCCACTGTGGGGGGAAGCGAGTGAGTGGCTGGGTGGTGCTTAGTTGCCGGCTGGGGTTAAACCACAACACCACCCCACAGATCCATACAGTTGAAATCCCCCTCTTTGGATAACCCAGCCAGCACTTGCTTTCTGAAGGTCAAGGTAAATGAGGACACGGGTGGGAGCAGGTAGCTGGAGCTCCACAGCCACATCCAGCCCCGCAGTGGCTGTGGAGCCTCCGGGAGGAGGCTGCCTCTGGCAGAGCAGAGCACACCAGGCAAGCTCAGCCTCCTACCAAGCACAACTCTTGTTTGCTCTCTTAAAACCCACTCGCCACACAAGACAAACACGCCGGTATAATCAGTATAATAGGACAGAAACAATTTCCTGTACAGGATGGCTAGCAGACAGTGAGAGGTGGGGCATGGTTAAGCATAGAGAAGAGCTCTCTCCTCATTGTAACAAAACAACTAAAAGCACTGCTGGAAAAATTAGGTTGGAGTTTCTAGAGAAAGACAAGTACATTTCAGTAGTGTGGTTGGTACTGAAATTTCACACCATAAACCAAGTTTCTGGCTGTAGGTGGGGCATGTGTTTAATTACTCATAATTTCTAGAATAAAGCCTGTTTTCAAGATAGCTGTAGTCTTACCTTAGGTTATGATTACTTGTTTCAGAGTGTATGTAATTATTTAATATTTAAATACTATTTCTTGTCCTATAACAAGAGAACAGACTTTGTTTTGTTTAAGATTTTTAATAGAGATGGATTTGATAGTTTTATTTCATTAATCAGATGGCTCAGAACACATAGTGTATTTAGAAAAAGTCACATTCTTTAAGCATTATGCTACACAACACTGAATGTAAGCTGTCACTTTTTTTTTTCTAAAAAAAAAGAAAAAAAGAAAAAAGAAAATGGGTCCTAACTTCAAAACCATACATGACTTATGTTGCTTAAGTGCTTACAGAAACCACTTTGTCTTGGAGCATGGATTAGTTTAGCAGGAATAGCTTTTACTTCGTGAACCCATTCTTGGTTAGGGAAAACAGAAGGTAAATGGATTAACAAAGTTCAGCTGCTTTGAGAATATTGAGCTCGGTCCTATCATTGCTGTGTTAACGTTAGAAGAGAAGCTCTGTCAGATTGATAAACACCTCAATATCCTTTATTGGTTATATTTAAGAATACATAGAATGGCTGGGGGAAAGAAAATATGCAGAGTGTCTGTAGCTCTTCAAGCACCGTTTAATTCTGATCACCATCTCCTATCCGTATTTTGACTCCTCCCTTGTTTGATACAGTTCAAATATTCAGCAGTTAGCGTACTGATGGTTTACCGAATACCCTTAAAAAGCTTACTTTCAGAAGGAAGCTCCCACCTATTTGAGGAAAACATACTACAAAAGCAAAAGAAGAATTGTTTTTGTTCAGTCCAAATAAACCAACAAAAAAAGTGGAAAACAAGTAGCATTAAAAGCACCGATTCTTGGGCCTCCCAAACAAAGGGGCTCTGTCATTGTAGGCAGGAAATAACTGTAATTTTCTTAGATCTCAGTTCTCCACGATAACA
Organism: Falco naumanni; assembly: GCF_017639655.2. NCBI lineage: Eukaryota > Metazoa > Chordata > Aves > Falconiformes > Falconidae > Falco > Falco naumanni. Next base: position 73,666,560 of record NC_054055.1, read on the forward strand.
GCTGGTAATGTTGAAGAAGAGTCCCTTTCTCATTAAATAACAATTGTGACCTTCATAACTTACCTGATTACAAGCTTTCATGTCCTCCCACAGATGCTATAACCTACTTATGACCGTAAAACCCAACACGCTTCTCACTTGCAGGCTCACTGCAGAGCTTCCCTTCTGACTGCAGGACAAACCGGTGCAGGGGCAGGCTGCTCTCGCTGAGTGCCAGCTGAGTACTTGCACTGCCTTGTCAGCAAGCACACACTTTGCATACATGGTCTGATAGTGAACTGGTAAAGTCACACTCCCAAATGGGGAGCACCTGTGCACTTCAAATTTTCCATCTGGAAGGGATCAAGAACTTCTTCCTAAAACAAGTTCCAATCTCTTTAGAAACCTCATCATTGACCAGAATGGAAAAGTACAGTCAAAATGCAGCAACTCTTAACCAGAGGCTCTGCTTCCAGCTATTAGTAAGGAAATGAAACAACAAAAATACTGTAAGATGGGTTTCACCTCCTTTGACCGGAACCTTAATATTTTGTGCTGAGATTTGCTGATTCTCTGGATCATACTGCCATCAGAAAATAAAGAAGTGACTCACCGCATGCAAAGCCCAGCAAAGCCCTCAGATTGCATCACTGGGAAGAGAAAGACTGTCCCTGCTCAAAGATGGTCACGCTGTGAGCGGAAGCCTTGCCAGCCATTTCATAAGCTACCAAAAAGTGCCCATTTCTTCAGTGTTCTTATGGAAGAAGTACAACGTGTGAGGGAAATATTTATCCTGAGGTGTAAATTCCTGTTTTCATTAAACTGAAAAATAATCCCAGTGCTAACTGGTCACTACAGTAATAGATTTCTCAATTTGTATGCAGCTAGTGTGGTTTTGGTGTAAAATGCATGATAAGATAATGTAAGATAAATAAGACCGCCCACTGGTATCTCACCCTGGCATCAGCATTCTGCCCAAGCTCCGCCTCACGGCCCCTCAGAGGACAGGCAAAGCCACCTGCACGCTGCTGCTTTGGACAGTGCTAGCGAGCAGCTTCTGGACCAGACCCCCAGCTCCCCAGCCCGGGCTCTGTGCAGGTATGGCAGAGGGTTAACACAAGGCACCTCTTTCCAGCATTCGTCTCTTTTATTGCAGAACTCTGACTAGCTCGCTGTGTGTGTACGAGGGGAAAAACCTCACAGCAATGGTACCTGACGCAGGCTAGCAGGGCACGCTGAGGGGAAGCCATGCAACAGAAAAAGTCCTTGGTCCTCCCCCAAATCCTCAGCTGTTTCAGGGAGTGCCTAAGGCAGAGGCCAGGTTCCGACTGTGTTGAACAGCTGTCGGTGCAACTGGTCTTGTCAGAAACGCTGACTTTTGAACCTGTTGATACACTTTTGAACAGCAAGTTTCACTATTTGTTTAGAGTAACAACGTTGCCTTTGGTTTTGTTTTGCTGCTTCACGTCAGCTGGTACCCTCTTTTTTTTTTTTTTTTTTTTTTTTCAGTAATGAGTGAATCACCATTCCCTGTTCTCCTTTGCCATACCATTTTTAATTTTACAGAACTATCAGATCTTCTTTTGTCGTCTCTTTTACCCAACTGAAACAACCCAGGTATTTACTCATCACATGAAAATTGTACCATAATTCTGGTTACCTTTTTGCCCTGCTCTGTGCCTTTTCAGGTTTTTTATGTCCTTTCAAAGATGACCAAAGCCACATGGGATGCTGATGGCAGGGACACAGGGGTGTCTACAGCAACAGAAGCTTTGTGATTTTGACTTCAGTTCCTCAGTTCCCAACACAATCTTTTTAATCATTCCTGCCATCTTGTGAACACTAATGAGAATGATTCCAAGCACTTTCTTACAAGAAAACAGCTATTTTATGGGCTGTTGCACTTGCACAGCTGGAGGTGCTTCTCACTAAACACTACCCCACATTCTACAGTCAACCTTGGGTTCCATAATCCTGAGTAACTGAATATTCCACATATTTTTCACTTTCCTACTCACTCCCTCCTCCAAATCCAGCAGCACAAACCTCTGCATGACACTGCTAGCAACTTCTCTCCATGATGAGAACTGGTGAAAAGATAAGAAACAGAACCAAGAATCAATGGTCAGTTATTAATCCTAATATATTCCTCTTCCTACAGTGACTAAGACAGCATTAGCTAAGACCTCTTGCAAAAGGACTTTCCACATATCATCTTGTAAAATTAAGTATATCACCCAGACCTCCTTTGTCTGCGTGATCATTCTAAAATCACTCTAAGAACAGATTTAGAAGTTGTAACTCCTCTCTAATCACAGCCATATTGATGTAAATCTGTATTTTATTTCTCTATGTAATAATGTATACTTTTAGTTGCTGCTCGCAGCCCTTCCTAAAATAAAAGTATATCACAGCAACTGTTGGATGCTCCCAGGTGGGAATCATTAATTACATTTTAAGGAAGGGAACTCCAGATCAGTTCTGTACTATAAGGCGGCGGCTGCCGAGTTCCTAGTTTTGCCTTGAGGGAAGACCTGCCAGTATCAGCCCTTTTCACTTCTGAGCTGAATTACAGAGTTTATATGTATATCAAGCCACAGCAAATATTGCACGACTAATTATCAGATAAGAAGAGATGAGACATTTCTGACAACCACAGATGACAAATATGATTATTTGTTCTAGTGCAGCTAACTATATAAGTCAATGTAGAGCAACCAACTCCACAAAAGCTAACAATACCTTGTACCTGCTACTTCCCCGTGACTCCAACGTCTATGTGAAGTAAGGGAATACCAAGAAGAAATGGAAAGACAAAGTACTTTGCTGACCTAGAATGGTAACATCATCTTCGTACCTAACCTGAAACTCGTTGACAGAGCAGGAGCTCCAAGCAGCACTAGCATTTCTTCTCTTGAGAAGGGTATGGATGGATGAAGCCTTAAATCAGCACGCTCAAAGATAAAATTACTGCAGTATCTTGTCCACATGATTTAATGCTTAGTTAAGTATGTACACAAACCAGCCAGTGGCAGAAAGCCCAGCAGGTGTTTATTCCCCCTCCTCCGCTACTACCGTCCCCACAACACGGACAGCTCACATAATATTTTGCCTTTTCTCTCTTCCCCACCCACTGTTGCAGTTGAACAATCATCTCTTGCCATTTAACCTCATTAGGGTACTGAGCTCCCAAGGGAGGGCTCAGAGCACCTGCACACCATTGTTGCCCGCAGTGCTGAAGACCAAAAAAGCCAAATCCCGACACCACAACGAGCTGCTGTCCTCCTTAAATCCTCATCACAGCTTAAACTGCAAATATTGGAAAGACAGCTGCTGCTGCAGCTAACACTATGAAGAGGATGTATCAGGGGATACGGGATAATATTCCTCCAGTTCTACAAACCTCTGCTTACAGTAATTACTTCAGCATTGTGAAAGACATTTGGTGCAGTAGCACCCAATTTCTTGCAGATCAGAGACAAAAACTGTCCCTAGGAGGGACAGGATTCAATATACCTTATGGCCTGCCCCAACACAGTGCTTGGCCCACCCCCAGCTCAAACCTATCATACCATGCAGGTTTTAGGTGCTTCAGTAACAGACAAACAGAAATTACCAGAATTCCAAAAAGACCATCTACCATAGCAGTCTTAAGCCAGACAGCATGATACACTTTGGATACCTGGTGTGTTTTTACTTTTGAAGCAACCTTAAGACACCTCCTGCAACATTATTGATGTGCTCATATCTTAAGTGACCAGAGGGTAAGAGTTATGAGAGTGGTAGACTGATGGAAGTCAGTTTAAACCCTGCTTTGTTTATGCTTTGTTTGTGCTTTGTGAACAGATCGGAAAAACAAACAGAAAACCTGTAGCACGCATCCTTTAACTGCACAGGAAAAACACGGCAGCCTGTCCCCTTAAAGGAAGGGAACAAATCTGGGACATCCTGGCTTATGATTTCCCTGCACCAACGAAACCATCCCAAACTAAAAATCAGACATACTTACCTCAAGTGACCCCATGGGCTGGAAGCTGTTATTTCACAATGACTATTACTAACCAGCTGATATGATCCAGAAGAATATCTTCTGGTATTCTGCTTTCTGGTATTAATCTGTGTCAGCACCAAGACATTCTGCCAGGCAATTTAGAAGTGAAATTCAGAATCAGACAGTGGATGATAACCTCCTTGATTAAACAAAAATCTGGAAACAAAATCCATAAATATGTTATAATATGGAACTGCATGACCTACTTCTCTCTGCCTCTGTAATAACAACTCCAGAGACTTTACTAGTTAAAGAAATAAATGCAATCTATTTCTCATAGCCCGAAGTTAAGTATTTTAACATTGTAGCAAAACCCTTTTAAGTTGAGCATTCACTTTCTCTGAGGGAATGCAAATCTGGTGTTTTTCCGAATGAAAGTGGGAAAGTTACTTTTAATTGCAGTATTTCAAATTATTGCCATCTAATTAACCGAATTTGTATAAGCTAGCAATTTAGCATAGCTTTGACGTTGTGCTCAGGCACAAAAATGAAGTCTGACTGTTCCTTCCCCCCATTTTTTTAAATATGTAACCAATGTGTTTGTATGTGATGCTTTAAGGCTCCAAAAGATTAAAAAAAATGCAGGAAATTAGGAGCATCAGAAAACTAAGTGGAAAAGCATTATGTTACCAAAAGCTAGACCTAGCCCATACGTCTTTAATTTCCCTTGGAAAAAGATTGCTGCTGCTCCTTTGCATGCACCAGTATAAATCCTTTCTTGCTCTGTACTACTGTACGTGAACCTGGGAGGGGCACTGGCCTTATCCACACCGGCACAACCAGGTATTCAAAAAGCCAGGGCTTCTCTCCCTCCCTGCACCTTTCTACACCAAGTTCCCTGATGTGGACAGTGCAGGCAACCAATGAAGCCCTTTACTCCAGCATAAATTATTACGAGCTGTCTCTCCCAGTGGTTTCAAGTCCCTAGATGCAGCTTCAAACCCAACGGCATTTTGGAGGTCTGCAAGTTCATGCAGGGTGGTGCAAAATAGATTATGATCAAGAAAGTAGCATAGGATAAAGGTATAGAGGATAAACCATCCAAACCAGACAGATTATTTTATTACCTGATTTGAGTATTTAATGGCTTTGTGAGAACTATTTGATTTCTATTGCAAGATCTTGTATACATTGCAAGTATCAAATGAAAATATGAAATTTCATTTGAGTCTGCAACACAGATTCAAATATGCCTGGCCAAGCATTTACACCCCGTAATTACACATTACACGTTTGTACGTGTGCACACGTTGTAAGGCACCTCCACATTTGTCAGACTACTGTTACCCTAGAACTGCTTTCAAAATTACTAAAGGCTTTTTAGGTTCAAGAAAACATAGTAGTGATACAAGGTAACTTTTTAAAAAGCCTTCGAAGTTACTTTCCTTGCCCTGGAGTAGAAGTAAGTCAGCGCTTCCCTGTGAAAGCCTTTGATTTTGTGATGACTTAGGATGGGGTAGTTTACTTACTTTTGCATTATCCCATTGCCCTTATTTTAGGTTCAGATATGCAGATGCCTACAAAACTTCTCAGCATTTAAGACTGCAAGATTAAGGGTAGCAATTGTTTACAATGCCGTTCCCACAGTGAAGCTGCCTGTTTAAGCCATTTCCTGGCTTTGTAATTCACTATTTCCTCCACACTTTCCTTCTCTTTCACTTTGCACGCTTATTTCTACTGGAATTTATTTTTCATAAGGGCACTCCCAAAAATCCCAGTCCAAGAAGTATCTGTGGTTTCTCACTGGGCAGTATTACTCTCCTCCCCAAACTTGGGAAGCGAGGCCCTCCTCCTGCACTGCAAATAACATTTGCATGGGCGGCATCTTACGCAGAGCATTTTTCAATATAGGGACATTAGAAATTGTTATTCTACTTGTTTTTTCTCTTAGAAATGTGTTCAAGCTACTCAGCAGCCCTGTCCTACTTTCTGTGGCTCTGATTACAACTGAGATGATACGTGGCCAGTCTGGGGTATTTCCCGCCTGCTTTCCTGCTGGATGCTCTGTGCCTCCCGGTCGCAGTTTATCTCCCCTTGCCTCTAAGTTTCAGCAGGTTGTGAGTTCAGTATTTTGGAGGGGAATACTCCCTGCTGATACATCTGTAAGTTCTCTGGTTTCTCCCCGAAAAAAAGTCCTCCCCCTGCATCTTAAAGAAAAGCACATGAAGCTGAGGCTTCCGAGTACTCAAATTCCATTCCCACACTCGTGCAGAAGCAGAGACCATGTCTGCCAAGGCTGAGGTCAAGCATGTTATTCCTGTGAGCTACTTCAAACAGAGTTAAAAGAAACACTGAACCTTTCTTTGAAAGGCATGTGAAGTGTATTAGTTTCTAGGGGTTTACTGCTCAGAATTGGACTCAAAGCAGCTCCTCTGACCAATGCTCTCTGAAGAGAGACTGCGATTCAAGTTAAACTGAAATTATACAAGAAGGACCATGCTTTCCATACGAATCTACAAATTGTCTGATTATAAAGATTAAAATCACAGGACCTGGCCTCCTAGTTATTGTAAGCTCCTCATGTTATTAAGGTTGCTAGGTTGCTAGACTTCTTACTACGAGGTCTTTCCTTCCCCCAGGAGTAAAGCATAATAGCTATCATTTAGTAGTAGACATTATTTTAACCTTTGCTATGCACTTGATTCAGATCAGGTTCTTTGGAAGTTCAGCCAAAAAAAGTATAGATTCCCCACCCCACCCCCCCGTTAAAATTTCTGCAGTCCCTTCCAAAGGCAATTCCTTCATCCTTCAGTGTAACTAAAAAAAAAACAAAACCAAAAAAAAACCCCTGCCAAAACCTTGCATCCTTGACTTTACCCTTGTTCAGTCTTTATCAGAAAAAGTAGCTTAACACTGTACCCTTCCTCTGCATAGCAGACATGTAACGTACAGCATAAACACTTGTCATAGCATTCCACCTTTCTGATCACTTGAGATCAGAGTATCAGAGCTATTGCTGAGGTCAGTGTAAGCAGCACTTTGAATACCTCTCACAAAAAGCATCCTGAAAAATCTGGTGTTATGCCTGTGTTTGTAGCGAGGCTGCTATGGTACTGCTCTTAGTCGCAGGTTCTACTCATAGGTACTCGTCTTTAACTGATGAAGTGCCTGTAGTCCTATGCAAGTTAACAGAATTTGTTCTTTCGCACAAAACGTGCAGTGTTGTACAGGTGACTCAAAATATGACCATTTCTCACATACACTGAATTAACTAGCAAGCAAAGCACAAAAATGCCAGTTTCCTAGATGTTTTAGCTTACCTTTTGTTGGCAGTGAAGTCCAATTTTGGAAGGGGGCTTAAAATGGAAAATGGATAAAAATCATGGAATAAGATTTGTTGTTTTAATACATGGATAAAAAATAAGCTTGTGTATATGGGCTTATCCTCACCATACTGGATAAGCATTTTAAGTAATTTTTGAATGTGAAGTTAGGCTATTATATTCCTCACCTTGCACCAATGATCCACCTATTTTGGCTGCTCTTTCAGAATCACATTTTAGGCTTACTGGTGAACTTTATTCAATTGTATATTTTTGCCATGGGAATTAAAAACACAGACAGAGAAGCACCCGCACTGGGACGGTTTATTGATGCTTTCAAGAACTTCAATCTTCCTGAGGAAGCTAATTAAACAGAATTTCCACTTCCAGAATCTGTACCTGATCTTTCTTCCAACAAATCTCTCCCTGCATCAGGCTCTCTTTTTCAGCCAAAGCTATTTGGTAAGCTTCAGCTTCCAGCTGCCTGTAGAGACTTGCCTCACTGTATTAAGTCCATTTATTTTGGGTACATTTCACTGGCTCAAGCCCAAATTTGGTTCATATGACTGAGATAATAACTCTAAGCGTTGTAGAAGTCTCAAGTCTCGCTCAGCATTGACAGTATGGGTCCCAAAGACTTCTCCAAAATGAATGCAACTGTTTTTGTAATTTAGGAGGAAACTACTTCTTCTACTGCCAGAGCATCTAAAATATATAGCATGAATCACTGCTACCTGCTTGGTCTTCCTTGAAAGCAGAAGAGAACTGAAAAGGAGTTCTGCTCAAGTATCTTCATCAGGGTTTGTTACTCTTCACCATTTAACAACAGAGCTCAGACTGTATTGGTCTTCCAGTTTTTCCACAAAAAGGCTTCTGGTTTCCTCGCGTCTCTTTTCTTAATAACGGCAGACACTCAATACAGATCAACGCCCTTTACAAATTTACCTTGGAGGGCCAGACAAGGAGGTAGATAACTCATAAAAAAACACATTTGAAAGAAAACACACTCGACAACATGACTGCAATGTTTCTCTGCAGCAGTGACTTCTTGTACCAAAGTTAGCCTGGTGAATTTAATATCAAGGAAAAACAAAGTGGGTATTTACTCACGCACAATTTTATGAGAGGAACAACTGAAATGGCAGCAAGAAAACCACACTTTTTAGACAAACTGATATTACATCACATTAGTGGGCCACAGAACTCTTTAAAAAAATAAACTTTTTGAGACATGAGAATGAAGTCACATTTTAGCATGCTTTAAATAGCTGAAGTGCTCTTCAAAGCATAGTTTTTCAGCTATTGGCAAAGACACTGATTATCTCCTCATTTGGAAATTAAAAAGCATTTAGCAATAAGTTAAAGCTAGCCTACGTTAAGTGGGCTAAATACTAGGCAAAGATTTTTCCCTCTTCACATTTAAGATAATACTACAGTTCATCATTTCTGTAGCTTATATGTTGTTGTGCAATGCCCCACTGAAGTTTCATATCTACTCTGTGAAAGAGAACAAGAGTGGACACTTTTCTTTTAGGATAGTCACAAATGGTAAAGCCAGTAGTATTTGTTTGTCTGTTTAATTAGATGTTTGCTGTTTATCACACACAAGAACTGTAAGCAGAGTCCATGGATTCTTCTGAGCAATATGAAACCTCATGGTTCCATGCAAGTTCAATACTGTCTCTCTCTCTGCCCCCACCACTCCTGTCTGCTGTTTTCCCCAGCCCAAGGTAAGTTTCCAACTATCTTCATCCAATTTCGAGAACCTTAAGGGCCAGAAAGATTTACCTCGTGATTTCTACCCAAGGGAGCCTGGCTCCAGACTTGTGTTGGGTCAGGTACACCTTAGACCACAGGAAGCTGGATGTTTTCCTTTTGAGGCACCAGAAGTTAGGCTAAAAGTAATAGTCAAGTTGCCCAAAGCTAAAGGGACAAGTAGCTCTCATTGCCTTCCTATTTAAACACAAGGCCAGCGAAGAAATCTTTTCCCTTTTCCCCTGAAATACATTAAGTACAGCTTGCAGTAACAGATTCCCCATAGTCTTGCATTCATGAATCTGTAGTCCTAATGTATACTGTCCCGTTTTACTTTAGTTTCTCAGCCTCAGAGAGAAGTTAACAATGGATCTCTCCACATTCAGATACACACACATCCTTTTTTATCTCATAATTATTAATCACGTTTATATTTCTTCTTCCGCATTCCCAAGCTAAGCCAAGACAAGCTCAGTTCTATGGACAATGTTTTCATGTACCTCTCTTCAGAGAGAGCTGCTGCAGCTGAACAAGACAATTGCAGCGTGCTAGTTATACTTGGATTCAATATGCGGTTGAGAAGAGGAGAACGACCAGTTTTCTCATTTGTCTGTTTTCAGACATTTAGAAAACCCCACCGTCAGCATCTTGAGTAAGAAAAACAGGTGACATCTTCAAACCCTAGTAAACCACTTACGCATGTTAACTTGTTTAAATAAACATCCCCACCTCAAGTGATACAGTGGCCTGCAGTCTTCCTTGATCCATCCACAGAGGAAGAGTTATTTTTACTGAGTCAGTAATCACGCGTTGTCTTCCAGAGGAAATACTAGCCGGGTACCCCTGCTTGTAACTTCATGATCTGCTGCTCCCAAATCACGTTCCAGTGCTTCCTCTGAATTACTTTTTGTTCTCCTGCCATCAAGGCTAGTGGTAGCTGTATGGGGGCCAGAAGAACCATTTGCAGTTATTGTTGTATCACCGTATGTCACAGTAAGGTCACCATCATTCAGAATAAAATCAGAATCCTCTTCTCTAAGCTGTTCTTGATTCTGGAAAGAAAAAAGAATAAAAGTCTTTGTACAGTGCACAACATCTGGTCTTTGCCAAGAAGGTAACCGAACAGAAGAGTTTACCTAGATGTCAATACAGCAGCAGTAAGCGGTAGAATTCCACCTTAAGGAATGTTAAAAATAACCTTGAAGCTGGTGTTTGCAAATCAGCTTAGCGCTCCCTGTATAACTACTGCTACTGTGGAGAGATGAGGGGGAGCTGAATCCAAGAACTAGATTATGAAACCAGTAACTAGGGATTTAATAGCACTGGAAGTTTACCAGAAATATAGGAGAGATGAGCAGTATACACTGGCTTTTATGTGACAATTTAGAAGGCAGTACCGGCAAGAGACTGGAGACCAAGCACAGTGAAGTCACTCCAGATACAAAGTCAGACTTGTATGTGTCACTAATTAGTCAAGTTCGTTAGTAAAAGACATGCAAACTGGTAAGAACTCATTAGGCCCAGGTTCTTTATAAAGGTTTTCTCAACAAATTTTGGTTACAGATCAAAAACTAATCACATTTTTTTAAACTATCTGCTTACTCTTACGTGGTATTAAATGGAGAATTACTTGACCTCACTCTTCGGAAAACTCCTGAGCCATAAAAGTACAAAAGACTGACACAAGAAAGCACTTCCTTCATAGTTTTGTAACTAATTCTGGTATGTTTTCTTTTCAAAGTCTTTTAAGAAAATGGCCTATGAAATCCTGTGAATTTATTTTGGCAGAGATGGGATGAAATATATGGCCAGAGACTAGAAATTGCTGAAGTGTAACAAAACAATTTCCCCGAACAGCACAATACAACAGCAAGCAACTGTACCAGGTTTCATTCCTGTTTAACATGATCTTGGTAAAAAACAGAACAGCTGAATTGGTCAGAAAATGTGGCCTCCTCATATCTGAGGAAAATCCTATCAGTACTACAAGCTTGATTTCTTGCAACTGAAAGCAATTATCTCCCCATGTATATAGCTCCATCCTGCTCGGCAAGAGCTGAAATGTAAGCTTGCGTATTGCTGTCCTCCGCAGTAGGCTGGACACCAATCAGGCTACATTCTCAAAATACATTAATTTTCTTCAGCAATTTTTTTTTTCAAAAAATTCAGCAAAAGGAAGGAGGGTGCAGGCTATGTGAGAGAGGATGCCTGTGACCAGCCTGACTAGAAAGCCCTACTTGTATTGCAGAACAGGAATTCAGGGCACTTCAGATCGAACATGCCAGTTAACCTGTCCATGATGAAAAATGCGGTGCCTGGCTAAATAAAACTTCTTGGGAAAGCTTCATTATTTCAGAATGATAACTGGCCAAAATAAAGCAGCAAAAGCCTCTACAGGATACAGAATATTTAACTAACGAGAACCGGAAAAAGTGTCAGGAGTTTACCAAAGCCAATGGAAGAAATGGTGCAGTTCAGTGTTGGGTGCAAGACAAGCCCTACTTAGAATGAATGCTAATCTCAGAACCTCCACGGCATCCAAATTTGGCATTGCTTATTAGAGACAGGGTTACTGTGATAGGAGCACTGTTCTCAAAGAGCAAATACCATTTAGGACACTTGCTTTCTTTGATTGCAGAGAAAACACTGAAGTACTGTCACCATCTTAGAAAAAAAGGCAGAGATTAAAGGGTTCATCTATAGTAGGCAGAAACAGCCTTTACAAGGTTTCCATTGCAAAAAAAGTAAAAGTCTGAGGGACAAGACCAAGATGATTAGAAAAGGTACACAAAATAACGGGATGTTTAAGATAATCTGATATCCCTATATATTGGTTGTGAAGAAGAGACATTTGAATAAAGATGAAAACCAGAAAAATTAGCAAGGAGGCGGCAGTTTGTGACTGCTGACTGGTTATGTTTTAAGAAGTCAGAGAAGCTGAGAAGCGCTAGCACAGGTTCCTTTCAGGGTGTTTGCCCTTGAAGAAGCACCAAGGGGGGGGAAGGCAGGGCTTAACAACACACCAGGAGGGTACTGTGATACCAAGGCCAAAGCTCCCAAAGCGTCTCCTGTCTCCACAATACTATTCAACAGCAAATCCTTGCAGCCACCTATCAGATAAGAAACTGGTGAGAACACACACTACACTTGAGCTTCCCTAGAAGGCTGAAAAGCTCGTGGAAGCACGATACTGAAAGGAGAGGGCCACAGACTTCATGCTATATGGCAAATCCTAACTCAGTCTTTGCTGGTTTGTCCCAGGCTATACTTACATGTATGTAAACATGATCAGTTCCAGAGAAAACACTGAGCTTTCTCTCAACGTGGTGAACAAACATTGCTTTGTACAAGCCAAGTTCCACTCATTTATTTCACTTCTGAACAGCACCGCAAGCAGCAGGCAATTTCATACATTTCCCCAGAGAACATCCATGAACAATCCCATGTAGTATACAGATTTGCTGTGTTTGCAAGCAAAGAGGATGGGTGAATAAACCTACTGTGCTTCATGCAGCATGAACAATTCTTTTAAGACAAGACAGGAAATGTATCCAAGTAGATCCCTAGAGACTTGAAATTCTTCCAAGAATAACCCTAAACTGGCCTCTGCAATCCCCTACAGTTCTGTAGGAATAGCTTCAATTCACTCAAAAACCATAGGTCTGAACTTCACTACTTAAAGTGACAAATTAGAATGGCTAAGTACCTAAATCCAAAATCCTACAAGAGACTGAACTTTGCTTTGACATGCTGACCATAACCCTGAGGGACCTCACAGCATTCTGTCTCATTTGTGATAAAATCTGCTCATGCTCCTAAGGATGCGTGCTGGAGACGTTAAAACAGCATTTTAAACGTTAACTACAGCAACATTTCATGCTTTTAAGTTCCAAGTTGGATTCCGTTTGGGTGGGAAACACTTAACGGTGAGCCTAGTGGCACAGTCTTAAAGCAGCGGGAGAACATCAGCAAGGAATAATAACGACAGCTCTGGGAAAAAAAATCAACTGTGCCTCGCTCCTGCATGGTGACTCAGAACCTCACATGTACGCCATGCAAATTCAAGCTTAGAGGACATGAGCTCATACTTAGGAATAGGGGGTAGGTACACTAGGAATTAGTTGTTTGAGTTTCCGACTTTAAAACCCACCCTGTGGCATCTAATGAAAAAGATGTGCTGCCACTCAGAGAAGTGAAAATGAATTCTCAATAAGGTTGTAATAACGCCAGAGGGGGGAAAAAAACAACAAAAAAACCCAAGACACCCCCAAAAAAACAACAAAAGCTGAAACCAATACACAAATAGACAGTCAGTATAGCCACATATTTGTATGCTTTTTTTTCTTTCTTTTCTATGTAGATCTTGTAATTGCTCAGACATGCACCTGCATGAGATCTAGGATTTACTACTTTTTTGAAACCCGTTTTCCAGCTATGTTACATTCTGTTGAGTATTTACAGGCCTTTTTTGGTTGCTTAATTCAAAGCCTTCAGTCTTTAATTCTCTCAGTTGCACCATTCAATTTTCCTGGAAATACCTAACAAAAGCACAACTATTCCCAGCAGTTTCTGTCCCCACAAAGACGTGGCACACTCACTTGCTTCACCTGTACTTACAAAGAAGGTAAAAAGATTCCACAGCTTTTTAGCCAGTTACAAGATGGTATAGCAAAGCGCTGTAGCAAAGCCAGCCATGCAAAGAATGAACAGTATTAACGCAATTGCAGAGTTCAGAAATCTTGAGAAGAAACAAAAATAATGTCTCAAAATTATATTATTTCCTAAGACTAATGCATCAATGCACCAAAACAGGAACAGTAAGAGAGAATACAATGTGAAAGTTACATGTTATACACCTTAACAAAGTACACAGCCTTATAAGCATTTTTAATTATGAAATTAACACCCCAAGTGTGGGGTGGGTGGGTGTGTGCACCACAGAACCAATCCAATTAAAGTTTCCACTTGTAGTAGTAGCTAAGAATGAGAAATAAAGAGGGGAAAAAAAAAGACACCAACCGTTAAGAGAAAATGAAAGGCAAAGCTTGCCTCTTCATTCTGGTTAGATCCTCAGTTACTGAATAACTAATCTTATAAGATCATATATAGACAGACACATGGGAAACACGCAAGTAAGCTAATTGGTCTGATGGATGCTGCCTTCCAGCCTAGATCTGTTAAGATCTCCAGTGGCATTGCGAAGATGGGAACGAGGCCAACTTCTTGCATTGCTAATAGCTCTAAACAGGCAGCAGGCATTTCAAATTTCTTTGAAATTTTACTATCAGGTAAAAGAAAGATGCTAATGATTCCAGAAAGATAAGCAGAGAAGTATTTCCAAGTTGTAAGTGGAATTCATAACTCTCTAGGGAAAGATTAAGAGCCATCTAGTCCAAGACTACTTGAACATAGCAGAGATGTGACCATTCCAGAGAACCTGCAAGTTTGAGTGATCCCACACAGTACTATGATTTTATTTACTATCGACGCAAAAAGTTGTAGACTTCAGAAGCATTGTACAGATAGGAATGACATGTATCAGGATCCTGCAAGAGTAATAAGAGAATGAAGCATCAATTGTTGCAAGACATGGCTGTAAGGACAGTATAGTAACCTGCCAGACTGAGATAAGTAACTCATTAACGGTTTCTGAAATACAATCTCAAATTTCACAGTGGAAACAATGAAAGGAAGCTCTACCAGATTTCTTTCTGACATGGGTAAATGTGTCTGTGCTTTCTGAAGAAGTGCAACCTTAGAAGTAACAGGGAAAGAATCTTGTCTAAAAGTGTTGAGAAGGGACTGAATATTTTGAAGTGATTCACTGAACTGGTTTATTGACTAGGTCTGTAATTTTCCAATGTCCTTAAATGTTAATGTAGTACTTGAACAATAAGATCATCTCCAATTTCTACCAATAGAAGCTGTTGCACCAAGGGAGAATATCTTTGATCTTTTCTGCCTAGGACAAACTAGCCCTTTCTTGTGTGTATAACGTACCAACTTTTGCCTAAAAAGAAAAACTCCTCCTTTGCTGAAGTTGAATAAATAAAAATCAAAACACGGCAGTATTAAGTCATTCTACTTACGTCATAAACCTGGGGACTTGTCAGACAGCGGGCTATCAGACCACACCAGCTGGGTAGAGTTGTGGTTAACGGGGGGCCACTGTGAGTGAGAATTGGCTTTAAATAACTTCAGTTGTTAAGGAAAACATGTCAGTGCTTGAAAACCACTACTGAAAATAAACACAATTGTACATAAACGTGGTTCTGCCTTTGATCTGTGTGCTACTCAATAATTGTATATAAAACATCCATTAGAAAAAAATGTGCATTTATAAACATATAAATGAAAAAATCCTCCCCAAACTTTTTCCCCCTTCATCCTTTCAAGGGCAGTTTCTTTACTCACACATTTTCTGCAAGGGCAACTAGCTAACTCTCTTCTTAACAGTTTCAACCAGTTGCAATGTTTCCAGCTTTTGGGCTCTCTGGAGTGGAAAGGAGCAAGCAGAGGTAACAAGTGCTTTAGTGTTAATAGGTCCAAGGGGATTTCTGCTCTGCAGATGGGAGCGCGATGTCAAGGTTGCAAAGTAGAGATAACTGGGTGAAATACCTATGTGGCTCAACACAAGGAAATAAAGAAACACCGTCCATCCAACGTCTTCAAAGCAATGCAGCCACTTGAACTCCTAGCTGGTCACTGAGCCAGAGATGCGACCACAGATCTTACTCTGGTAAGGCTCAGACACCTCTGCAGTGCACACACACATACCATGCAGAGCCTCAGAAAGGCAAAGGGAAAACTGCATGGCAAGAACCACATAACACAGTGTGGAAGGAAAGCAACACTACCTACATTGCACTGGGGGGGCACAGGGTGGGAAAGGAAGGTGCCTTTACACTTCTTTTCATAGGTCTGCCCCCAGATAAATCCATATTTGTTCGTACTAGTACTCTAGACTGATGGTATGCCTGAGGAAATAAATACTCAGGAGTCAAAAAAGGTGTCCCCGCTACAGAGCAAGGTGCTGATCTTGACTGGCACAAGAACAGAGCTCAGGAGGAGAGTGCTAAGACTTCCAAATATTGTCTGAAATCACCACCACAGGCTTTTGGTTGGGTTCTATTTGTTTTATTATTTTTTTTTTTAAGTCAGTAATTATTTTAAATGTAAATACATATTGCAGGTATTCTAGTTACTTTTTTAGTCCTCTAAGCATAGAGAGAATCAAGTCCATTTGTGCATGTATCAGTTTCCCTGATCATCTCAACAGGTCAAGGTGCTTAGGGTGAAGAGGGGGTTAAAAAAGGGGCTGTTTTAGCAGAGATGTATCTCTCCCCTTTAGCAGGGCCTGGAGCAGAGTGTTTACTTGAATATATAATGGTATGATTATGCCACTGCAGAGTTATGTTTCCTCCTTCCCTCCTCCAGTAACAGTGCGGCTACACCCAGTTCTGGAGAGAAATAAACTTCGTCCTCATGTTAACCTACCAGCCCCCACATTGCCCTGTGGCAGACAGGCATGCAGTAACTCGGTCATAATAAAACAAACCCAGTAAAAGGCATCTGGTGCTTCATCAAAGTTGCAGTTTTCTTTGTGTTTAACAATTGTGGGGGAACCCAGGGAACAGCCCATGACATTAAATGAACTCTACGTTCCACAGGAATGAAGTTCCCAGTTATCCAACCGCACAGAGCTCTGCAGGCAATAGCCAGCGTTGGAGCACACTGCCGAGTGCATCCTACTTGCATCTTTTTCAAGTTCCCTTGCAAAGAGTGAATTTTGAGACAATCTGCCTTTCTACCCACAAACCAAGTGAATGCATCAGCAAAAACTATTGTGACTTTTAGCCATGGGTATAGAGGTGGCAATTCTAAAGATGATCCCTTCCACGCAATTTAAGGCCACCCAGCAGATGCTTATCTGAATGCCTTCTTGCAACAGGAGCAGACTTTTACTTCTAAGATAGAGTAAGACAGCTCTGCCTCTGGATGTCAGTTTCCTTAGCACAAACTTCACAGAAACCTTCCCCAAAGATTGCTAGTTACCATTAAGAAAGCAAATGCACTGTCCGCACCCTTTTACGTTTCCGTGAAACAGCCAATTAAGCTGCAATTTTCAGCTAGCACTCCCCCTGCCCTTGCTGCAGCTGCTGGGGACTGCAGTCGTGCTAGCGTCAGCCAAGGGGAAGTCAGCATTGCCAACTGCTCCTTTTCTAATCGGCACATCCCTTTTTTAAAGGCAGGGGAAGAGGATAGCTCTGCTTCTTTCTTGAAAAAGACAGAGAAGAAGCCGTCAGCGACAGCCAGATCCTTCCGTGCTCTTACCACAGAAGTATGGGGGGTTTTTTAAATAAAAAAAAGTTGGCCTCAATACACTTTGACACCAGCTACTACAACTCAAAGGGTTAACCTGGAATTACTACCATTTATGAATATTTAAACTAGCACATACACTCCCTTCTGGGCTTTGGCCCAACACTACTGCTTCTGAAAGCATCAGTCACTAACAGATCTTGTCCTGAACGGGCAAGTGCTAGTAGGATCTCGATGCTTTCAACACTATACCTGGGCTTCCCTGGGTGGGAAATCTCGATGCACGAGGCATGGAAGGAAACTACTGTGCTCCAGTCAGGCCAGCGATTCTCACCAACCAACAGCCAAGACCCCAGTGAAAAGGCTCACTCCTCAGATACAAGCTGCAAAAGATTAAGGCCCTGTCGCAGGTATTGAAGTATGTTTAACTGCTTCAGAAACTACTAGGAAACGAGAACTGAAACTTCTTTGAATTTGGGGTTATAAGTAGCTTGCCATAGCCACAGGATCACCTATGGCTTTTTCCACTAAGTGAGTGTAAACTGTAAGGAGGGGCAACTGTATGATATACTGATTAAGAATATGCTAATTAGATTAAAAAAACAAGCATGAAAGACAGGACAGCTACACAAAAATTGCCTAGAATCTTAAACAAAGCTATATACATAGTATAATAGCAGCTTCAGCAAGGTTGTACAGGACTATACATACATATACACACACACAAGGACACTCTCTGCTCTAACGCCCATAGGAAGTTCTGGGTGTACTGAAGGGAATAAGCTGGACGACATGTAGATTTTTAGTTCCAGAACTTCCTGTGTCAGCAATGGATTTCCAAACAGGACTTCATCACAAAAGCAGATGGCTCTTCAGGGCAACGAGCTGGGGCTTAGACATGTACAATGAACTGGAAAACCAGTTTGTGCTATAAGCATCAGCGAAGATCAGAACAGATTAATGGAACAAATCAAAGGATCTGAAATAATTAATTGGCTGTCTTACTGTTTAGGAAGGAACTTCAGCTCCTAGAACCGACTGCCTTCTTTCCTCCAGCAAGTGTGACATACCGTGCATTAGAGAAAAGAAAGGTCTGTCTTATGAGTCAGCAAGTTGAAGCTTCAGTTCTGTGCCTTGAACGTGTTAAATACTTGATCTGTCTCCTGTCTGACTCTCTCAAATGCTTAAGGCATATGGGTACATGGAAAGGAAAAAAAGTGAACATTTCATTCCTTGAAGCTAGGCTGTGTTTTCAAAAGGATACTTATGGTCAAAGCTATACCATAGCCTGAAGAGCCAAGCACTTTCCTGCTTTGTTCTGTTCCTTCTTTCAGAATCCGGGCCATCCTAAAAATAAAACAAAAACATATTAAATTGTTTCATGCAGAAAAAAAACCCTAGATCATACATTCCAACCATTCATGTTATAATCTCCTGTCCAAACAAGCCAAATTACTTCAATACTGCACTTAGACTGCAGAAGAAAGCTATTTAGAGACATGCTTATACTGAGAAAGTTACTTTCCCTAGAAAGACCAGAAATGACTGCAGAGAATTTTAGGCTCTCTTCATTGTCCTCAAGTTACCTTAACAAGCCCTCTACCACTACGTTGCCTTGAGTCTGAAAGCTTATTGCACGGTTAATGCAGTAACGGATATATAAATAAGTCAGTCCAAAACTGACAAATAAGCCTCATTGATGTCTCATCCCCATCCCCCTCCCCAAATAAATGAGCTGGAATAGTCCAGATTTGATTCCTATTCATTGCTTGGTTGGCTCCTTTAACTCTAGGTCTATTTGATGTTCTTTCCTTAAGCCTATCACTTCCTTGGACGAACAAGGGAATTTACCATGCCTGATCAACTCGCACAAATCTGATGAAATCTATCACATTTAAAAGAAACATGCTTAACAGCAAATCCATATAAAAATCACAACTGAGGAAGGTCATGCAAACTTCATAAGTGCTAGATCAACCTCAGAAGTGCTAACAGCATTAAATATAATCCCTTTACTAGCTGTGCTGCAAGCCATGGCACCAGCTGGTCTGCAGCTGCATTTGTTTTTACTTTTGTTACTGTTTTGGGTTTGATTTTTTTTTTTTTTTTTTTTTTTTGGCCACAGACCAACAGCTAAACACAGGAAAACAGATGAAGTGAGAATGCCTCATATGAATCATCTTCCAAACTACTGGAAAAGAACAAGACAGGATTGTCCTGTGTACTTCTGATTTGCACGAAATCCCGGATCCACCAAGAGTTAAAGCCTAGTACATTTTCAGCTCCCTCCCCATCCCAAGTGATATATTTTCTTTAGCTGTGACTTGCTGCTAATCTTGGCTTGCTGAAAGAAAGAGGAATCCAAAGGGAACAGAGTAATGGACTCCATTAGGAATGCAATGCACAGCTAAAGAGAGAAACAAATGGGTAAGCGCTTTATGTCTACATGGGAAAACCCAAACAAGATATTTCCACCCAGACACTGAATAAGAACAGAATACCCATGCTCTGTTTCTCATTAGAGCAATTCCTCAAATCCTGACAAGTTCAGCCTGAACTGGCCAAAGCCATCTTACTGCGATACTGCTTCTTAACCTTGGTTTTATGCAGTAACTGTGGCCTTCATTGTAAAACGTGTTTTGAGGCCTGGCTTCTTGCTTCCAGATAGCTACTAAACCAGGTTGACCTTTTTTGGTACCCAGACCCACCATTTCAGAATCTGTTTTGCATGCTAGACACAGGCTTCTACAAAGAACACAGAGAAGCCTAATGAAGTTTCTGCAATGAAAGAGGTGCTTCCTGAGCAAGCAACTCTTACCTGTACAACCTGTGACTGAAACAAAAGGCAAGGTAGGAGAAACCACTAATAAGAAATCTCATTCCAAATACAGCAAGCATCCCATGCTCATATCTGTGACCAGACTGAACACCAGCATCATACAGCCTGAGGTGTACAAAGCAGAGTTCACACACTTCTGCACCCGTAAGCATCCTCTGGGTCCAAAGTCATCCATCTTTCCTGTCATTCAACTTTCTCTAGCAGGTTCCTACATAAGCAGCCAGTTGTGCTACTGAACAATTAGTGCCAAGCAGTACCCTGGGAGACTGAAAACTAAGGCCTGGGCAGAAGAAGCTCCCAGTTAAACCCCAGGGCATGTTGGTTTTTCTCCCCAGACCTTTCGCTCCTCCTGTAAATTCACTCAAATTTATAGATGAGGAAACCTGAAACTTCTGCTAGCAACCAGATTCTTTCAATAGCATTGTTTCCCAATAGCATATTGCAGGGGAAAAAGTCAACTCTTGGGTTGTTACTGATGCATAGAAAGCTGCACTAAAGATTCACAGCACAGTTTGCTGAAAATAAATGACAAATTTCCAGTGCTCCTTTGCCTCATACAGGTACTAGGAAGTACAGGCAAGACCCAGCTGGGTTGTGGTATGGTACACAGCAGCTGAAATCAGATTAGCAAACTTAATATTTGATTCTAAGCAAGTCCAAGGGCCAAAATTTGGTATTAATTATTGAACAGAAGCTAAGAGGATTATCTATAGGTCAGTCTTGGGGAAGACTGTTTATGCTGTAGTATGTTAAAAGCAAGCATATTGGGTGGGTGAGGGAAGAGGAAAGCACATTGTTAAACAGAGTGTATTAGTAAATTTGGGAAGGTTTTTGATGCCTTATATACATACATAGAAAAATTTGAATGCTGCAGCATTACACCCAACACCACAGAATATTCAAGTAGCGCCTACCGAAAAACAAAGTAAAATGTATTACTGACTTGCCAGCTAGGAGAGAAAGGTTTTACCCGTGCATGTAGCTTCTGTGGTTCTTTACTGTCTCGGTTATAAGATCAGCCTAATAGAGACGTTACGTCATTACTTACTCCTTGTAAGACTTGAAAGCTGTCATTAGTAGGTGGAGGATCCTGATCTGGGTCAACTCCAACCCTACAGAAACATTAGGAAAACAAAGCAAGTGGTGTTACTGAGGGTGGCAAATACTGTAAGTTCAGCAGAATGCATTTTGAAAGCACTTTAAGCACCCAGCAAAGCCGCATTCAGAAAGATTATAAGAATAGTTTGAGGAAGAGCTGTCCATTATTCCCCTGCAGTTACATAGTTATAAACCAGATACTTTTTCACTCAAGCAGCAACTACCTGTAGATAACAGCTTTAACTCCATCTCAGCATCAACTTTAACTGCTTACCTTTGTTGCCAATTCTTTTAGGACACTGGCAAATACTATTTTTGGCTTAGAAGGTGAACTGTGGGTGACATCCTCTTCAATGGAGAACATCCCTCATGTCCAGCAGCAAGAAACCACATACTAAGGATAAGCCCAGCCTAAATATTTGACACAGCAAATAACTTAGCTGCCAGACAGGCCTGAGAATAGCTCAAATACATGATTTTAAAAAGCCACACACACACCCCCAAGTTTTAATGCACTGTGTGAAGCAACAAAAATACTTTATAAAGACTCATAATATTAGTTTGCTGCAAGTTTCATTCACCTAAGACAACACAGCCACAGTGGATTAATGCAAGGTCTGCCTAGTCCAGCCTCCTACCTGAGGGAGGGTCTGTATAATGAGACTGTTGATGTGTACAGAATAATATGTTAATGAGAAACTGTCTACTGGCTTTTGCATAATTAGCAAGCATCTTATTACTGAATCATCCTTTCACATAGTGCTCCTGTCCAAGATGGGTATTTAATCTTTGCAATTATGTTCAGGTTCTTCTGGTCTATTTGTTAAGGTTGCACCTGTCTAGTTTTAATCTTACTCATGCCTTAATCTGTGCTCCCTCGTAGAACTCAGGCCTCCAGCCTCAAATGTTAGGTAAGATTGTGAGTCTCAAACATGTTATGTTTCCTACCATGTTGCATAATGAGTGTAGGAAAACGCAAGCACTAACAAAAACATACTGTCTGAAGTAGCTAACTTCTTAATTTCCCCTGTCTTGGAGGGGACCAAGCTGGTTAAATGCAATTTCTTTGTCACTTAGGCTTCGTGTCAGCTATTTCTAGCCACGGTGCTTATGCAACATCCCTGAGGATTACAAGAAACCAACAGAACCTTGCTGGTAAGACCACACCATTTGTGTACCCCAGGAACACATGCTTGTATAAGGCAAGCAGTGATCTAGACATGATTAAACTAAAAGGGAACACCTTCAAATGACTTCCAGGGCAGCATTTTCTATTTTTAATTGAATAACAGAAGAAGAAAAGTTGGCATTGAACTGAAGTTTTCAGTCATCCTTGCGGACTCACAGCCAATCCAAGGCCTCACCTGACTGAATGTAGTTCAGGGAAAATCCAGAAGGCCATTCCAAGACAGCCCATAGTAGCCTTATGAAGAGCTAGTGCTGACGCAAAAAAAAAAAAAAAAACCAGCTTGGATTTTTTCCTGAGTCTCTCTTCTTTCCTCATCACTTCTTCTTTCCACATAGTCACCCCAACCCTTAGGCACATTTGGCCTGGGAATTCATTGGCACTGACCAGCCTCGAGTCTAAAAGGCTTCACCAGTTTAAGGGACACTGGAGAGACAGGCTGGGTACTGGATTGTGACACATGCTAAAATAAATGCCACAAACAAGTTCTGAAAGGTTACACGGGCTTAGATGTTACTGGTTACGCTATCACTAAACAGTGAAGACATGGTAAGAAGGGTTTTCTGCAGACAAACTAGTTATCTAATGAAGCCTCATACAGAAAGCTGACAAGAAACTTCAGGAAACCCACTCAGTATGGCAATATATACTAGATTGTGCATTCCTTTATAAATACACAAAAATAAAAGGAAAAGATTTGTGGCTTTCCAAACTCCAGCTGCATGTTGGGGAGGTTCAATGCACTGTGCAGAGCAAATACACTCACGTTAGCTGTGCAGCTGGCAGCATGAACAGGGAGTTCAAGCAGCTCATTCCAGAAGATGAACATAGCTTACATTCCTCAAATAGTTTTAACTCACTGGACTACCCATTCACTTTACAGTACGTAAGAAAACCACACAATTCAGAATGTCTCAGCTTTTACTTGACTTCCAAGGTTGCGCAATTGCTTTGGGAGTTTTAACTGCCCTTAAGCAGGGGAAGGGGGCTTAGTGGAGGACCAAAGCAGGATGACTATACAGTTCAGTGAAAAGTCATAGTATATCATAGGCCAGGTATTTGGGTTCATTGTTGTGCTGAAGAGAAAAAGGGAGCTTTTCTATATTAACATGATTCAACATTTGGAAAAAAAATCTTACTACAGACATTTCTTTCAATATTTAAATAGTCCATTGACACAGACTTACCATTTTTTTAAAGTTATTCAAATAAATTTATGAGTATTTCTAGTTAATTCTTTTCTATAAATCTTTTTATTAAGTTCATGTTTCAAAGTGTGTTCCCCAGTTCACAGATTAACACAAAATATACTGCTTTTTGAATTCCCACAAGTACTTTCTGTGTCTTTCAACCAGCATACTGTGTATCTTATCCTCACTCCAGCATTAATTGTATAAGAAGCTTTATTTTTTCATAGCAACTCTGCCTGTTTAAGTTTCAAGGTATGTACACCCTGGTCTCATGACAAGTGCCATGTTTTTGCAGGCCCCACCCCCAAATTTATAAGAAAGTTTCATCTTCCGTCACTTGAAACAAAACAATACCAAAACCCAGTCAAGTCTCTTCCAACCTCCTTTATAGTGAAGCACAGAAAACATTTAGTTACTTCACCCTTACTTGCTTCCATAATTAAAAGTACAAGTAAATTGATGCATGTATGTTTTAAGCATAATTTTTTTCTGGTAGGTAAGAGAAAAAAAAAATCTCACACCCTTAAGTACATTTAAAAAGCTTCCCATAATTTATACGTGCTGTGAATGCCAGTATCAGTTGTCATTTACTTAACCAGTTTTTAAATTAAGAAAAATTATTACTGGATTGATTGACACAGATCCTCTCTCAGAGATCAGAGGCACAGAGAGGGCAGCCTTGCTAACGACTCTGGTGTTTTGCTCAAACCCCCCAGCAGCAAGGCAGGTGAGTGAGCTCTGGTTGAAAAGAGTGTTTTGTTGAGGAGGCACAGCCTATGGGATGAGGACTGAGGGGTACATCAGCTGCGGAACAGCCAAGACCAGGGCAGTCCAGATGCCAGCAAGCATCTTTGTTTTCCGCTCCATCCTTTCTGAAAGTCCATTGCAGCAGCTGCATGTGGATTTCCTGAGGGGGTACAGTAGCAATTCAAATAAGTAACTCTCAAAAAGCAGATGTCAGATGAGGAATGAGCAGTCATTCAGCTGTAACAATACATACATATCCCAAAACTTGTGAAAAACCCATCTATTTACTCCATTGGCATCAATTCAGTATTTGATAGATATTTTAATACTTCACTACAGTACAATACTCAGACTTCAGTAATACATTAAGTTCAGCCATCTATTTCAGCTTTAGGAAGGTTACTGGAATCTGTAGACTAGAATATGCTACAGCAAAAATTAATCCAATTTAAGTATATTTCTTCACTCCTTCCTAATTATTTTTTTTCCTCTTTTTAAGGCATAAAAGGGTTTTCATGCTCTAAGAGCTTTGTAATAGCAAAGGGACTACCACTGAGCTACTAACACCCAATATCAAAGCACTATGTTTCTGCTCTTAACTGATTCCTGACCCTCTCGGTCCTTATTCTACAGCTACAACTCCAGCACCACACATAGGAGACCAGTTACTCAGTTTTGATCCCTCAAATGCTAAGCCTATGTATAAATCATTAATTTAAACAATGTTGTAGAAAACGGTTGACAAAATGTGGAATGCAAAGTGGAAACCAAATGTACAGAAAGGAATGGTAAAAAACCACCAGATAGAACTACTTCAAGTTTTCCACTATGTTATTTTAAAAATGGGTGGAACCATTTCTTCCAATATTTCAAAACCCCTTTCCAAGGCCCTGCAGCACATAAATGACAAGTTACCAGAATCCCAGGCTTTAATACATTCTAGCATATGTAATTACTGTGGCAACAGCCAAGAATGACTGTAACAGATAATAGATCTCAGATTCTCCATACAAGCTAATACACTGCATCTCTGGCAAATTTAGTAGTTTGCTGGGAACCTTCTAGCGTGACAGGATACATGAAAAACTTACCATTGCCCCACCCCAAAGAGTTTTCTTTACATAAATGTTCTGTACACTTTATAGGTACATATATATGTATACACACATACATTCCTCTATAGATGCCAGTTAGAAATTTCTCTCATATTTTCTTCTTTCTTTATCCATGTATCAGTCCTAGAGACCACCAACCAGAGAAGATTAGGATTCTGGTTTATCCGTGCTCTTATTAGCATCCTCCGACAATGCAACGTGATAACCCTTTAAAATACATCCCCGAAGAAGCTGGGCTAAATAATTTATGAAGTCCCTTCCAACCTGAACAGTTGTATGAAATAACCTCAAGGAATGCTTAAGAATACCTGTGTGATTAAGGATCATAAGATCATATCCATGATTTCTCAGCTTTCAAGTCTTCCCAGGCCAGAGATGCTAGTTTTGCTTCATTAATTACCCCTACACAGAGTTAAAGGATGTGGTGTTTTGTGGGTTTTTTTTAAGCTAAAGACATGATGTGTGATCCACGCTCTCCCAGTTCAGAAGAAGAGAACAGACTCAGAATTGAGGAATGAACATCAACGGCACTCTGTAGAAAAGGAGAAGCAGCAGCAGCATGCCATATTTTAGAAAAAGAGCACACAGTGTTACAAAGATGAAGAAAGCCAAGCACCAGGTTAATTTGCTATCAAGGAAAGCACAGTGTCACCTGAAATACAGCCAGCGGCTTTCACTCATCTCTTCCACCGATGGAACATGGTCACCAACTCTGGTACAGTACAAGAATGCAATGTGAGTAACAAAATGCTCATGAGATGGTAGCTTTACAGAGCTCCCTAGCAAAACAAACCAACAAAAAACACCCTACCCAATCAAAAAAGACAAAGCATACAAGAATAAGAATTGCAAAACAACAATAAAGTGACAAAATTCACAAAAATTAACAGCAGCACTTTATGATCAAGAGATCCAGTGATAGTCTTCATCTGTTCAGATTCAGGCTGGCAAAACACCTGCATTCATGACAGGCTACCTCCCCCAGAAAATTAGATTCAAGAGCTCTCAAGAGAGCTGCTACACACAGACAGAGATGATTTAAGACAATTCCTACCACTTTGGACCTGTACATCATCTAAAAGAGACAAAGTCATTAGAGAAAGTAATCACAAAAAGCTATGCATAGATGAAAAAGACCATCAATAAATGGCTAGTTTCAGAGCAGTCCAAAACAATTGGTAATACATACTAAATCACTCCATTGGTTTAACTAACTGTTTATTAGCTATCTTTAACATAATTGATCTTGAGTCATAGCAAAGCATTTTTACTCCTTACTTTGTCTTTTTCAGTTGTACTTGAAAAAAACAAAAACCACCAAACAACAAAACACAAGTGAAAGCATGTTTGGTTTCTAATATTTTCCATGTAAATCCCTTCGCAGCTTGTGGGTTTTTTCCCCCTGCTGTTTTTCCACAAAGGCATGCTACATGAACTATATATTCCTTAAGTGAAATAAAAGCCCAGATGCTCAGAAATTCATAGAGGTCTCGCTTCACAAAGAGCAGGTGTACACACCCTGATTGCAGGCTGACATCTTGACATACCAAATATTTAAGGTTGTACTATGAGGAGTATGCACTCATCTAATCCTTGAAGGCAGAGGTAAATACCAGACTTTTGATAGACTTGTTTTGGATTCCTGGTTCAACAGCTCTTCTCCCATACCAACATACACTCCAGGTCAGAGCACTTTGCTCCAACACTGCATACGCAGCAAAAACTAAAATTAAAAACCGCCCAATAACTTCCTTTCTATGATTTCTTTCTCTTTGTTGTATCTTTGCCAAGTCAGTATACTGAAGTTTTCCCAGATGTCTAATAAGTGCAGCATTTTTGGAAAATTTTAGCTATTTTGGAAAAGTTCAACTGTTTCTTAGAAGATGGCTAAAGAAGAAAAGCATTACCATCACCATGTTTAAATAAAACATACAAACCCAAATCACTTAAAAAAAAAACCAACCAAACCCCTGGAATTAGGAAAAGTTGTTTCAGGTTGGGTTTAGGATGTCTTTGGGTATTTCTTTACTTGACCTAACTAGATAATGAATCTTGAAACTGCCTGCTGAGGCTTGCCGGAGCATGGCAGTTAAACCCCTATCACCCGTGTGCTCTAGATACATTTCAACACAATTCCTATGGGGTCTGGGCCTTGCCCGCACTTTCCCTCTGGTGTGGATTGCTGTGTTTCAGAACACAAGAACAGAGACAAGGAAGCGTCTCCCATGCTTACTTCCAGACATCCACAAGAAGAAGCAATCGCTTTCCTACCAAGGGAAAGGCCCAGAGGGGTGAGACTGGAGGTTTGGAGGCTGCACCGCGCCTCCATTGGGAGATTAAAGATTGATGAATAGAAACTAGAGACTGAGAAAGAAGGAAGAAGACAGGAGAAACTAGATTGGGGAAGACAACTTGAGAAAACAGTGCAGAAAAAGACCTGGTGAAAGGAAAAACCCCACAATAGAGGGCAAGGGACAGTGCCTTGGCTTTCAAGGGCAGCAGGGAGCAGCTAGAATGCAGTGAAGGATCCAACCTGTGGAATAATGGAAACTGGCTGCAAAACAGAAGGATGTAACCTCCTATCAGACATCCCCCACTCCAGTCCATAACATCACACAAGGCTGGATCCCAGCATCAACGCTTGCCTCCTGCCGTCACAGCACACTGAGGCATGGTATTTATGAAATACACGTTTTATTGTTGGACCACCCTGGGTAAGATAGTAGAGTATAACCTGAGACTGCCACCAAGCTGTCAGTTTTACAACCATCCCAGATACTTCAGTAGGTCACATAGGAGCTATGTGAAAGTTAGTGTTTGCAGATTTTTCAGTTTGCTCGTTTAAAGAAAAAAACCAATCACTAAATAGAAAACTATTAAAAAGATTGTATTTGCAGAGTCAGACATAAGGCAGTAAATATTTAAGTTGACATTGCCTGTGCAAATGGTAGAAAAATACCTAAAATATTTTAAATTGAAAGATCTAATGCTTTAAGATTTAGAAAAAGGTTGCTAGGTATAACTGAAATTACTTCATTAAAATAAACATGAACTTCCTCATTTGAAACAGATTATGAAGGAGAGGAAGCCATTAATCTACGTGTTGCTTCACTCAATGTGGAAAGAACCAGGTCAATAACCTCGAATGAAAAAAGGAAAAAAAACATTATTTTGCAATACAAATGCCAGGAGTTCCCTTTTTTCCTGAGAAAGATAAATGAAATAGTAAGTCAGTTACTTTTCTGAAAAGAGGAACTTTGCCAGCGGTTTTGATTTACAGGGCTCCCGAGTTTGCTGAAATCGTTAAAACTTGAGACAGGAAATTGTTTATTTATTTTAGTCTCAAAGGATGAGACTATATTTTTAATATCCAAGTCATGCCCTAGTTTTTAAGGAAAAAAACAAAACCCTATTGCTAGAAAAGTGTAACTGTTTACCGCTCACATGCTTGGGTATGTCTCACTGATAGACAGCAAAGAAATTCAAACACATGATGTTGTGGTTTTAGCTCCAGTTTCTGGTGCTGAAGTGGCAGAAACCAAAAAGCATCTAAAGACCTCATTATTTTTTCCTTGGATTTTGCTGTCATGACTTTACTTTCCCAACCAGTTGAGCAGTAAACTGAAGTTAAGATTCTGCTACAAACCATAGGTCCTCTGCTTAGCTGTACATTTAAGCCTGATCAGTGGACCCTGGTACACTGGTAACATACCTTATCTGGAAAGATATCTGCTCTTCTGATTACCAAAGATGTTGAAAATAGAGCAAGGAGGGGCAGCTTGCATTTTTGCCTATTTTCCTCCTTATATTGCTTTCTACTTTACCAGAACTTAATTTTCCTGTTAGCCTCTCCATTCCTTACCTACTTACAACACAATTCACATCATGAGAGAAGTTCTTTACTTCCCAGAAGTAAAGAACAAAGCATGCATCCCATTGCTATATAATTAATGGTGCAGCCAGAGGCAAAGGCACATGCAAAGTAACTCTGGGTTTCCGTAGGCATTGCCCCCTGCATGCACACAACTGCCTCCCCATCAATGTAGCAGTATCAAGCCAGCTGAAAGTTTGAAAGTCAGCTCTCTGGTACTGTTCTATTTCAGTTGTGCAGGCACTACCTTAAATAAAACACCTTGGGGTTGACATCTGTCTTAGCTCCTCTGACTTGCCCAGTACAACAGACATGCACCTGCAGTTCCTGGGGAAGAAGCTCAGCCCACCACAGCCCACAGGAACTATTGAAGGGGCCACCCAGAACCCCACTGATGGGCAGACCAGCACCCACAGGATTACAGTAACCCTACACCGCCACACAATGACCAGGCAAGCTAAACCACCCTAAAGGGTCAGTCAGCCTGGTTAACTCCTTGTTAAAATAAGCCCTTGTTTTCTCCTCACCTTCACACTGCAGCAAGGCCACCTACTTCATGAGGACTTTGCAATGGCTGACAGGCTTTCCATCTTTCCTTCCACAAAGGCCAAAGTCAACCAGGATACAACTGGTGTTAACTTCACACCAGAATTGGACTTTTAGGAGCCCACACAAATCCTGACATTTAAGCCCACACCTAAATGGCATTAGTTTCCTATGTCCCTTCACTTTACACAGGAAGCAAACCACCTTTTATCTTTTAATCTTTTCTGCTAAACAATCCTGTATAGGACCATTACTTATTTCCAGCCTCTTGCAATTTAACTTAATGGGCAGGTGCCAAGGCTCAGAAAGCATCCCAGGCCACCCCAGGCACAAGCTACCTACTGCACAGCCTCAGTACTGCATTAGCACTACACAGTGCTGCTGAACAAGGCACTGAGGCAGCATCTCATCCTCATCTCCTCCTGCCTACCTCTTCCACGAGGTATCAAGTGATGGAAAAGATAAAGCAGCATATTTCTAAAATTCAGCTGGAAACTAATTTGTTCCTTTCTTAAATCTGCAAGACAGGACTTCGCGCTTTCCAGCTGAAAGGGCTCAATCACCGAGGGTCCTTCCAGCGCCGTTTCTAGTTCTCCATCAGCTGCACACAGCTGCCACCTCCTGGCACAAATCTGATTCCATGTGGTCTCAAAAAGCGCCGTCTCCATCAACAGAGCAGTGCTTATCTAGGCAGCTGCAGGCAGACCCATGCAGTTCTCTAAAATGCTTCCTATGTAGAGTTCCCTTGTTCACTTAACAGGGAAGTTAACCGTTTATTTTCTGCCAACCATCCCAAACAAATGACAGTTAGAATTACTGCTTACCAGCAAGGGTGGGTAAGTCTCCCCAAAAACTACAGCTGAGCACTCAAAACTATGGTTTGGCCAACTGCCTTTTGGCAGCTACTGCTCTAAGAATGGTATCATAGGCTTTCCAGCTGTTGGGTCTTGTTGGTTACTAATGATTTTTGCAAGTATAGCGCACCCGAAGGGCAGGCCTGGAATGGATATGGTGTTAGCT
Source organism: Falco naumanni (assembly GCF_017639655.2). Taxonomy (NCBI): domain Eukaryota; kingdom Metazoa; phylum Chordata; class Aves; order Falconiformes; family Falconidae; genus Falco; species Falco naumanni. The sequence continues at coordinate 73,697,542 of NC_054055.1, forward strand.
GTTCAGGAGAAACTGAGCCAGGCTCCTGGAATCTCAGTACTGAGCCACATACAGTCCTGCTAAAGGAGTAAGTGCATATTCTTGGATGCTTCCATAAACTGCTTCCTAGGCTCAATGCAGGGGGGAAAGCTGTTGCCTCAGAACTATTTTCCAGTTGGTCAGGAGCTGGACCACATGCTGAAGTTCAGTCCTGTCCTACTGCTGACGATTTAAAGAGCCCTGTGGCAGAGGTAATGGTTGATCACACTCAGAAGCTGCCTTCTGATACAGGCAGACTGAACACAGCTCCTCTTCACTTAGCAGCACATCCTGTCCATGGCTGAACGACAAGATTTGAAAGAAACACTCAGCTATACTCCCTCAACAGCAGAGGTGCAGGCAGCAGGCTCAGGATGCCAGCACCTATATGCTGAGACCTGTTGGAGTCAGTTGTGAATACCTGGTTGCAGCCACGCTTTGGAAGATGCTTTGGAATCCACTAAAGGGGAGATCAGACAAGGGGTATCCTCACATCAGCCATCAGAGAGGCTGCAGGCAGATCTTGGCATACTTCGTTCAGCCATTGCAAGCAGTCTGCAAGGAGCATTTTCACTGCTGGCCTGAACTCATCTCCCACTCCCTGGCACCCCACACCTTAGACAGTCTGTGCATACTGCCGGTTATGCAGACACTGTGCCTGCCCTGCTTGCAGAGGTGTATTAGTACAGTTGCTCCTTGTATACCACCATCAGACAGAAATCTTCTTTTGTCAGAGGTGCCAAATGAAAAGCTGCACATGGCACTGATTCCAAGTATGTTTTTAAAATTGCTACACAGCTGTCACATGGGAAAAGAAACGGTCAGGCTGAGCTTAGGAATATCATTAGCATGTGGCATCCCACAATCATTAATGACAACTGCACTAGAATTGGTTTTGTTGTCGACTTTACACCAGGTATTGCATTACCTTTTGTTAGCAACATGAACCCTCAGAAAGCCCAACTACATGGAAGTGATGCTTCTTTCTGGTGTGCTAGCCAAACACCTGGAACTTGCATTTAAAGACAGTTTTAAAGGACAGGAATGGATTCATTTGGCACCAGAAAAAGAAACTGTGATTTCCCAATATTTGCTGTTAGTCAGACCTGAGATACTGTAAATCACTGCTGAAATACCTGTCTCCAGCTGGAAGCATGCTACCTTCAATGAGAAGGGTTCACAAGCACTTCTGGGAGTCTTGTGTTTGTTTGTTTGTTTTTTTGCTAACCTAGAAAGCACCTGCTACCAGTTGCCACATGCAATTCACTCAGGTTTTCCAAAAGCAGCCCCAGTCCCTAAGAATGATTAGTTCTTCCAAAGACCGAAACTGGTTTTTCCTAAGATTGTTTTCTCCTATCCTACCACAAGACAACGGGGTACAAATTCTGGTTAGCTCATTTAGAAAGCAAGATAAAGTAAGCTTTCAAATGTCAAAAAGCATAAATAATTTACATATGAAATCCACACTGAAAAATTTGTACAGCATGTATTGTTTTAATTCCATTCTCTTTACATTTCCTCCCCCACCTGCCAGAACTTTCACAGAATGATAACCTATGCGGTCTTCAACAATGATTCATGATTCTCTAGCACTGCTGTTGATAAGCATCCTTAAATATGAATGAATGCATTGCAGACCAAAAGAACAAAGTATTGTCCAGAATTTAGAGGCAAACTTGTTTTCACAGGTCTCCTCAAAACAGGAGAAAACACACCCAGAAGACTAGCAGGATCCCATTCATCCCGGTTGTTTAGACATCTCTCCAAACCTGATGTTTAAAGTGCATTCAGTTTAGCACCACCAAGGACTTCATTTAACTTAAACATAACAGGGCCATTATCAAGAGCCAAAAGACAGAGAAACGTCTTAGCATAGGAAGAGAAGTTTATATGTAACTAGATAAATTAATTATTTTCTTTCAAAATAGGCCACACTCTTCCATATCCTACTGGGCTGACAAGGACCTAGATACCTCCTTGCAGCATGTCAGAGAACTTTAGGCTGAATCCCAGCAGCATCAGTACCTTTTCTTCACCAGCCTGCACTAGCACCTTTCTCTATAAAACATACTGTTCTAAATACCTAGAACACCTCTAGCAAGAATCAAACAAGTTCTGTAGGACTATGCCTGAACAGCACAGTTGCCATTTGAAAAGTGACGTTTCCCCAGAACACAGTTGCATACTGACCTGATGTTCAGCCATGACAGCATGGGAGTTGTACCTCCACCAACAATCCACACAGTGAAAAAGACAATGAGAAGGGTTGTTGAGAACATCATTTGATGTGAGTAGGTAGCGGTATCTCGTATAGCCAGAGCAAATGCCATGGCTCCCCTGAGACCTATGCAAAATAATGAAATAGCAGAGCTTCAGAAGTGCAACCGCAATAACACAGCATCTTTCCTTGCTCCCTCCCTGCCACACACACAGAAAGTGACAGACAGAAAGCACTGAGCTCTGGCAAATTTCAGTTCCCTCACTTTCCCTGATAAATTATGCCCTGGGATGATTTAGAATGTAATTTGCCCTGGGAGTTTTCTGTAACTTACAGAATCCCCACCTGCTAAGAAAAAGCATAAGTACTTCCAGAAACTAACAGGAAATAAATGTAGAAACAAACAAGTTATAGACAACAGCAAAACATATGGAGATCAAGCAGCTCTCTGAATCCAAATGAAAACACACACTTTTCCAGTTGGTTCCATAACTCAAGCACGAGTTCTTGAAGTTTTATCAGCTGGGAAAATATTCTAGTTAATAACATGTTCACATGCAGACTGTATTTCCCCCCTCCCCTGCTCTTGATTATGAAAATCCACCAGCAAGGACAAGCCATGACATTTGGCCATCTGCAGACTTCTTAAGCAGGGGAAATCACAGGATGGTTAAGGTTGGAAGGGACCTGTAGAGGTCATCTGGTCCAACTCCCCTGCTCAAGCAGGTTCACCTGGAGTAGGTTGCCCAGGACCATGTCCAGATGGCTTTTGAGTATCTCCAAGGATGGAGATGCCACAGCCTGTCTGGGCAACCTGTGCCAGTGCTTTGACACAGTAAAAAGTATTTTCTGATGTTCAGAAGGAACCTCCTGGGGCAGTGGGCACAAACTGAAACACATCACTGATCACCACTGGAAATAGCCTGGCTCCTCTTCTTTACACCCTCTTGTGTATAGAGGCATCCCTGGCACTTCTTGAGGATGCACACTCTATTATTTGCTTTAAATGACAAACTTAAATTATCTGTGTGACAGAAATCATAAGGAAGTTTAAGTCAAATACCTCACTTTCTCAACTAAGTGGGAGAGGGCATCCATAAATACATATCTGTTTTCTCAGCAGTTATCTTTTCTGCATGACATGTATGCCATCTCAGCCAGAAATAACCTTCTGGAGGAGATACATCCCAATTCCCCCATCCCCTTCAGATGCACATCAAATGAAAATACTCTATTCCCAACATGAGGTGACTGCTTGCTGCCAGCAGCTGGCATTTCAAGATATTACTCTTCCATGAAGGTTGAAAGATCCGTGATGGTATGCTGCAATGACCATTAAGTCTTCTATTCAGGATGCATGGTCGTGGGTTATAAAAGCAGAAGGCAGTACTATAAATTGCTTATAAGTTAAAAATAATATTTGCTTTACCAAACATTTTTGCTTTTACCTGAAAACATCATCATGTGCTGAAAGTTCCAGCTGATCTTATGCCTTCTGCCTAGATTCAACAAGAATGAGAGAGGATAGATGTGTGCAGCTCTGCCCAAAAAGATTGCAATCTGTTCACAGCTGAGGGTTAAGGATTACACATTCCTGAGGTATGCACCCTTGAGTACCTGGCTCTGACACCAAGCTTCTGTTTTAGTGAGAGGTTTACATCATGATACCAAGTGTTCTTGTTATCCCTGTCTACATAAAACAGACTTTCACCAGTTATGTGCCTACAAAGTTCATTGCACAGAATACAGATTTTAACTAATGTAACCAAGTTTTTATAATGCACATATCAATTGCAAAAATGAAGACGACTTTACTTCAAAAATTCACTTTAAACAACTATCACCACCCCCATTTGATTACGTGTTTCAAACCAACAGAAATGCAGTCCTACGCACAGAAGGAAAACAAACATAAGACCAGCAAGTAGCCTCTCCATTATAGCTCCTGCAGAGGCAAACTCTCCTACTGGCTGGCAAGCACTACAGAGTACAGAGTTACTAAGATGATAAATCCAAAAAACACTTGTGAACACTAGAATGAAGTTCAAAAAGAGCAGTAAAAGAGTACTGCAGAAACTCATTACAGTAGGTGCTGAGCTCCTTCCCTCCCTTACTGTAGTGTAAAACATTCCGTGGTTCCAGTGAAGAACAAGCAAGCTGAATACACCCTCCATCACCTAAGGAACACTTGGGGACAAACCAGAGCCATGTGCTGAAATCCTATAGAACACCAACACAACCAGAAGCCCACCAAACACTGAACGTTTGCTGCTGGGATAACATCATCAGAAGAATGAAACAGCTCTCTTATGGAAAAGGAATAAAACCACTTAAGAGCTCTAAACACCACTGGGTTGTTGCCGTAACTAAAGCAATACTGTCTGCAGGAAATTATGTCTCTAGGAGAATAAGATTTCTTTTGTTACTATGAACAAAAAGCTTTGTTCATAGTAATAAAAGTGGGGGGGTCTGTAAATACCAGGGGCCGGATTGAGGACCCTGGGGGGCCGTATCCAGCCCGCAGGCCATAGTTTGAGGACCCCTGCTTTAGGGCTTTGATGTAAGGGAAAAGCAAAGATTGTTCTCAAAATAATTGCACCTGCAAGGCATCAGGGTAACTCAGATCAGCCACCATCCTCTATTTGGTAAAGCCAACAGAAGCCACAAGTTTTCAGGCACATTAGTCAATAAAGAAACCTCACACAAAGCAAAAAAGGATACGAAAGCTCCAATGATGAAAACTGGGCTGAATATGTGTTTCTGGAAAGTAAACAATGCCAAACCCATATAAGAAAATATGAAGTTCTCAGCCAGGAAGTGCAATACCTCAAAGAGCTAGGGAGAAAACAATCACATGTCAAAGGCCAAGCAAAAAGATGCTTTTCAAAAACAATACTATATGAAGTACTACAGCAGTACACTGTGTAAAAGGTGAAAGAGTCTTGCCTGCTTAGTGCGACTTCTCGATTCAACTGACAAGTTATTGTAGGTATAATGCGCCTGGGTAATTCCACAGAAGAGGACAGCAACCACACCTGTGAACAAAACCACATGTAAAAATCAGCCCGTTTACTGTGTGAGCTCAACATATTTTCCCTTCCCAAGATCTATTATATTTACACATTATCCTTAACTTTGAGATTCTATGAACCTTATTTTCAAGTGCGTTAGATTCCAGGTTGGGGAGGTGGTGTTTGAATCAAAACCACTGGTCTTAAAAGCCTTTGTTACACAGTGAGCTGCACCTTCAGTGACATTGTACGGAATGTAAAAAAAGCTTTAAGTACCAACATCGTGTTTCTCATAGTAAAGCTTCTATGAGAAAATGGAAAAATGGCTGCTAAGATGGACAGGACTTCTGTCTCCGTGTGCTTGAATCCCAATAACTCACCAGTAAATCCACAAGCTTCTGCAAGCAAGAAAGTGCTCCAGGACATCAAGAAGAAGAGAGCCGTTTCCAGCAGGGGGAAGCAGTGCAACTTGGTAAACTTCGTCACGTTAAGTCATTTGTTAAGGGATCAAAAAACAAACCCTTTGGCTTCTCTATACCCAGTATTTATGAAGAACACTTTTATGCGCCAACAACCAATGCTAGATGGAAAACAGAACACTTCTAGTGCTGAAAAACATCAATTCCATCACATCAAGACAAACTTAAGAATCAAGGTCTCCTCTCTCAACAGTCAATTCTGTCTGTTTTTGCTGCATATCCATAGCATAACTGTGGCTCCACCTCTTTGAAGTAATACCTTACTCTATGCCATGTTTTCCTGCAAGTGCCAGCAGGGAAGGGATATATACCTAGTGTTCATTTTAGATTGTGTGTCTTGGTTTTTTCAGGTGTGTGTGGGGGGGGGGGGGGGTTGCCCCCCCTCCCACCCCATCCTGTGCCCCCTCCCAAACAGAGATACCCCCCTCATCTTTGAATAAGTATCAGACACATTCAGAAGCATTTAATACACAGGACTGTTCTTGATTACAGCAACCCTAAGCTGACAGATTTTTTTTTGCTCAGATTTGTTGCTCTGTCTTTTTCAGCAAGCGTGTCTACTTCTGCACTTTTGAGGCAAAAGAAGAATTCTGTCTACAACAAAATATATCTCCTCTACTTGTATTGACGTAAGAGTAAAAGCCAACTCAAAGCAGCTCAGTCTTTCAATGGGAAGAAAAACAGGTTCATCATCCAGAGAGGAGCAAAACTTGAGGAACAAACACACACCAAATTAATAGTTCATACAGCTACTGAAGAAGTAGAACAGATTACAGTAATATTAAATATAGTACTTCACATACTACAAAAAAGTTGTTAACATACTTATAGAATTTTGGGGTTGGTGGGGGTTTTTTTTCCCCTTATCACTACTCTGGCAGCAGGCAAACACTGAACAGCTCACTGTACCAGAGATGCAGCTCTTCTAAAAGACACAAAAAGAAACCATGTGCTAACAGTGGTGGAAGGGAGATCCCTGGTCTTTCTGAAAGCTAACAACTAGCAGAGTCTTCTCTGAAATTCAAGTGGGAAGACAGCAAGGACACTTGAAACACTAAGGTGATAGCACACTCCCCTGGTCACATGAAGGCAATTGGTACTTCAATGGACGCATGAAGGCTGCGCCATCATCCACCATTGCTCTCCATGCGTAACACAGCTGCATCCTGAGCTCTCTGCAGCACTACACAATCTAAAGCTAATGCCAGGACTGCTGCTTGGGGCATCATAGCTCCATATGGGATAGGGATGCTAAAAGCAATGAGCAGCACTGCTTTTTACAGATAGTTCACAGTCCTGGGAGGTCTGGACCTCACAGCACTCTTGACCGTCTCCAGCAAGCAGCAGTCAGGTAGCCCACAAGTGTTTAACACTAGAGGCAAACAGCTGGCAGCATTCCAGTGGAAGCCTGGTTAGGACAAAGCAACCCTGAGGTCAGCCACCCACTCCACACCTACACCTATGTTTGTTGGCATTCCCTGCTAACTTGCAGGAAGGCAAGGGCTCCAAAACACATACTTCAGCCACACCTTCGGCTGTGACCTTACTTTTTCAGAAGGCTGCCCTCAAAACAAAAGCCCAAACAGTCATTAAAAAAATATTATTCTCCATGACAGTTGTCAGTACAGCATTTAGAACAGCTGTTAATTTTCCACACAGTCACTTTTCCACATAAACCATCTCTCTTAAAACTTTTAAGGATGTACTGCTACACTCAGCCAAATCCCACCACACCCCCAGACTACTTATATTCTAAGATCCTGCTTCTAAAGTGGCAACATCCACCACAGCAACAATTAGAACCCATCTTCCCACTGGGCACTCAGATAACCCCACCACGAGCTTATCCCAGTGCCTGGCTCAAAAGGCATTCATGGGTGCTTAAGAAACTGGATAGCCACAGTCACTGCACAAGAAAGAGGTTGAACCTGTTCCCTTGAAGTTAGGAACTGGTTCTGATAAGGGCCTTTGCCTCATTTTCAGTTGTTTCCAGCAGCTTTATGAATCAAATCCTTTATTCCCATTGCTGTCATAGGTAGACATAGCAAAACATTTCATTAAATCTGAAATGAAATGCCCATCGTTTTGGAGGAAGATGAATGTGAGAGAAAGCTAAGAAAACAGGTTTTATTATTTCATATAACTGACCCAAATTGAAGTGTAATTCAAATTAAATTATTTCTGTTCTCTTAACTTTCTTTATTCCTTATACATGGTCTTCTGCTTCACTTCATTTCAACCAGGCAGATTCTGCAATTCAGAAAGAAAATACAAAGTGGTCCAATACCTTAACTGTTACAAAAATAACCACAGATATTGAGGTCAAGACAGCTTGCTGAAAGCCAGAACAAGTCCTTGTGTTTTACCTGCATAGATTTGGAAACTAAGTATTCTGTCTGTTTTCAAAGGACAACGCATGACTGCATGAAACCCCTGACTCACAGGCAGAGTTGTAAGTTCCTCAGAGCTATGGGAATAACAGTCTATTAACTTCACTCATTACTTAAGTTATGGATTCTAATCAGCTATGAAGAGCAAAATCCAAATTTACAGTTTCCTTCTACAGTACTGCATGACATTAAGTATTTTTCCAAAAGAAAATAGTTAAAAATTGTATAATTTGGCGACCCCACCAAAAACCAAAACAGCACCACCACACACGAAAACCACCACAGAGGCTGTCTTTTGGGCAGCCTCCTCCCTCCCAGTCTCATATCACCCTCCTAAGCACAAACATTAGAAACAGCAAGAACCAACTGTTGCTTCAGAAGCATGATTTGACAAAATGGACCTGAATGCATTTCAGCTGTAATTGGTAACCAGCCAGCAAGCCAAAAATCACAGCAACAGCATTTGAGTATCTAGAGCTATGGATGGCCAGATGGAGAATCAGAGTTCTGGGTCACATCTATTGCAGAACAGTGGAACAAGAAGACCAAATATTAAAGCATCAACAGCACATCTTCCCTCTTATACCTGAAAGGTTTCCATTATGCAGACATACCAGACAAATCTGCACAGTGTGTATATATATATAAAACAAGATACAGTTGAGACATTATTGCTTAGAGATGAAGACTCACAGGTTCACAATTATTGTATAACTTATCATATTTTACCCCTTTAGGTCAATGTTCAGAAGTCTAGGCAGATCAAAGCAACTTGAGACATGTACAAATACGGTTATACTAGCTAGTCTGCAAGCAAAGAAGTTTAAATGGTTCCTGAAGAAGCATCATGATTTCTGGAGCAGGTCAGGGTTAAGGTCTACTGTCTGAGCCTAAGACAAAACTTACGTAGATTGCTTGCTGAGTACCTCAGAACTCTAGTCAAATAGCAGCAGCAAGCTTCAAGAGAATGATCACGTTATGATGTTAACTCTGGTAGAGATACAATCTTATTCAAGACATACAGCATCAGATTTCCAGCATAAAGTTTAAATACAGGACAAAGAACTCTGTAGGGTCAGAAATAGCTATTAATGATTTTGCTGAAGACTGAATCAAACACTGGTTATCATACAAGATATCTTTCAAGCCTAATAATAAACATTTCATAAAAACCCCTGGACATTAGGACATGTCCATTTAGGGCCTCCCCTTGGCTCCCAGTGTACAGCAACATCACTAAAACTTCTAGTGTCGCCACATTTATATAGGAAAAAGCAGATTTCTGTGTGTACCTATAATGCCTTTCTATAGGCAAAGGTCACAGGAATAACGATCACATCTTCACACTCAGATTGAAACAAGTTAGAGTCAATTTTGCTACAGATGGAAGTAGGAGAGTCTTGTTAATACCTGAATGTGGCATCTAGTCTGGAAGAGCTAAACATGAAAAAGGATATCAGAGCTGTCACAACCCCCGTCACTGCTCCCATCATGAAAGACCCACTGAATATTCCCAGGAAAACACCAACAGACTTGAAAAATGCTGCTGCATCAAAAGCATGGGTATTTTCACCTGTTGGCTGGTAAGCAACAATAGATCTAGAAAGAGAGTGACAGAATGAGAAGTTAGAAGGGGCATCAGAAAAGTTTTATTCCATAACAGCAACACCTGAGCAACAGAAGAGACAATCCCATACTGAAGGCAAGTATGCCATTCCGGTATATATAAGCATGAGGGATCTTGGCAAATGCTTGCCGTGTTTATTAATTCAGTTCAAGACAATCCATTTGATTTTAAAATTACATTTGGCAGAAAAAGCATTTAATTTTAGGCAAATACCAAAAACAATTAAGTAATTCCAGAGTAGAAATTCAGGTAGTTACTTACGAAGATAATACGATGGCAACAGCATCATTCAACACGCTTTCCCCGAACAGAAGGGCATAGAGATCGACATCAGCATGCAGCTCATTAAATATTGCTAGCACGGTAACTACAGAAAGAAAAGAGAAAAACCATGCTGGCTGACTTCAGGAATGACTGCATGAGCTGACGGAGCAGACTTGCCAGTTTGCCTAAAGCAACAAAACTCAGGAACCGAAGTACAGGATCAACATTAAACTGGGAAACAGACTGGTTGTATTTACCTGTAGGAAAGCAATTCCACCATCAGTTTTAGGGCAGCCCCATTAGGAGGTGGCTCTGTTGTCCTCCCACCTGCACAGTGTTTACAGGGAAGCCCCCATGATCAAGGGGCATGGGGCAGACGAAGCACATCTACCAAAGCCCTGGTTTTGTGTTGGCTTTTGGTTTTTTTTTTTAGAACATGTTCCATATAAGATAATCAACAAAACGTTGTGCAGCTCTTGCTACTTTTAAAGGCTGCATGGATTGTTGACATAGCTTTATTATTTCAGGCATTGTAAAACCGTGCTGATAATCCTAAGTGTTCCCCAAAGCATACACTATGCCATAGGAGTGCGTATTTGTGCAGAATTTGAAAAGGGCAAGACTGCTAAATATTTATAAATGTCCTTTCGAGAAACTGCAGTCTGAAATGAAAGACCATGATCTTAAAGATGTTCCCATATATAAGCTTCAAAAAACACATGGTAATTTTTTGTATAAATCATGTGCAAGCACCAGCTGTTCAGAGCTCAGCTCAGTCACAGGAGCTACTTCCTATTTTCACACAGATCACCGCTGAGCACCTCAAATAAGCTGTTTTAAACGCCAAGCTTCATACTTCACCACTCCCTGCTCTGGCCCCTGACACACCAGCACTCCAGACTGACCTGTCAAGCAAAGACACCCATGTCAGCCTACTGGACTCTGAAGGATGACTAGATTATTTTGGCAAAGACTTAAATTACTGCCAGAAGAGCATTCTTCTGCTCAAACGTGTAAAACATTAAGTTCATTTGAAGAAGAAAAAAAAAGTTCCCCACCCCTGAAGAGTCTAAAAGCCTCAAATATTGCTCTTAAATTATCCAATGTCCTAAGCAGTGTATCTAAAGGAAACCCTGCTATCCAGACAATGTAACATTTTCATCCATTTGCAGTCTTAAACTTGAAGCATACTAAACAAAGAACCTACTGTGGGGGGTGGGGGGAAATATGTATATTTAAAGTATATCAGCAGGAAAGTTCCATTTTTCCTCAAACATACCATCAATTCATATCAGTCCAGCAAGAAACCGACAGATAGCATGCATTTTAGAGAAGAGGATCACAGATAATAGTATAACATAACCAAAAATGAAGTGTTGTTAATATCTTTGTGCTATGCAGCAAAAAATCCTAGCAATAGGATTATTTTGGAAGGTTATTAAAAAACACTCAGCAAGCTACCTGGATCAGTGGCAGATATTATCGCTCCAAAGAGGAGGCAGTCTGTATAATAGAATTTATCAGAGAGCTGACCCACCAACTTCATTAGTTTCACAACCCCATACATGAGATTCCTGAAGAGAAAGAGGATAAAAATCCAAGTCAAAAAAAGTTGGTGCATTTCAGACAGGCAAAAGAAAAGCAGAAGGAACAGTATTTCAGGCAGGCTTGGTAATGCTACAGCTCTGCGCGACACTGCCATAGTTTAACACCAAGTACTCAAAATTAATTTTCCTCTTTTCCCTATGAACAAAGTCAAGTGATAAATGATCCAGAAGATACCATTTAAAACTAGTAAGCAAAGCATGAAATCTGTTCACACAACTAGTACACAGAATCTACAGGCTGTTTTCTTTTTCCACTAAAGGGAATATTTCCCTGCTTAAAATTCCCTTCAGTATTGCTTCTCTTAACACAACACACAGGCCAAAAGCTCTGAGCTAAGAATAGCCTTCAAAGTGTTTCTCTAGTGAAATTCTTCCATGCAAACCCAGGTTACCTATGCAATTCAGGATTTCTGTGTTTCAGAACATCCACACACCAGAAAGTAATATCAGCAGCATAAGAGATTGTATGCAAGTAAACTAATGTGACGAGCTATCTTAAACTAAATGTGTGTGTACATATACACAAGGAAGTACATATATATATATACACATGCAGAGAGAGGAAAGAGAGCACACATGCACATGTGTGGGCATTGGAAGGGACATCTCTAAAAGTTTGATAGCTAAAGTTCTATTACAAACAGTGTTCATGATTCAAGTTAAAAAAGTCAATTCCAGCAAGAGTCTAACCAGGTTTTGTTTTGGACTGGACCACTACATCAAAAAACTCACTGCTGCTCTTCAGTACTGTGGACTTGTCAAGTGATTCAGACTTGACAACATCATTTCAAGGGGCAGTATTGTTTGGAAAGGGATAAATCTCAGCAAAAGTTGCATTTGAATTTTGTCTGGAAGATACACAAATAAAATCCTCAAACAAACAAATTACAAAATTGCCTCAGTCTGGAAGGCTCAACATACATTTTATCAACTTAAACTTCAGTACAGAAAGGAACCAGTATCACAGAGTTCACTTACCCAATAATAAAACAAGAGACTGCTGTTCCTAAAAAGGCGTAAGCCAAAATGGACCCCAAATTCCTGAAAAAGTGTCTCTGTAGAGGAAAAAAGGTTTATATAATTATTTAAAACAAGTTATATCACCTGTTCAAAAACACACAGTGCACTACTAAACTTGCATTAATACACAGAACCACCACTCCACTTCAGAGAAACACTTCAATTACTGCAATGTAAATTCTGTCCGGCTTCAATGAATTGAATACACCAAATCTGAACCGTATTACATCCTACGTGTGGCTAATTGACGGGAAGCTTTCCACACAGGTGTTTTCATAAGACACGTAAGAGAGAGCTGCAGAACTGAAGATCAGCACCAGTTCATGGTATCTTCAGGCAAGAGCAGAATCTGAGTACTTCTGCCATTCAGACTCTGGCACATCCCCACTGGGATTCAGGTTTGGGTCCACTTCTCAGCATGATTAAGTGAAGAACCAAACCCATTCCTAGCAGGACATCTTTTATTTTAAATGAAATTGACATTAACATCTGGCAAAGTTCAAAGAAAAACAAATCAGCAAGATTAAATAGTTTAATGTGTTCATTGTAAAAAGTACATTTTCTGTTAAACCAGTATGACCTATCCACCATCTATGAAGGAAATGAGATTTTTCTTACTGCCATTAAAAAAAAATAAAAATGCTTGAAATGGAGACTGCATTCCTGAACAAATCAGTAGTCTCATGTTAAAAAAAAAAAAAAAAAGCAGCCATTCTCCTCAGAAATTATTACACTTACTTTCTTCAGGCTATAACCAGCATGAAAAATAATAGGAGGCAACAGAATGTTGAAAAAAACTTCTGGGTCAAATGTTACCTAAAAAAAAAAAAAATATGAAACTTTAATTAGAAATAGATATACACAAATTGTAAGGTCTTTTTTTATTTTCTGACAACTACTACTTTTGGTCGTTGAAATCGCTAAGTTGATACTCCAAAATACTAGCCAGCTTTATACATAAGCAGCAGCAAAAAGCTGCTGCTCTTCTTGGTAAACAGCATCTGGAAAAAAACAGGCACTATATCCATCACCAATGATAAATCTTGCAATAGTCCCAGTTTCCTTTTTTAAATTAAAGGATCCTAATAGAAATTACACTGGAGAAGATCTCTCTTATTGTGGTACGTGATAGTCATGTATCCTTCAGATGAAATGCTATTTTAGTTTATGGGTTTTTGCAAGTCTAGCCACTGCACAGTTACTGTTAGCCAAGCAAGTCAGATATGAAACTGGTTTTCAGGAATTTGGTTCATACATCACCTCCATCTATTTCAGTAGAAGCTCCAGATATCCCATGAAAGACTACGCTACAGTAAGGAATGAAAAACAACATTTAAAATCCAAAACAGAAGACCTGCATACGTGTGAATAACTAGGCTGTCCTCACCTCCTGTCTAAGCACAGGTTAGAATAGGTGTGCATTCCAGAACAGGATTCATTTCAGCAAACTTTAAAGATCTATAGTAGACACGTACATATAGACAGACAATTAAGCTATCTTTGTAGTCACAGAAAGAAGTCTTTTTAGGTTACAAATCTTTATGTCTCAATCCTGTACTTCAAAGTCTAGCTTTGATACGCATAAAAGGTGGTTAACCCCTGACACTGAATAGAGTAAGAAGCCAAATAGCAGATCTGGGTAACAGGAGACAGCCAAATTTCACTTCCAATACCAGACTGTCTCACTTGGTGGATTATAAGGATGTAAGCAGTAACTATTTCCTGACAATAAACAGATTTTAAAAATCCTAGAAAAAAAATGCTAAGAAACGATCACTTTTAACTAAGAAGCAATCATTTTCCTTAAATTTATTATACAAGGCAGCATCACAGTTTTTTTGTTCAGCTGGTTTTCGTGAATTCCACAGACATTAGAAATGTGCACTGAGTGCTCGAACAGCAATTCAGGGCTTTGGGAAAGCACTACATACATGCAACAGAGCACAGTCTCACCAGCAGTGATATAATACAGAAGGTGTTTTTGAATTAAGCATTGAAGTACTGTCACTATCAGGAATACAGACACTTGATACTACCCAAGATTCTAACGGGATGGAGGTGAGAGGAGGGAGGGAAGCACAGGTAAATGAGAAATACTCAACCAAGCACAAGAAACAGTCTACCCCCACCTTTCGCAACATGTCATTCTGCTCCACGTTGTGGATCTTCCCAGGGCTTATTTCCCCTTTGAGCGTGTACTCAAAGAACTTCCCGCTGACGTTGACCAGTAAGGTTGTAAACGGCCTGTCCTCCTGCGAGCAGCTGAACGGCTTGTCATGGCCACTGGTAGAGGGAGTCCCGTATCTCAAGATCACCCCAACTATGAGTCCTGGAAGAGAGTTAAAAATCCATGAGGCTGATTTGCTACTCCTGTACTAAACTTTCTAGTTTCAAATAACATCCAAGGTATAATGCATGAGCCTTACAAGTGTACATGCATCATAAACATTTTGCAGTGAATCGTTACTATCCGTTTCCTGTAGAGGAAGAGATGCCCTGATTATGTTCAGAACTACCGATGAATTTATAAGATCTGGTATCTGTTTGAAGTGACAAACAAGACTCCATTTGGCTTTTTGTCTTCCTTACCCTCACTCTCACCTCTAATGCATAATCCCCGAGTTGCACAAGTGGGTAAACACTAGAACACATCAAATACTTTTCACCTGCCTAAGGACAGAACTGCATAGTATACATATCACAGATACACCATTCAGCAAATAATGACTGCTGAAAACATGTGACCATAACTGAGCTGAAAGAGTGATGTTTGCCATAATATTTTACAGCTGCAGCAAGGATGCAGGTCTAGTAATTCTGTGCAACAAGCATTGTTTGCCTGCTTGATCTCCTGCATACTTTGCAAACATCGCAACTAAAATTCAGATTACATACATAAAGAAGCCAGCCACATATCTTTTGCAAGCATTTTCCACATTTCACAAAACCAAAAATAGAGTAAGGTAAAAATGAGCAATCGTAAGAGGCACGAGATTCAGAAATACAAGAATTACTCAGCCAGCCTACATAAAATCCAACCAGAAAACACTATCAATACAGGATACATTGAACATAATGACAAGTAGTAATTTGTAACCTAATGTAAAGACCATGCCAGGAGGCCGAAGCACAAGGTTTTAGCTGAGCACCACTCCTTTTACAATGTAGTAAGAGAACAAGACGACTCCAGTCCTGCACAGAGAATGTGTAAGAACAGTCAAAGTGGTTTTGGTCTGGTAAGTAAACAAATTGATACACACTTACTAAAGGCTCCCCTGTCATCTTAGGATAAGCTGCATTTTTTTTTTTATCCTTGTTCCAGACAACTGCCAGATGAAGATGGATGTTCGATCCTTTTGTTGACAAGTCAATGCTGGTTTTGCTCCGCATGTCTCTGCATCCACAAGTCTGTTTCCCCAGGTGGTAAATGAAATTGACAGGTAATAACCAGAGAATAAATCAGAGAACAAACAAAAAATATCCTACCACACACCACAAAAAAAAAAAAAAAGACAGATTTCTCTTTATGACATAGTGTAAAGAGTAACTACACTGTACCCCAAGAAAGCCAACCAAAAGAACACACCTCATTCTGTTCCAAGTCCAGAGTGGAAAAAGTTTTAATGCAAGACAAGGTACAGCAGGTAGTAGCTGTGACACTAGTGGTGGCTTGCCTCCAGCCCTCTTTCTCTATGATCAAGATAACATAGCAGAAACAAGATCATTAAAAAGTAACTGAAAGATTAAGATTTATTTTATTTAGAAAAGAGAGAAATACATACTCCAAGATAACACAGGGGAAGAAATCCCCTCAGCAAGATAAATCTACTTACTGGAATTTCAGATGCTGACAATTTAAATACAGAGGTTTATAGAAGCATGCTCTTAAGAACCCTGGAGAATTTTACAGTTACACATGATGGATGCGGCAGAAACACAGTTCTGCATGACATGACAGGTTACAGCCAGTCACCTCCAAGCCACTTGCACTACCAGCTATGGCTAGAGACATCTTCACCAGCCCAGCCAGGCGAGCAGCCAAAGCTTCCTGCTGCTCTCACCCCATCCCACCTAGGAAGGGCTAGGCTCACAGTGTATCTGGGAGACTGACTATGTTAAAAACCCACCTAAACACCATCAGCCAGAAATCCTGTAGTAAATCAGAAGCCAGAATGAAAACTGTACAGATGAGCTTATGCACAGCAGCGGCACAAAGCCAAATCTATATTGATACTATACTGAGAATAGAGAAGGAGACACTGATGTAACTAGCTTCATAGGCTCAGAGACTATCTTTAGTGAATTCATTCCAAAAGCAGATGGGAAACTCCCGTTGCTATTGCATTAGTAAGAGGCACTGGAGAGCAGATCCTGATTGCATTACACAACTGGATATAATCCACTTATGCATTTTGCCCCCATAACAAGATATAACATTTATTTTAAAACAAGTTTTAAAGATACACCAATTACATCCATAACTGATACACAGCATTTGAAGTGAAACATTTTTCAGCCCTTAGTGTCCCACAGCCCAGCTAACACAGCTATGGGGAGGAAATTTTCTGTTTTCATACACCTTCTATCGATAAAATACCAAACTGGATGACTTTTGCACCAAGCACCACACAGTTTAGGAACACCTGATCTGTGCTGCCAGGCTGCTGTCTTGCAGCAGGATGCAGCTGGGACCAGCGTGGCCAGTGTTGAGGCAAGAGGCCAGCAAATGCAGTCAAGTGGCTAAAGCTATCCATGGCTCAGCTGCTAAAGGAAAGGGGTATGAAAACATAAGGGGCCCAAGAAGGCCACAAAAATTCCATGGCCAGCGTCATTAGCAAACAATACTAGGCACCTAGTAGTTCAAAAGATGGATTAGAAGAAGGGAAAGTTCCCTGACCTTACAAAGGTACAGGCATACCACTGTATTTATCATATAGTCCCAAAATAACAGGTTTTGAATAGTAAAGTAAAATGTGTCAGCTGGACACATTTCATAGACGTGAGCTGCAGAAATCTTTAAGTCATTAATGTTTATCAAAAAAAAAATCTTTATAGAAAATTGTATGGAAGTATTTTCAGTTTTTCAATTAATATCAAGTCTTTCACCCACTAAAAAGTTACTGGACTTGTTAAATGATTTCTACATCCCAGCTTACCTGATAAAGCAACATTAACAAAGCTTATATATTTAGTCAGTCCCCATGGTCCCAAAAAACTAAAAAACCCAAGCACTTTTCAGGCAGACCAAAAGCCTAATTTACAACTTCAAAAAGGATGCCCTTCTAAGCCGCCTGCCATCAGGTGTTATACAGAAGGCTAGGGCAGCTTCTATAAATTCTCACTGAATACTTGATTTCAACCATTTCCAGAACATCAGGTTGCAACTGCAGAACAAAAACAGAAAAGAAACCTGGAACTGCTCAACATGTCTTGCCTGTACAACGCTGATTGTGCAGCTGGTACACAAAGAACATCTTACTGGAAATTAAGCATTAAAGAGCTGGGAATGTTGTTTCCCTTGTAAAACAAATCACTACTGATAAAAAAAAGAATTAGAGTTCAGACATAGTCAATCTAACAACACACCATTTAAAGTGGCATATTTACTTTTGGTTTTGTTTGAGTACAGACGTCACCGAAGTAAGAATATGAATTCAGATAGGCATGCACAACCGCAGGTGTCTGTCCCTGGGCAGAGCCATGCTCTGCGCAGTTTCCAGCCCAATTCCCTGCTGATGTAGCCCTGAGGTTTCAGGGAGCTTCAGCAGGCAGCAGCCTACAGGAACTAGAAGTATTTGCGCTCCACGACAGGCAGTTCAACCAGTGATTTCAAACTGTGAACCACTGAACTGGATCAATCTGTGAACTCAAACCAGTTTAGATACAGTTTCTTTGATGTGCTCCTGGTAAAAAGCCAGGCACCAAATACCGAGGGTCCTTCCCTAGGCAGTGCAGTTTGTATTAACCACACTTCAGCCTGGAGGAGACTCAATCTTATTGCAGTTTCCAGCCATCTGCTGGGAAGATAGAGGGATGGATTCTTCCAAAAAGTGCATGGTGATTAAGACTAAAGGCAACAAACTTTATGCAATGTAGTGGAAGAATAATATATAAGGTTTGTTTTTTAAACAGTGAAGTGGCTAAGCACCAGAATAGGTTGTCCACAGAGGCTGCATGATCTCCATCCTTGCATATAGCCAAAACCCATGTATGGCCCTGAGCAACCCAAGCTGTGAGGGCCTGCTGTGAGCAAAGGGCTGGACAAGACTACCTCCCGAGGTCCTTTCCAGCCTAGATTATACTGCAATTCATACTCTTTCCCATGAACATTTGGACTCCTAAGACGGGTACTTCATGCTGCAAATATTTCTCCAAAAGCACTTTGTTGCTTCCTGGGTCAGTCTTGAGGTTTTCTGTTGCTTCGGAGTTGGTTTTGTTGCTGTTGTTTAAATCACAGACTGCACTGTGGACTCTAAAATTTAAAGTCAGAGGGGAAAAAATGGTAATATAAAGCCAAAGTGATCCAGCAGACCAGGAAGGGTCTTACTTCCTCAGTCCATCCTGACTTGCCCCTGCCCTGGGCCACAACTCAGCCTATGGAAAGCAGGCAGAGGTGATGACCAGGAGATGTTCAGCTACTCTGAATGCCACAGAAATACAGAAAAGCAGATATCATGATACAGCAGAGAAAGCATTGTTAGTAGTCTTTTTTTTTTTTTTAAATGTAAAAACAAAATTTGAAAGCAACATTCCAGCAAACCATGGACTGGTTTGTCAAGTTGGGCAGCACGGTCAACTGACATCCAGTCTCATCTTGGCACACAGCCTGTCTCCCCTTAGCACAGCCCACACATAGGCACAGTAGCACATTTTCGGTACTTGGACACCAGCTTCCTTGTGATGCAAGGCAATGGTGACTAAAATACCCATTTGCTTTTGAAAAAAAAATCACATAAAGAATATGTATAAAGGATTTCTTGCATTTGAAAGTCTAGATTTTTCCTCCCCGCTCCCAAACTGAACTTTTTACCACCTTGAAGACAAAGATACAAAGATGAAGAACAACTTGTCAAGAAAGACCTGTAAGTATTTTCAGGGCAAAAGACTTATAATACACAGTATTTATCACTTGTTTTACTATGGGATATTTCTGTGCATCAAGATACCACAGCTGTAAAGTTTTACTTTAAATAGCCTGAAACACCAACAACGTATTTTTCCTAATACAGGGTCAATCCTTGAACCTCACACTCCACACCTTCAAATTTGACAGTGATTTATGACAAAGTACTGATTTCAGTACTTCTTATGAAGTAATTCAAGCACTTTTTCTGATCCAGAACTGAGCCAGTAATGCTGCACATTAAAAAGAAAAGTCAGACCAAATATTACACACCACCTCCAAAACTGCTAGCAACCCACTCTTTATACGATTTGCTTGCCATTCGCTGTACCAGCCTGTACAGGATTGCAGAGGAACTCTGCTATATGACCCCTTGAAGAAGAGTTAAGCAAGTGACTGCAGAGCTCCAGACCTCCGTTAGGGTCTCACACTTGGCATCATTAATCTGCTAGCTCCTTTCTTAATGGTGCAATGCTGCCAGCATGGCATTCATCAGCCTGTCACACTGCTGCAGAAGATGCAAGACTTGAAACATGGGAATCCTGTTCTGAAATAAACTGCCAAAGACTAGGATTGATGTTCATTGGTGTAAACACAAGTCATCACTGCATTTTGGGGGGTGGGGGGAGCATTTTTCAACTGGGAATGGAGGCAGGTGTTGCTGATACTTGAAGTCTGAAGGAAATTCTAGGGATATACAAAACCCAAAATGCTGAACAACAGATTCAAGGTCACGTCTTGTCATTGCCTTAGGGCTACTTTAGATAAGGAAATTAAAAGAGTAAACAAGCTGGGAATTCTTCTTTGTAGGCAAACTCAGCATACTGCTATAAAGGGCATCTTTGTAATAAGCATTTCATTTCACTTTTTAACTAAGCCAAACTAAGCATATTTTTGAACTTAAGTAAACAGATTACTCGGGGCGGGGGGGGGACGGGGGAGTTATTGGGACACTGCACAGAACAAAATGTCAAATTAACTTGCTGGCTCTGTGCTGTCAGACACATGCACCATGCACACCCTTGCCTTCTCACAAGCACTGGGTTCCAAAAAAACCCACAAAACTGTCTGTGATGGTCAAAAAAGCCTTCTAACTGCTGCTCTGGTTTTTCCTAGGGAAACTAATTCTTTTTCAGATTGTATCACATTATTGTGATCCACATACTCATATGTACAGTGAAATGGTCAAAAAAAAAATCATGAACTACAGAAGCAAGCAGATATGCTTTATTCTGTAATGCACGTTCTTACTGATGATGGGCTTAAAGAATGAGTTTAAGGTAGAAAAAAAGTAATTTAAAAATTCAACTATTAAGATACTTCAACAGAAGACTACTTTAGAATTTCAAGTTAGTTTCTGAAGAATTATTAAAGTTTCACATATAGCTTCACATTTACACAGGACTATTATAACTCCAGATCAATATAGTTTGTTCCAAGTAATGCAGAGGGATGAATAGACACTATTAGCAAGGTGACACCCACAGAAGCACGAACATAAACAAATGGAAAAATGATAACCAGTAAGAAAAATTGTTCCCTGTATTCTCCCCCAGAATCTAAAATCTGGAAAACAGACTTAAAAAAAGCCCAAACAAACACAAAAAACCACCACACACCCACAAACCACAACCCCACACCATATATTGAACAGCCTAAACTGAAGGCTCAGCCCTGGAAGAAATTGTTCTCCTGTGGTAAGAACACGTGGCATCTGGTCCAAGCACAGGACTGTGAGTCAAGGCTTCTGACCCAATTCCCAACTTCAGCAGTGACTCAGTGGAAAAGCTCAGACAAGCCACAGAAGACAATGTAAAGAGACACTCTCAACAGAAATAAGATACCACAGTTATAAAAGGCGCAGGTATTTGTCAGAGATTACAGAGAAGGTCAGAGTCTGCAACTACACTCACGTGTTTTCAAGTTCATTTACCACATAACCATTGTTCCATGCAAGACAGATTTAACAAAACTTTCACTGTTAAATATTTTATACATAACATTTTAAAAGACTCTTTATACTTTCAAAAATATAAGTATCCCTCCTTATCTATAAAACCCAAAGCAGTGAAAGCCATACACACACTGACACCACACATGTTCCCAGAGGCGTGAAGAGTAATGGGCAACCACAAAGACACTAGCCTCCACCCCTGCATGGCTCCTTTCCTTGCCCCATGCAGAATCAACTCTCTAATAGGGCAGCAACTGCAACTGGTCCCAGTCCCTTGCAGCAGGAACTGAGCTGAAGCATTTACTTCAACATAAAACTTCTAAAGCAGGTGAGGAAACCCCCTAAACACTGAGATGTTTTCCCCCAGGCACACTGGTGATCATACTGGCAGGCATCTGAGAAGAACAAGCAGCAGGAGCAGCAGCAGCTCTAGGCTACATAGCAGAAAACTTCCTATTTAATCATTGTGTTTTGTTACTGCTTTTCTCCCCATTTGCATATGCATGCTAGAAAGGTTCAGCATCTCTCAAACATGTGGCCACAAGTTCCTCAGAGTCTGAAAAAGAATAACATCAAGCTGCCTCTTACAAGAAGCTCTATAGTAATATCCCCTGGCTCAGGCACTAGCAAGAAATGAAGCTTCCCAGTTTTAAAGAGAAAGTGCAAACAATAATTATTTCTCTCCTAAAATGTGCTGTAAAGCTTCAGCAGGAGCTATTAATCTGTTATTGCAAGGAGTCAGGCTTCAATCTGCAACCCAAATGAAACTCGTTAAGCAGCAGCAATCTCTTTGCTGACACTGTCATATCATTTTGAAGGTTTGACTTAAGGAAAAGATGAAGAGGGAAGGTGCAGGAAATACATCCATCTTGGTATGGCTTTGGGTTCAAAAACCCCACAACAGCTACAAGAAGAGCTGTTAACTACAGATAAGCCTGTTTTCTTGCTATGAATTCTGCATCCCAGCCTCAGGCCTTTGCTCTTTTGAAGGATATTTAAAGTGATGGATTTGTGTGGAGACCTCCATCCTAAAAACAAAACAAAACCACCCAGCCACCCCCAAAAACAAACAAACCAACCAACCAACCCACCCACCCACCCAAAAAAACCAACACAAACCGAACCACACAACATGTTTCTGGGAGCTTCTGATTAGGACAGGGGAGCAAGCAAAGTCTTAGGAAGAAAAGAACTTTAAACAAGGCGAATGAACTAAAATCTGCATGAGAAAAGCTGTCAGTTGTCTCAATGATAACTTTCTAGTACTTCTCTCTTCCCAAAGGTCTTTTTTGTGCCAAGCCCCATCTATTTTCTAACAATACAACCTCCTACCTGTAGAACAGACAAAGGTTTCGAGTTGACTGAATTTTCAAGGAAATCTCTTTTGCTGAGGCAAGCCCCATGCTCTGTAGCTGTGGGCAGAAGACCGCTGGCACTTGTAAACAAGACGGTTTGTGGCTTGTAGGGAAATGCACCAACCCAAAAGACAGAAACAGTGGCAAGATAACAACTCTGGCTTTCTGTGATCATTACGCCTGACCATGTAAGTCTTGTTACTGCAACAGCCAAACACACACCCAGAGCCTCAACAGCAGGCCTATCCCATCTCATAGGGACAACCTGCTGCTTACAGGTGTCTCCCAAAGCAGAGCTGAAGCCACATGTTTCCTGTGTTTCACCTTTCTGGGCGACTGCTCTGAGCATGGGGACTTCAGTGGCCACAGCCTTCCTACAAAACCACCACAACTTCCAGTCCCAGTCTACAGCTGTTTAACCTGCTGACCCAGCTACTGACATCCACCCCCTTTTACACACTAGGAACCAAGAAAGCCAAGAAATACTCTTCTAAGACCTTATGAACAGTTATACAGAAGATCAAAGAAATCAACTTTACTTGCTTTCACATATAGTGTAAAATTTAAGCAGTTGGTTTAGTACTAACTGCAGGCGCCAGGCGAATGACTGTTGCCACGGCTTGTGATACACGAGCAGTTTTATGACACTTCTGTCATCCTGACTGATTCCCATGAGCTAGAGAGAAGAAAGATTGCACTTTGAGCTGCAACAAGAAAAAAACAGCCAAAAGCTCAGCCTGTTCACAAGCAGCGCATTGTCCAGAGGTCCTGCAGCTACAATTCCCAACCTTCTATGCAGTCTGTTACCCCTCTCCTTCTTCCCTCCTGAAATGGTACAAACTTCATCTTACTCCAGTCAAACTCACTCTACAATTCTTAGTCTCTTAACTTCTTGCCCTGCTCCCACTACAGACTGATGCCTCCTTGCCTGTTCCTGACAGATCTCAGGCACTGTTCTGGCCTGACATTTTTGCCATCCCTTCCAGCCTTTTTAGCATCAGTGATGCCAGCATGGGCCCCCAGCAATCATATCTGCTTCGGCTCTCCTCTGCATCCCTCCTCAATTCTAATCCCAGCATGTCTCACTATTGGCACAGACAGGGTTAGGAACCTATGATTTCATGTCCTTTCCTAGTCCAAAGGTGCCAGCTGAGCGCTAGTAATATCAGATGTATTAGAGGTAAAGAGCAGCCAATTCATGCTACATGGAATAATCTGACCCACTGACATCCAGGGCAGCTACTGAAATCACAGGGTCTTGGTGGAAGACCCCTTGGCAGGACAGAAAAATTTAAAGAGTACAACATCCTTCCAAAGCCTGATCTCACATGAGCAGAACCACTGTGCACATGATCTTGCTCTTATCCTAGCCATTTTAACTGCATAAAGCTATTTATGCTGTCTTTGGGCCATTCATTCCCTTCCCCTGCATATTCTCTCAAACAAATACAACCTCAAGAACATCAGAGATTCTCGGATTGAACCAGTAGGTTTTCCCACACAAGCTGTCTGAACACAACACCACCCAGCCCCACACTAAAAATCTTGGGTTTGGACATGTACATAATCACTATAAAGCAGTTCTTGCATCTGAAGGTGGATGCGTACCCTTTCAGGAAGATACCAAGCCAAAAGGAGGAACTTTCTATTTCACCCCATGCTTTCCGGGCTGCTTCCGACAAGCGTCACCGAAATGTCCTCAAAACTTCCTTAGGTTGTTTCTCAGGATGTGATTTTCATGAATGCAAGGAGTTAACTATGTCTAACTAGTTCAGTTAGAAAATTGTTTAAGTCAACTTGCTTTTAAGAGAATTAACTGCACGTGGTATGCATAAAAACCTGCAAACTTAAAACGTTTGCCATCAGAAGCATGAACAACTCCCACTTCCCATAAAATTAGAGGACAGGGGATGGACTCACACCCACACACCTGAGGTAGCACAGAAAGTAATCAGGCCATGAAACCCAGGACTGCAGCTTACCATTCACATCCTTTACCATTTTTGCATACATTTTTGAGTGTAACTAATCAGCTATACTACTGCTCAGATGTAGCCTTCATGGCTTTTTCTTTTTACTTTTCCATTTAGATTTTTCAAATGAAATACAGCATCAGCTAATTCTGGCTTCACTTTCACTTCACCAAAGATACTATTTTCTTAGACTTAGAAAATGCTTGACAGGATAATACAAGTGCCAATGACAACAACATGCAATACAATATAATGCATTTTGTCTAGCTTGCAACTGCCATCCCAAACCACTAAAGAGTACCTCATTTAATAGCAATGTGGCTGTTATAGCTC
This sequence comes from Falco naumanni, assembly GCF_017639655.2. Classification (NCBI taxonomy): domain Eukaryota; kingdom Metazoa; phylum Chordata; class Aves; order Falconiformes; family Falconidae; genus Falco; species Falco naumanni. Next base: position 73,722,914 of record NC_054055.1, read on the forward strand.
TGGTATCAGATAAATAGTTTAAAGTAACACAAAAAAACCCCAAGACATTGGTTTGTGCAGGTAGCAGGTTATACCACCCTGCACTTAAGTGCTGAGACAATCTACATCTGTCAACATTGCTCATCAGGAGAGCTACCCTCAGAGCATGCAAGTCTTCACAAGCAGCTCTTTCTTTTTAAAAATTACACACTAGTACTATTGCTTTTGGACAATGTGGTATAGAAATGGATGATTATCTAGACAGAAAAACACCTCTTGAAACTTTAAGTAGTACTTATTTCAAGATTTGTCACCATATGAATTTGCAAGTTAAATGGCAGTGCATGTGCACTTATTAATACCTCACAGCACAAAAGCTAATACATCAAGACTGCAGATTTACTTCGGTGGAGGTAAAGTATCTAGGGCAACTCATTGCAAGCTTCTGTTTTGCCTCCACCAAGCTCAGGTTTTGTACCACCACTCTGTACACCTTGACACGTAGGGAAGCCACTGGGATAAGTGAATGGCTTTTACCCAGAGCCAGCAGGAAACACAGCTGTTATCTCACTGGCTTTCAAGCAACCAAGCTTACAAGCTAAGATGAGAAATCTGAGCCTACCTAGGCTTACCTGTCCTCCTATTACTGCTCCATGCTCCACATCAGAAGATAACTAACTTACCCTTTCATCACACGGCTCAAGGCTTCCAGCCCAACAGGATACTTCCTACGTCGCAGAAGCTGTTTTAGTACGTCTCAAAGAATTAGAGTTCATTTACACCCCATAGGTAGACACTGGATCCCCTTTGTGCAATTCATGTTAAAAAAGCCACAGAAGTGCTATAAATTAAGTTCATTTTTTACGGACACTACAAGTCCCTGGCGCACTTGAATAGAGTTCCGATTTAATGACTTGCCTTTTAAAAGGCCACTAATAGTTTGCAAGAGCTCCCACACATTTTATCTTTCAGGTTGTTCATCAATATGGGCAGGAAAAAAGAACAGTAATCAACCACGAGCAAAACAAGTTACAGTGTTGAAGTATAAGCACCAACTTAAGTCTGACAAACAAACCTAATACTAAAGTTCAAGCTCAAGTTCCAAATCTAAAGACATCTTAAGACAGAAATGAGATGTTCTTACAAAGCATTTGTATATATACTAAAGATATTTGCATATGTAACTAAGGAGAAAAAGAAATTACCAAAATTTCACTTAAACCTCCAGGGGAAAGAGAAAACAATTTAAAAATCACATTTTTTCCTTTAGATGTCAGCTGAAAGTTACATGCTAAAACCGCTTTAAGACCTAAAAAAAGCCACTTCCGTGGGTTTTTTGGAAGGGTTCTAGAAAACTCCCAAACCACGTAACTTAGAGCAATGCTTTCCAATTTCAGCTACACAGCTTCTTACATAAAAATAATCTGAAGTTTTATCATGTTTAGCATGGATTTCCTCGGTGAAATATGCCAATGCAATGACAAATAATTTTATTAAGTTCTACATTACTTTCTGCTGGCTAAGGATTTGCAGAAAGAAGGAAGTCTTCTTAGACTTTGCTTAGACTGCCTGAAAACCAGAAAGGCAGCTGTTTCAACAGCAGCCTCCAACTCAAGCTAGAAAATTTGGAATGCAAGGTGCAGAGAACGAACACTTTCTACTACCACAAGTTAGTCGAGCTGGTGGGAACCTGCAGACAGTTAGCAATACTGAAAATTGACTCCTGCATATCTGAAAACGAAACCAGAGCTCAGATCAGAAGTTTGGAAATGAAAGAGCCATTATGTTCACAAATGCTGCCTAAACCAGTTTACTCAGGCTGTATCTCCCCAAGATTCCCCATAGCTTCTGTCAGGAGAGCCCCCCAAAAAAAAAAGTTTCTCTTCATGGAGCAGTCCCAGATGTTCTTTTCCAGCACATCATCAGACCTTTATCTGTAGCTTCAACTGTTGTGGGCTGCACCTCTCATGCATCTCCTATGCATTCAACAACCAGCTCCCTCTGGAAAAATCTAGATCCCAGTGAGCCACTCTGCATCAAGCAGACAACCAGACTACACAGACCATAGCGCTGCCTGGGACAGGCAGCCTCTGCCAAGCCACTCACCTCTTAATACTCACCCTCCTGAAAAGGCAGCCCAAGACTTGCAGTATTTCCCACTGATCAGGAGCAAAACCAATGTCCTGCTCTGTTATATAAGATATTATTTCTGCAAACTGCTTAAAAGTTTAATACAACAAAAGTATGGAGCTGTAAAGTTGATGATTATTGCTTTACCCTCCAGACATGGTGTTGCAAGCACATCTCTAAATTTAAAGAGCCTGGCTAGAACTCCAGCAAAGCACAAGGTGGTTTTTAAAAGAACTGCTCTTGCTCCAGAGAATGCAGACTATCAGGCTTATTAAATATTAAGGCAAGACAAATTGCAGAGCTGTCAACAGACTCAAGACTTTGCAATCCAACACTGACAGACTAGCTGAGGATACCACAGAGACCACTCAATGTTGCTGCAGATTTTGCAGAAAGCTTGTTTGCATGAAAGTAACTTGATTTTTTGCAGACAAGGAGTAGAAAATAGTTCCATCAGAACTACCACATTTCACAGTTCCAGTTTCTGAGGAAATGTCTCATAAAGCAAGGCAAGTTCTGTCAAATAAAATTTGGACGAGTTATTTTTCTAGGCTTAAGTCCTATCCCTATTAATGCTTGTGCTTTAAAATAAATTTGCTGTGAAAGACTAGCTAAAGACCTCCATAAAAGTTTTTTTTAAAAGGGAACTCAAAGTCAAGACTTCTGAAACAAGTGACAATACTGAGAAAAGACTCTGTATTGTAGCTGTTAAAACAATCACTTACTACACTAGAAAGAAAAAGCTGAATTAGCTTACAAGTCTCTCCAAAGAGGCTTCCATCACAGTTCTGCCATTGGTTATGAAAGAATAGAAAAAGTTCTCGGTATTTACCTAGGCTTCTATATTTACCTTGATCAAAACTACAAAACAAACTCATGGGACACCAGAAAGCCCACAGATGCTGGAGCAGGGAGGGCAGCATGACATAGCTCAGAGTGAGAGGAAGAAGGCTGGGTGATGACAAGCTCAGAGAGAGAGGAAGAAGGCTGAGTGATGACAGGCTGGTAGAAGCAAAGACAAAAATGCTCACCAAGAAGCAAAGTGCAAAGAAGCTGTAACAAAAACTGCATGGAGCTGCATCCCCCAACTTGTCTCTTCTCTCCATTACTGCTACCATTACTTTATTTTCACTCCAACCATACATATTTGCACAGAACACAGTTTTCTAAGGCAAACTGAAGTGTTCCACTTTGCACATGCAGCACAATAAACTTTATTTCAGTTTGCTTCAGAAAATTGTTCACCGCTCCCAGAAGTCAGTAGGCAGAACGAGAACATTGCACTGGGTTAGACAGCTCAAACATGAAATCCAGCCTCATTCCAATGCATATCTTAGCTTTACTCCAAGATTGGACCTGCTGCAACTCAGAGGAAGCTGCTGAGCGCTAGGACTATGTCCTATTTATTAAAATTTGGAAGAGATATTAGCAAGGTGGGTCTCTTCCAAGCGTGACAAAGCCTTAAAGGGAAGCCATTCTGTCTGCAGAGTCAGATTCCAGGCTTGAGTTTATAAGAGCTTCCGGGTGATGCAAACAACCACAAGTGACTTTTTGCTTTTTAGTGGGCTTTCCAAGCTTCACTGACACAGAAAAGCATATCTGGGAGCATAAAGAGAAGAAAATCCCAACAACAGGCATCAAAAAGGGACAACTAAAAGAGACTGAATGAATGCTTTTGATCTTGTTCCTTGCCACAACTCCTTACCTGCAAAATGGAGTTACAGCACTCCCCTGCAAACACATCACAGAATTTAACAGTTGTGTGAACCCCCAAGAGTAGCAATCAGAAAGAAGGAAGAAAACTTTTTATAGAGATGTGTTACATGGTAACAGCTGCACATATACAAGCTCTCTTCCAGACGCTAAGTAGAGACAACGCTGTGATTAGTGTAGACCTTTCAAATCAACTGCACTTTCTGTTTTGGGCACCCTCCATCTACCATCAGTATCTAGGAATTGACCTTAATTGCCGCTAGAAACACAGTATCCTCAAGCCCAAGGTAAAGAACAAGGTGGGCTAGCGCAGCTAAAGCTGAGGCAGGGTAAGGTACACTGACACAAAAAAATGATGATGCATTTTCTTAGAGTGGACACAAGCAGACCACAGGTTGGTCCAGTACAAATTCGGAGTGTGATAGTCATTGCTTTTGCAGTTTCCAAGACACCTGATTAAATACCCCAAGAGACCACATGGCCATGGGATATAATAATATTGGAAATTGTTATTCGATTGTCTGTGCCAGAGGCAGCATGAAAGTTGGTTCGTACAAATGTTCTACACAGGCCAGTTCCTTCAATGTAACCTACCAAAATCATAAAATAGGAACATAAAAAAAAAATACTAAAAAAATCTGTGACGTAACTATAGCAATGCAAATTCAGCCTGACAGATAACTGGACAACTGATGCCTACAGAAATGCAAACAGTCAATTGACATCCATGATTTTTGCTGATAAGTGGTGTTCTCATGTCAGGAAACAGTCACACCAATTCCCATCAAACCAGGGAACACACATACATTAGCACAGGTCTGCAAGAAAGCACATCACTGTGTGCTCAAATCTACTACTACCAAGGATCCTGAAGATGGCAACTACAAGCAAAATAATTTCACTGGAAGTCTGAAGAAAACAGTATTCAAAATCTGCACCTAGATGGCTTATATAGCACCATGTCTTCATCAAGGGAAGATCTTCTCCCCCTTGCTTCCCTCCCTCTAAATAATGTATCTCAAATAGCTGCTATTTTCAAGCTTAGTTTGCTATTCAAAAGCTCTTTATGCAAGACCTGTCATTTGTAACAAACTGTCACTAGCAAAATACCATTCAGGAAAGGTTCTCTCTAACTGTAGATGTCTTCAAAAAAGCACTACTAACATTTGCCGCTTTGGCAGCTGTATGGAAGTCCCTGGGTTTGCTTGTTGACTCAACCAAAACAGATTCCATAGTGAAAACCGAGAGGCACGAAAACCATCTTCAGACGAGAATATTAATACTGTGTGCAATAAATAACACCCACACAAGTGTTATATTTTTTAATACCATATTAACAGCAGTTATGTTTGGTTTGTGCAGTTGCTAGACCAGCTAGTAGCAATGGATTCAGAAGCCCCAGCCAGTCACAAGAGACATGTCTGTTCTGATTTGCAGTCGGTGCCTGCCACACTAGGTATGCATACCCTGCGAAATGCTTTACCAAACAATCCCGTTCCAATTTGTTATTTCAAATTAGATAAAATATTAGAAAGCTAGTACAATGTATCTAAAGTGTTAGTAATAGTTGAATCAGATAGTTCTAGCAAGGGCAAACCGGTAAGGTGAGATGTTACTTAGTTGCTGTGATATCGGAGCATTGCTAAGTGCTGCATGCTAGGTAAAGAGTACAGCAACTGCCCAGGGACCACTTACTCCGCATTAACGCTGTATTTAGAAGGGACTAGTACCACTGAGGATAGAACCACTAACGAGCTTTATCAGAACACCCTGGGAAAAAACCTGCATTTTCTACCACATACCATGACAGGGACAAAGTGGAACCTGAAGGCACACAACTCTTGGTCACAGTACTATTTATATTTGCAAACACAAGGGAACATTTCAGACTCTGAAATCAACTCTGGTCTTCAGCCAGTACAGCAAGGTCTTCCTTCTTCAGTGCTCCCGGCACAAAGCATCATTCCACTCAGAATTGAGAAAGTCTTTTCGATAAGGCTTGTCTGACAAGACAAGCGCAGTTAGCAATGGAAAGTAGAATTAAAGTCTAAAGTTACAAGCTTTTAGTGAGAAATTAATCAATCAATCACGCTTCAGAAGAAAGATACACTAGTACATCACGTGCTGTCTTAGAATACACTCTCTCCGAGTACTTTACTGTGCTTTTAATAAAACAAGTATGTTACCCAAAGCTAACATTTTTTTCCAGCCCAAATACTTCACAATATACTGACAACTGAACGAATGCCAGGGACAATCTATCCATTCACGACCGCTGGAGTTCATCATCCCCGCTTATTCTTCATCCTTCGCAGATGCAGTAATCCTTATGAATGGAAGCTTTCTTTTAGATTGTAAATAACAGCAACAGGGCCATAATGAAAATCCATCCAAAGAAAATCCAAGCTTTCTGAGCATGCACTGAAGATTTGCTGATCTGTACAATGGCCAGCTAGAAAACATACACTCTTCAAAACAAAACAGGAAAATGGTGGAAACTGAGTCAAAAAGGGTTTACGAAGCACTACATCATTCAAATGCAGTTATTTCACAGCCTGCAGTGTTTTTGTACAAAGTTGTTTCACAGCACCCTCCCTCCCAAATACACAGAAAGACTACCTTTCCCCACTCCTTTGTGTCTAGGGATCAAAAGCTCACAGAAAGAAGGAATGACAAAAATAAAATGAGCTGAAATGCTGTGGCAGGCACTGTGAGGCATTCTGCTGCTTCTGTACAGAAAGTATGTTCATGTCAGCTCCTGACAATGATATGTTCTGAAGCTGTAACAATTAAAGTAGTTCTTGAGAAAAGAAAAATTACTGCTGCAATGCCTATTCACGCTAAGGACCTCAAGAGACTTACCTCTTCAGCAAGCCTTTCCCTCAGCAGCAGGCAAACCAGCTGCAAGGTGCTTTTGCTACAACCCAGTGTGAGTGAAAAACTGTCTTCCAAATTCTAAAAACAAATTACACAACAGATAATACAACCCAGTATATACACATCCATTGCATTTTTTAAAGCTTTTAACAAGCTGTATCAATTTAAGCAAAAACACTTGTTATGAAACATGAGCAGGTTAAGCAAAAATAAATGGAAAAGCAAATTGGATAATTGCTTCTTACAGTAAAGCATTACCTAGCTATTAGGCCCACAGGTATACAAGATCAGAGTTAATCATCATAAGGAAGCAAGCAGACTATTTAGCCTATCATTTCCTTCTGGAAGAGAACAACTTTGAGGGCAAGTACAGCATTATCATTGTCACCATAACATTTCAAGTTGAGATCCAGATAGGTGCAGGAGAAAGAGTCATCTTCTGGATGGTTTTAACAACAAAACACAGACAAAAGGTGTGTGCCCTATTACTCATGCTAAATGCAGACAGACTGAACTGCCAGATCATTGAGAACACACTCCTCAGACTGCAGTCAGCCAAGTTTTAGACCACAAATATAACAATTAAAAAAATCTGGCAAGTAACATCATGAAATGTATAAAATCTCTACATTCAGAAACCAGCATAATGACTGGGTACTACTAAAATATTTGCTTTGAGCACTGGTTTCAGCTTTGGTTACTCTCTAAGCAGAAGATCATCTTTTCCAGAAGTCTAAGTCCCACAATCCTCTGATCACAACAGTAACTAAAAATCTTGCATTGAATCAAGCTGAAGTAAAGGACTAAGCGGATCCTATGAGATGAGTAATGCACACAATACCCAATACTAAGACAATCATGACAAACATCAAAAAACCCACAAAAAGTCCAAGACACACCCACCCCCAGTTAACCATTTTGCCAATACTCAGACACCCATCCAAAAAAAACAAATAATAAATAAAATCAGGTCTCCTTATAACTGTTACCTAGAAAAAAGGCACAAGAAGCCACTCACACACCTTTGTGCCAGGTTAGAACTCAACAATGGGGAAGGGGCACTCCAGCACCCACACGCTCTCTAGCACTCACAGCTCGGTCAGGCACACAGCAGACTGCCTGCTTTGCACGGCTGCTATAAAGCAAAAATAACGGACATGTTACAGGCACAGCTGAGATATGCAAAGTCAAATCATGTTTAGTTTGGGCCCTATACAATCATTACAGGAGCAAAGAGCATGCACAGCATCAACTGCTTCAGAGCAGAGGGTTCTGCTTTCCCCCCGCAGAGAGACGACATGATACTGGTGGAAATCACTAAGGACAGAATCACAGCTTACGATCCAAGTTCCACAGTGAGTTTCCTGAGCAGCCTTGAGCAAGCCTTTTCTGTTGGGTGCTTCAGATGCAGTACTAATTTTCCATCTTCAAGTGGCAAAAAGTATGGCTTTACAATGCTTGGATGCTAACATGGTATTTCATGGAGCTGTATATACATAACTTTCTTTATCCATCCCATATACACAGGTATTGAGAGAAACTGCATCCTAACTGATGATAGTCCGACAAGGAGCACTGGCCCAAACGCTCCCCTGCTCCCTGCTATCATATCATCCCTTCACATGTGCTGAACAAGTAGGAGTACAAAGAAAAAAGCAGCAGTGTAAATGCACAACTAAAAACACATTTATGGGCTCAGCAATATAGTTTTAGCAGTTCAGAGATGGTGCAGCTGACATCGACTTCTGAGAATGTATGCCACAACAACAGACTAACCCCAGCTGCAGCAAGAAACACCCTCCCCAGTTAAGTTCCTGAGGGAAAGTGTTCTTTTTCAGGATTTCCTATTTATCACCTCAGAGACTTGAGGTTACTGGACTGTGACCCACAGACTATGTAGAAAGGTCTGCCAAATAGCAATGAAAAGCTCAGACCAGTAATCAGAATCTTTTTATTCCTTGCAGAAAACTTCTGGTTTCAGATATTGTTGTCACCCCTGAAAAAAAAAAAATAAATCATATCCCTCCAGAATACTTCTGTCATAGTATTTTAGTCATTATTACATCCACAGTCAGCCTCTCAACCCATTTCAATAAGCTTGACTGTCTTTCTCCTTGGCTAAATCTCTCTCCACAGACACAATTCAGCCAAGCATTTCTCCTTGGGATACCTGTTACCCCAGCCATTTGTTCTGCAACTTCTTCAGTACTGGCTGATTTCTTCACTGAAGCTTACAACAAAATCACTTGATACTCAAGCACATCAAACCCCAAGTCATAGGTAGATTTTCCTGGTCAATACAGCCACTTGTAGCAGAACGTGTCCTGCAAATGTGACATCCCAGCTGTAACCCCAAGCCCACTGAACTTGGTCAGTTCACATTACAGCATGATAGTGAGCTTTTTTCCAAGATATTTTATAAATAGGATATTGATTTCAATTGAATTCTCCTTAACTTTGAAGCCCAGCATTATGGAATGGACCTCTGGCAAACAGCTGTTAACAGGAATCAGTAAGGTCTTCCCAACCCCTTTTAACAGCCCCAGAACACCCCCTGCTCACACTAGCCCAGTGCCTCTGAACCACGCAAAACCCCTTCCTGCTAAGAAACGTCTCACAAATCCGTATTTGTCAATGAGCAGCTGTTTTGAGTTTCTCAGCCAGTAAGGCAAATACAATGTAATGGTAAACACCTATAGTGAGAATTGTCAAATTTAAAAGTACACTTAATAATTACTTAAGATGCATCAGATTGCCATTGGCCATGTATTTATTTCGACATATGATCCACAGACCTTTTATGTTCTCCATTGAACATATTTCATGTCAGGTCATATTTCAGGACAATAGAAAGGGGGCACCTAAATTTCTTTAGTTCACAAGTTTCTGTGATGTCATTAGAAAAAAATTACCATTTCCACATGTGAAATGGTGCATTTTCTATACTAAATGGAATGCAAGGAAATACTGTTTCAAATCAAGTGAAGCATCAGAAAACTGTTCCCATGCTCAGATACAGAGTATTACACAAGAACAGGCTATTCTGGAAAGCCAGTATTTCAGCTCTGAGGCGTGCATGTTGTATGTGGGTGCACACACGTGCACAGAAATGTGACCAGTTCAAGGATCCCAGCATTCAGAAAACACCATGCAGATATTGCATCATTTGGGTTCTGGCACTTTGCCATCATTACAAAAGCTGCCAACTTTTGTTCTTAAGTATTGCCATTTTCTGTAATTAAGGGTTCTGAAAATCTCAGAAGATTAGATTCACTAAAAGACTATTTTTTACAAACTCATTATATCAGTGTTACAGATTAACTCAAATTTCCTCAGTTACCATTTCAAGAAAATGCTGTAACATAGTCCTGGTAGTAAATAGTCATCAGTGGTCCAAACTTTCTTCTTATAGCGGAACAATCTGTACTTAGCCCATGAGTAAAACTTTAAGCCTTCTTTGGAAGCCCAGGGACTGAAAAGTAAATCTTGCTTTTGACAAGGCCTATTAGCAATTTAAACAATGTTACTTTAATTCTTTTTATAATTAAGTATTCCTAGAGACAGTGGCATCTTTACCTTTCACTTCACAAAACCACCAATTCATATAGCATTAATTAAAAAAAAAATAAAATCTAAACCGATACCCACAGAACCAGGAGGACAGCTGAGAACACAGCAACAAAGCAGGAGAGGGCTGAGGGAAGAGTTACTTATAACAAACAGCAAAAGTTTAATCTGAATGCAATACTTCTCACATGCCTTGAGAAGCAGAATGTTAAAGGAATCAATGTTGCAATGAAAGCCTGGACTGTGGGTGTGTAAAGAGAGATAAGCATTCATATCTTCCATATATGTTACCTAGAAAGAACCTGCACAGCTTAAATTGCTCACAGGTGAAGACAAGGTACAGGTAATTTCAGCAGTGCTCAGGGAACCTGCCTAAATAATGGAGAAGACTGCAGCAGCAAGAAGACGACAAATATGACAAGTTATTTCAACCATTCTGATGCACCTTGGAGAGAAGCAGAGAAAAAACAAGGAAGGAATTTTAGGTGATTCTCACAGAAAAAGTAAAGTACTTCTTTCAGGAGAGCTAAAAGACAAAACCCGAAAAGAATACTCAAACCCACAGGAACCACTGGAGTGCAAGATTTATCTGTATCAACACCTCACATATGAAGTAAGGGAGACCCCTCACCCGCACGTAAGAGGGTATCTATATGAATTCTGGTAGCCTCCTTTCCATCCTCCAAATTTCTGGGGAAGTCTAGTTTCTCTCGGAGCTGTGGAACAGGTAGCATCTAACGCAGAAAAACAGCATGTGGTCTGGTAACAGAGAAGAAGAGACAACTTATGACTTTGCCCAGTGAGGGTAGCAACCCAAATGCTTCAGAGGCAGTTTTTTAATTTGTTTGTCTGGTTTTGCTTTTAAGGACATAACTATAAGTTTAAGCAGTACCTAAAAGATTGAGGTCCTGATGGGTGGGCGGGACCTTAGCTTCAACAGGCTAAAAAAAAAAAGCGTTCATAAAAACAAAGTAGATTGTGCTCACACCTCCTGCCCCTACCTTCCAGTCTCTAGGAGAGGGGAGAAGGGCTCTGTCATATGTACAGACAAAATGTAACGCAAAGTTTCCCCTATCCCTGATTATTGTTGACAAAACACTCCTGACATCATAAGCACCTGATGCAAAGAGATTAAGTGTTTAATGTCTGAAGTACAAAGAACGAGAAGTGTAACTGTCCCATGTTTTACATTTTGGAAGAGATCCCAAAACCATGAGGGTCCAAAGCTGAAAATGTTGAAATAAATGCACTCAAGCACTTTCCAACAAGAGCAACAAACTCTTTTTACGGTTCCCTGAGGGGAAGGGGGACATAATCAAGTACTAGGTGTCACCAAGATATCTATGTTGACATTTCTGTTTCATACAGGCAAACGTAAAAACTGAGTATGCTGCAATTATATTTAGTCACTGCAGCTTAACAAGCAGGTCGTCATTAGAAAATCACTCACTAACTCTTCAGCCATGGAGAGCTGAGGAGAAGATTTTATGTCCATGAATCTCTGTAAGAGTTCATTAGGAGGATGATCACCCACTTGATTTTTTGGAAGCCAAAGAAGTCTGTGTTCTAAGGAGGCTCCTTCTTCCCAAAAGGACAGACTTGGGAGTAGCAAACTCCCTGAGAACTTGGTAAGTCAGAACTTCAGAGAAATATTAAATCTGGTAGAGAAACACAACATTTCCATTCAAGCTCCTGAAGTCTGAAGAATGCGTCTGGGGCTGAGCAGGTAAACACATTGTGAACATGGTTGAAAAAAGGTTAATATTTTCTAGAGATAAAAAGCTTCATGAACAAAATTTGCCAAATTAGATATACTGCCACAGAGAGATGGAAAGCAATAGTGATTAGGCTGAAACACGGTAGTGACACTCAGTTGCCCATATGAAAGTCTATTCCAGCATTAAGGCTACTTCACTCACATCATCACACCTTCAAAATACTCACCTCTTCCCAAGAATGACACTGTAAACAGTGTCTGGTGGGAATATGCTCCCTGCAAGACACCAGTATTGCAGATAGGTATGACAAAACCATACCTCTTATGCTGCGCAGCAGCCACAACTGCTAAAGTATAAAGCTTCAAGACAAGCTAAACAAGCAGAAGTGCCCACTTCAATTCTGTGAGCCAGGAAAGGATGCTACAGACAACCTTGTCAGACATGTCTGTAGAAGGTCACATACAGTCACCCTCCTCTGCTCTTAATATATAACATTACATAATATTCAACTAGAATATCAAAAGATAACCCAGGAGGAATCAATCAGGTGGCACTTGCACAACAGGAATAAGCCTTTACACTAGTTTTCTTCCTCCGTGCTTATTCCTGTATTTTCCAGCAGCTACAGAACTGCAGTGTAGGAGGTGATGCCAACTCCATGCGCTGCGTCACATCTCCCATGAATGCCCCTCTTCCACCGCAGGTGGTACATCCCTCCCGACTAGCCAAGGAGCTCTCTGTTTGCCAGTTCAAACTCCTCTATTGAGTCCAGCTTCTAAAGGCTGCTTAGAAAGAGTCAATTACACAGCAAAGCTAAAAGCCAGCTGAAATAAGTTGCTATTTCAGGCCAAGAATAACAAGTTTAAATATGGTATCTCCCAATAAACACAAAGCATGAATTGTATTCTCTCTCAAATACTTTAGGTTATCAACTTCACTGCTTATACACAGACAAGCAAATACAGTACCAATCAGGTAGAATCTAGCTAGGTCTTTCATGATTGTCTTTATATGAAAAAGCCAACCTGATCACTTTCAAACATGCCCAGAAGAAGCCTCTACTTCTCCAAATGTAATTTTTTTTAGGTTTTTTTTAGTACTTTACAGTATATAGAAGTACAATTTGTAACTCAACTACAAAAACAGCCAGATCCTAAGACTGCAAATAACAGTACTGGATATACAGGGAATGTAAATGTGATCTCCAGCCTCAGCAGATTTTTGGATGGGGCAAGTGTCCAACTCCATAGCAGGTGACTTGCACGTTCAGCAAAGGCTATAAAGCAAGCTCCTCAGGTGCAAGAAAGGGCAAATTCTGCAGCTAAACACTAACAATTCACTCACTAAGGCAGCGATTTAAGGAAGAACAGTCAAGCTGTCTCATGGATAAGGAAACTATTCCCAGGAGAAAGCTTATTACACAATCAGTCAGCACAATGAAATCTGACATGAAGGAAAGAGCAAATAGGAAGGATTGTGCAGCAGTAAAAACAATAGCAGAGAGGTATATGACACTTTAAATGCAGGTCCCCTTTCACTACTGAAGGACTTGATATCAAGCATTAAGTGGGGAAAAAATAATTTCTCAGAATTAGTGTGGAAACAGAGTATCCATTCTAATGGACTCAAAGACGACAAATCAGAAGCTAGTCATATCCGTGTGGGATACTTGATATTTTTAAACTATCACCAGTTACAAGATCTTTCTATTAGTATCTCATATTCAAAGCAATGGCAAAAGGTTAACATCAGTTTTCATACTTAATCCAATTCTTGAACTAATGGCATAGCATCCAAGCCTCAGAAGCAATGACTACCCTCCCATTGCGTTGGCACTAATCACGGCCACAGCCTGCCCTGCTGCAGAGCTGACACAGGAACAAATCTCACACACAGGGGACACCAAGCCAGCTTTCTCTTCAGCTAGCTACCAACCATAAGAGTTGCAGGTGCATACACTGCACATCCACACACAGCACATTGAAGACTGTCATCTTATACAGACATGTTAATTGCATTTTAGAATACATTTATACATGCTCCTTTGTTTCCACCCTTGTGGTTTTTTTGTTAAGAATAGTCCCCCAACTTCATAACAAAAAAGCAGAACAAGTCAGAGAGCAGCTACTTTAAAAAAAAAACCACAAACCTCCTCAGTACTAATTATTTTTTTTAAGCATAAGTGAGAAGTCAAAACAACTATGGAGAAGCACAGCATTTGGAATAAGCATAATTTACTTAAACATTTTCACAAAGCCAGCAAACCCAGGTGTCCATCAGACCCACAGCTCTGCTGTTCAAAGTGCCCCCTCCAAGGGGCTTACAAGGTAACAGAGGAGGAACTAATAATACATTCATTATGTGCACTTAAAGCTTGCACCAGGTATTTCAGTGACATCCAGCTGCCTTTAAAACCATTTGCTACAGACCTATTTCAACAGGACAGGGGCATTTTGGAATAATAAAAAAAAAAAAACCAACCCCACACCTACATCCTGATTTCAGCTGGCCTAGAATTAATTTTCTTCTTAGAAAAAAGCCACAACAACCTACAAGCAGAGAAAATGACAGCTATGGAGAAGTAGCCCAGACTACAGCAGATCTGCAAGCATGGCATTAGGGGCAGGACAGCTACCCCATTGCTGGACCATCCTGCGTAGTGGTGTAGGCAAGCCCACAGACACCTCCTGGCAGCAGTGCTGCACCTACAAGAGCTTTGCCAGGGTAGACCTACCAAGTACAAACTTTTTCCATCATTGCTCACACATACAGCTGTATCAAGAGAAATGCAGAGCTTAAACCCAGCCTTTGAAAATGAACATGAAATACTGAAGCCAGGAAGCAAGCACAGAAACCACACACCTCCATCGGCTAAGAACAGTCCATCTCCTCTACTCTAATTGAGAGGGAGAATTCAACTATTTCTCCTTGATAAAAAAAAAAAAACAACAAACAACCCAACGCAAACCAGCTTCTTCCACCACAGCTTTCGAAGGCCGTTTCATACCATTTCTCTTTTCTCCCTTCCCATTCGGTTAATTGCAGGCTGAAGTGCTTTTTAATGGGAGGTACTGCAGTGGGTAATTTATCTCAAATCCATCTCTGTAGACACAGAAAAGATTTGATCTGCTGAGAACAACTGTGTATTTTTTACAACATGAAAACCTCTTCAAGAGAAATATCCTGAAAAAATTGTATCGCATTCTTTCAATATAGGCATCATTTAGTCTAAAGCAGGGGGAGAAAGGCTATATTCAGTATCAAATGGGAATAAAGCAGTAATCCTGAGTCACAAATAAGGACTGTTGAAAAAAAAATAATGAAAAAACTAAGCCTACAAGGTGGTATTTCTGGCTTCTCAGAGTAGAAACAATAGGCTTGAATTAAATACTGAGGCTGTCTCCTGAACACACAGGGACAGTTCAACAGCGCAGTGCCGGACGCTGGACTCACAGCAGTCAGCAAATGAGCAAGGAAAGAGCATCCATGGTACCCAGCACCTGTTAAAGGGCTAGACAGGAACTGCAATCTATTTTTTGCTTCTAGCTCCTAACAGGCCAAGATACATAGTTCTGGACTGCAGCACGTGTCCTATAGCACACCATAGCTCTGAGGATTATCTTTTTTTCTTTTTTTTTTTTCCCCCTAATCATGGTTGACCTGTGGCCCCTGCTTCAGATTTCTGGTTTCTAGATCAGTGGGGGGTAGATATTGCCACCTCTACCTAATGGAGAGAATGGTGGTTCAGATAGCAGGGCATGGTGTTGAAAATATCTCCCTACCAGACGCAAGGGAAAGTTTTCAACCAGCTCCTCAAGATGTCATCTTGAGCTGCTCTACAGAATAGGTCAGTAAAGGGACTTCCAGAAGGAAGGATGGGGGAAAAGGGCTGTTATGCACCCACAAATTGAGGTTTGTGGGGACAGAGGACACAAGAGGAGCACAACTAGCTGAACTGTGACACTTCTGTCACAGGGAATCGAGCTTCCCCATCCCTGCTTCCAGAGCTATTTGTGTGTGCTACAGAACACCATCCCAGTTTGGAGGCAAGGCCAGTGCCCTGACAAGGGAGAGTTTGGGCCTCACCACATCAGAGGTAATGCTTATACTTGTTTCCAGTTGTGCTGGGAGCCTACGCAGCAGAAGTTTAGAGTTTCACGTCTGTTAGTGAGCCCAGGACATGCAGTAGTTTAGGAATACATTTCACAGGTTGCACTCCTGCACCTAAATGCTGCTCAGGACCAGTTGTCTAGATGAACCAGAGGCACTTACTGCTGTGTGGGTAATTGCTTTGGGTGAAGGTGATTTCAGTGTTAAGATGCTTTAATCTTTCTATAGCACAGAAAGTGATAAAGGTCTATAAAAGACATACTGCAATAGAAGGCACAGCTAGAATCATTTCAGTCCAGCATAACTTTTTTTAATTAAGTATTGGAAAGAACACTATCTGAATTGTTCATTCTGTTTTGCATAAGGTATAAGCCAATGCAGTATTGTGAAACTCAAGAGATAAGATTACATGCCAGTTGTCACCACAGCCAAGGAAGTGCTCCCTATTACCCTTCCATGATCATCCATAAAACAAAGGCCTAACTTACCAAACGGAAAGGGGACAGCTGAAAACCCAGACCTGATTCGTCCCATCTACCTCCTCCCAAAACTACACAGAGCTCCAATGACTAAGTAGAGCAGCACTGAGATGGGAACACCATCAGTACCTGGGAAGCAGCTCTGGCATCCTATAGGACTTGAAAGCTTTTATACACTCCCTCAGCATCCCCTTCTGTTTTCTTACCTGCATCAAAAGCAGAAGCTACTGGAGTAGCTGCAGACACTCTGCATCTACAGAGAAGCTCAGTCCTTGTGTTGTTTCAGGAAGATTCATTGAAGGACCTGTTTAAAGTCATATTTCTATTGTAAGGTAGCAAAGAAAAATTGGAAATGGTTGCAAAACAAACCTTCTGAAATGAAAAGGAAAATCTCAAGCTCCTACAGGGCCCAGACAAGAGCAACGCTAATCTGTCATACACTGCAGGACCACCTCACTGTCTGACCACAAGCTTGCACACCAGATAGGTTACCTACCCTCAGTTCAGCATTCTCCTATCAACACAAACAGTCACTGAGCACGCACGCAGGAGCAGAAGGCAAGCGCGTGTGCAAGCTGTTCGTTATTACAGAACTGGCATCTGTTTGTGAAAACTTTCTAATTCAGATGAGAATTATAGTACATGCAAAGGAACACCTTCCCCTTCAGCCTCTGCCCGGTTCCTACAACCACGTAGTGTTGTAGAGCAGTACCAGCTTTAACAGCCAGTTATGTCACCAAAGGCTTCCTCACATACAGGAAATCCGGGACTGACATTTCTCTCTTCTTTGGCTCATTCTGGTGATCAGAAGGGTATTCTGGTGCCCATTTGATAGAATATCTCATGAAGCTGAAGTTAAATAAAAATGAACTAATTTATCTTTATTGCTACTAAAACCACTGCCCTCCCTCAAAAAAAAAACCCAAACCAAAAACCCACCACATCAAAAACCCAACCACCAAAAGAAGTCCTACACAAAATCAGTGCTCTGAGAACTACAGCCAAATTGTACTCCAAAGACATTTCAGAACCATTAACAATTTATAAACCATCCAGCTACACCCCCCACCCCGAAGAGCAAATCTGAAATACAGGTAGGTTAATTACAAAGATATAGCATGTCTTCCAAAATCTCTCACAAGATAAAATTGTAAGTTCCATGCAGTTGCAGGCCACAAAGCAAGTTTACAGACAAGATTTTCAATATAATTAAAATGTCCTGAACGCCAACAAACTGAGAAAGATTCACTTTGAAAGCCTGTAACCAAGCTACTTAAAAAAATATCCAGGAAGAACA
The DNA here is from genome assembly GCF_017639655.2 of Falco naumanni. Lineage (NCBI taxonomy): Eukaryota > Metazoa > Chordata > Aves > Falconiformes > Falconidae > Falco > Falco naumanni. The sequence continues at coordinate 73,740,784 of NC_054055.1, forward strand.
AGCAGGTTGCCAGAGAAAGAATAATGTTCTCAAAACTGGATACTCAGAGTTATACTCCTAAATCTAGTATTAGAATGCTTATGTGAAAGTGGCTTACTAAATACCAAAACTGCCATTATTTATATCATCTCTAGCACATGTGGAGACTAGAACCGTAAGAGAGTACTGCAGCCAGATAAGCTAAAAATAAGCCTTTTCTGTATCTGCTCCATGGATTCAGAAACTTAGTCTGATACAGAGTATTTCAGAACAAATTTGATTGTTTTATCCTGAACATTTACCTCTCACCTTGGATTTCTGATCCACAAAAAGTAAAAGAGGTTTTATATGCCTTTTCATATATTGTTATTCTTTCTCTCTACCCAAGTCCAGTTCTGCTCTTACTTTTACCTGCCGTGCTACCATGTGTGGCCTCCAGTCAGCTCTGGAACAACTCTACAGTTAAGAAGGTACCTGGTAGGACGAACACCTGTGCTGATGTGTGGGTTGACAGTTACCCAAATTATCACTCATGGGGACTAACTGCCTAATGGGAGTGATACCACTGGAGCTGCTGGGACATATCCACACATCCAAATAGCTGCTTCCTAAAAAGCAGAGTGCTAGGGAGCCACTGTCATTTGCCATCCTTAAACTCTCAAGGTGAATGGTCCATGTCCTGTGGCTCCCTAACACATGGGGATGCTCCCCAACAGGGAGTGGAGAAACCCGCCAAACACAGTTAAACCTCCTCAGGAAAAAACATCTCAACATGTAACATTTGGGATTCAGACCAGCACAAAGAAAAGAGAGCATCATGATCGCTATCACAAGTTGGAATATGCGTGCCACCAAAGTTTGGTTGTCGGTTTTGTTGTTTGGTTTTTAGATTTTTCTTTTCCCCTCAGAGGAGCTGCAGAACCTCTGCAGGTATTCAGCTTTCACAGAGCAACACCCTTGTTTAAGTTTCAAGACCAAAATTCAATTGTGTTTAGCACTTGGCAAGCCAAATGCACTTTGTGGAATGGCGGGTGGGTAATCACAGTGCTATGGCACAGTGAATCATCAATTCAAATCAGCATTGCGCCTGAACCTGAGGCTTTAGGCACAAGGTACTTTAAGACACTCAAAGAAGTTAGGTTGCTTCCACTTTCATGTACGCAGCTGCCAGTAGTATGTACTGCTGAAGTCTGTGACTTTCATACTGATTCATTAAAAGCATGATTTTAAGTTGCACACCACAAAAACAAAAAAAAGCAGCACTGAAAGTCATTAAATGCTCATGTAAACTCCACATTATTTCACATGTTAACAGACGTTTCCAGAGAAAGACATTTAACACACCAGAATAATACAGACAGACGAGCAGTGACTCTGTTGAAGAGACAGTGACAACACAGGAAATAATAAACACAGGAAGACTCCACAATGATTTCAATTACTTTTTAACTTCAACCAAAGCAGCTAGCATGATGGTTATATAAAACACAGTAAACCTGGATGCTGGTTAAAGCTCTGCCTGGAGGCAGCTTCTCTGCTCACCATTTCAAGCCACTGTCATGCCACCCAGTGCCTACCACAACTCAAGGAAAGAGGTCCCATCATACATTACTGTAAATTAGCACGGCTAGATTAAAAAAAAACAACAACCACCAAACCAAACCAGAGAGAAACCCAGCTCCACTACCTCTTCTTAAAGAGCAAAAGCAGCAAGCAGCCATCAAGACCCACAGTTCTAACCAGCTCAGGTCAAATATGTATTTGATCCAATGCAATCATCTAAAGATTCATCACTTTGAAACCAACGGTTTTGGAGGGGTTTTAGGTGCAATAAACCAGTTTTTCCCAGGTCACTGTCTCCATGATAAAAAATAATCATCACTGAAGTGCTAGCTTATTTCTCCTGTAAATGAAAGCCACCTCCTCAGGTAGCATTGAAAACTGCTGTGATAGAAACACTTTGATTCTTCCATTAGAAAAACTGAGTGCAAATAGTGGAAGTGCTGTAGACTTGACCATAAAACCATGTGAAATTTACCTAGCATGCAGAGTTTGGAGCCTACACCAAGAGCATGTTATGAAATACATCTTTAAGAGAGCACCTAGATACTCAGAACTGTTTCATGCTAGACACTTATGTTTTTAGGACCACAAACTCTTTGGTTGAAATATTGCGTTATGATTTTGTGTTTAAGTCAGACTGATCAAACACATACCTAGTTTGAAAAAAGTGCATTTCCTAGATACCAAGTTATCAGCAAAATAGAAAGCCATCTCTCCATTTAACTGTTATCCTTTAAGTGACAAAGAAGGAAGAGGAGAAACTCCCTATTTGAAGAATAAAGCCTGGCTATCAGAAGTATAGCAGACAGTTACCATGACACTTGCTATGTTGTTTTCTTTGATCTAAAGAAAGTCTGCAAAATGCCTAAGTGAAGCCAGGTCTCAGCAGAGCTTTACTAGCATGAAGGCTAACCAGGCTAGAAAGAAACTGAACTCACTAAACATGTTTCCTCAGATGTTCAACATGACACAGCAAGAGTCAGTTTGTTCGGGAGGGAGAAGAGCACATTTTTGGTATACTAAAGGGGTTAATTTAGAAGGTGAGTGTATTGAGGAATGATTTATGAAAACAAAATTATTTAAGCAAGAGCACACCAAGAACATGCAATGGCTTGAGCCAATCATTCTTTTGGCAGTGCTGCCTGTGGGGTGGAAAGGGATAGAGTATAGTGCTTTTCCTAATACACAATTTTAGCACTTTTATGTCAAATTGAGAACATAGCATCCATTCAATGGATCAGGAACTGGTATTAGAGTCAACTAATTTGAGTTTAATGAGAGGCAGCAGAAGTTGTGCAGTTGAACAAATTCTTGTTTCCCACACAGCTTATCAAAATGCATACCCAAATGCCCTTGATGCTCTGGTACTTGTATTGCATACAGTAGCACTCCCACATACACAAGATTTCCACCATAAACTAAGCCACCTAAATCACTGAAATGGTCACGACACAAATGAACTTTCTGAAGGTGACAACACCAGGGTAATACCTAAACAACACTTTCAATACCACCTTACCCTGTCTCTTCCAACCAGCACATATACAGTTAATCTACCACCTCCTGAGCACTATTCAGCTGCTAAGCATTACCACACTAGTGCATAACTAACATATATGCCCAACTGTTAATCTGTCCGTTTTCAGCAACAAGCATATGTGAAACACACAGCGATGCAGCAAAGAGATCGGTGACTAAGAGCAAATCGGGATGGTTTAGCAGAAGCATCAGCAGAGGAAAATTCCAGTGTTCTGCAAGCAATCACATAGCTCTCAAGCGCTGTAGTACTCATCAGGGAGGAAACTGTTCGCTTTTCCCCCCCTCCCCTTCAGGGCCGAGTTTCTCATCCGTGGTTACCCTCAATGTGCTGATGCTGACCGACACGGGGTAGGTGTTTCAGCAGGAACCGATTCAACTCACGGAGGAGACAAAGCGCCCCCGGCGCCGCAGCAGCAGCCAATCGCCGGCAGACAAATCATTTTTTAAAATGGATGGCCGCTCCTCACCGCAAGTGCTTATCGTCTGCCTGGCAAAGCGCGCACAAAATGCAACTGCGCGACTTGGCAGCGGAGCCCGGCCCCGGCTCCGGCTCCGTGAGCGGCACCGACACAGCCCGGCTCCTCCGCGCCACCCGCCCCGCCAACGCGGGGACAGCACGGCTTCTGCCGCGGGGTTCGCTGTCCCTTCACCCGCATCCACCGGGGGCAGAGGGGCCGCAGAGGACAAACCCAGCTCGGTACAGCCCTAGTTCCGCCAGGTGAGCATAGGCTGAGCGGTAGGCGCTGCCCAGGGCGCCGGGTGTCACTGCGGCCAGCCGGTAACCAGCAGGCTCAGGGCACCGGTGACAGCCGCACGCCAGCAGCCAGCCCCAGAGCGTGAAAGTTTAAACACGCTCCGTTTCACACGGTGTGTCACAGCACGGCGAGGGCGTCCAGATAGCGCTTCCCAAAGGCACCGCTGCGACACCTGCGCGGCCCGGTACGCCGCTCGCTGGCAGCGCCCCAGCACGGCGGCTTTCCGCGGCGGGGGGCTGCCCAGCCGCCGTGCCCTGCCAGCGCGGCCGCTCCAGCCCCGGCGCACGGCGGCAGGGCGCACCTTCGCGCAGGACACCACTCCGCCGCCGCACGGGAGGCCGTACCCACCCCCCTCCACGCCCCCGGCCCGAGGAAAGGCGCCGGCGAGGGCGGGGGCTGCAGGGGCGCCGGCACGGGCGGGCTGTGGCGCGGCGGGGCTCCCCCTCCCCGCGGGGCGCGGCCTACCCCTGCGCTGCCGCCCGCCAGCCGTGAGGGGGCCGCGAGGCCGCAGCGCCACCGCACCTCGCCTCGCCTCAGGCGGCGGGGGCGCGGCGACACGGCGGGGCGCGGCCGAGCACCCGGGCCCGCCGCCGCCCCCGGCTCCTCCGGGCACCTGCCGCGGTGACAGCGGCCTCTTCAGCGGCCCTCAGAAAGGGCCGCCCGCCCGGGGAGGAGGGGTGTAGCGGGGCTGAGGCGCGGGCGGGCGGCGCTGGCCGAGGCGCGGTGCCGGGGCCCCGGCGGGACTCACCGTAGATCATGGCCAGGCCGGTCTCGTGGAGGAAGCGGACGCGACGATGCTTGAAAAGCCAGATGGTGAGGATGGTGAGGGTGAGGAGCAGGATGAAGGTGAGCAGGCTCACGCTGTCCTGCCGGTGGCTCTCCTCCGCCTCCTTCTCGGTGGCGAGCTCCTCCATGGCGCTGCTGCTGCCGCTGCTCCGCTCCGCCGCCCGCAGCCCGCCGGCTGCCAGCAGAAGGGCGAGCAGCGGCAGCCGGCGGCGCAGGGACAGAGCCATGGCGGCGGGCGGGCTGCCGCGGCTCCCCGTCCCACACCCGCGGCGACGGCCCGCGGGCACTGCCCACCGCCCGGCCGGCCGGCGGGGGAGGGAGGAGGGACGGCGGGAGGGAGCGGCCCCGGTGCACAGGAACCCGCCCGCCGTCGCCTCCCCCGGCCCCTTAAAGGCGCAGCCTCGCCGGCGGCGGCCTCGGCCGGGCAGCGTGGGCTCGCCCGCCCTGAGGGCTCGATGTCCTCCCTGCCCCGGGCCCGGCCCGGCCGTCCCTGCCCGGCGGGGGTGAAGCGACGAGGGGGTGAGAGCCGGCCCGCCCCATCCCGCCGCGGGGCCGGTTTTGCTGCGGGAGCCCCGGGTGACGCCCCGGCGGCGCCAGCAGCGCCGGCAGCGCTGTGGGGTCGGTGCCGGTCCCGGTGCCGGACCGTTGCACCGTGAGCCGGTGAGCAGCTGTTACACAGTGCCGTGTTGAAAATCACGGTCCTGGAGCCCGCTCTGACCCTGTCCGGGACCGAGCCGGGCCAGCGGCTGGTGGTCTCCCTTGGACCTAGTAAGGAACTAACGCAGGCACTGGTCGCTCGGGGTCCCTGAACTTGCAAAAGTCCTCCCAAAAGAGTGAGAATAATACTCACTCTAGTGTTTTCCCACGCGGGGTTTCTTCTTGTCTTTTTCTTTATTATTTTTTTCCTTCCTCAGATACAGGAAAACTTACTGAACACAAATTGCTAACTTGGGGGTTTCCATCCAAATACATCCTACTGGAGATTTGCTTCTAGGAAGCAAGACAATTGTAGGAAATTAATACAGCTAGTTAGTATTTTTCATTTGAAATTTCTTTGCTGAAAAAACCAACCAAAGACCAAAGCATATGCTTACTGTTATAAAATCATCTCGAATCGGGGGAGGGAAAGAAAAGTCACTTCTGCTTTTTGCAAACAAAGCAACATCAGAACTTTCTCCTTTAGCTTTTTTCTTTAATGAATTGCAGACCTTTCAAAAAAGAGAGAAATAAAGAAAAAACAAGGAATTCTGAGTAGTGAAAATGTTTGGGTTTAAAGAAATATGGAACACTGTAAAACTCGTCTTTGTGAGGGTTTTTTTTGTTTGTTTTTATCAGTTTCAGCAGGAGTGTGCTTTTTCTTTGTCTACCAGAGGAATTCCCTCCCAGTTCCCAGCGGTGCTGTGAGCAGCGCTGACATTTCTACTCCTGTAACATTTCTCCCAGAATTATTTTCAAATACAACTTCTAACAGGTATTTTAGACATTGTTTTGCATAAAAAGAAAGCAGAATACCTTTGGCCACATGTTTAATTAGTTATACGGCAGATCCTATCTTTTTAGTGCTGTCCTCTTTCTTAACGTTGCTGCCTGGCCGTTTCAGATGCTATTTATTGGTGTGCTCTAGTTACAAGAGTCTCTCTTCCAAACTTTCTCGCCTCTGGCCAGTGGGTCAGGAATTGTCTCTTGTCACATACGCTTTTGTTTAGGACACTCCTTTTTAGAAACACTTCAACATGACAGCTATGTAAATCCACATTTTTGTTTATATGTTGTCCTTTTAAATATAGTATTTATGCAGACTTCTCAATATTAAGTATAGTATTTATGCAGACTTCTCAACAGCCCTCAGAATCTGGTATAATTATGTGCAATTACTTTTAAATATTTGACTATGCAGGGCTGAAAGTTTGCATTGATAGTGCCATCATTTGTAAACCTCTTAGAGATGAAAAGCATTCATTTGCCCTGAAGACTTAGCTCTTAAACCTACATGAACCATTAAAAATTATTGCCTCAAGACTGCCTTACATTAAATCTCACATTCAAAATTAACATTTCTGGTGTAATGAAAGCATTATACTGCTAAATCTTTATTGTTTATCTTTAGGATATACAATCTACATGGAACATAATATGTATCTTTAGGATATAACAACCTAAAGGCCTCAGAGCAGACTACAGGTATGTGAAGCAGTGCTAAGTATGTGTAATGCTAATAAAGTTGTAAAATAAAAGGCTGAATGGCAGTAACAGGCTCTCTACTGTTTCTGATTTTTTATTGTGTGCTGCATAGCGCTGAGTAAAGTCTGTCACTAAGTGTATGGTGGCTCTTTTGAAGAAGACAATTTCCATGTATATTGTAATTTCATCTACCTCTCAGCTGAGCTGCAGTCAGGGTCTTAAGTTACTTTCTGCAAAGTGTTCCACCAATAACCTGGGGTTTACCCTTCAACATTCACACAGGTCACTATGCACTACGCCTCTTGCTCTCCAGGCAACAATGAGAAATATCCAGGCAGTTCTTTTAATAGTTAAGCATAATAGCTCAGTGTTACCTTTCCCCCCGACCCCCACCCCCCCAGCTGAACTATGTTGTTTGTGGAGGAAAGCATTCATCCATAGTTTGACATGTCAGTGCTACCATCAGCACAAGCTTTAAACCACCACGTTCACATTTACGAGTGTTTTCACTGCTGCTTTGTCCTATAGCCTCTGCACAGGTGCCACCTTATCCTAGGAACACCTTCACTGAAATCAATACATCGGTAGGTACTGTCCCAAAATACTTTTACTGAGTTTAAAAAAGTGTGTTCACCACAATCAGACACATCTCATCCTTACTCTGGACTATATGGATGTTACTAAATCCCATACACAAACTGGAGATGGGAGTATGATTGTTTCTGTCTGTTTAGGGTGCAAAAGTTTAATAGTGATGTAATAAGTTCTCCTCAACTCAGTGTCTGTCCAAGATGTGGTTGCCAGAGAATTTGATATGTACAGTATATTTGGTTCACAGAGGCCAAAGTTTGCTGTCTCTTTACACTCGTGGATCGGTATCACGGTGCATGAATAGGTTGACTGATTTAAACAGGATCATCTGGAGCATATAACATCAAATATGAAAAAAGGTATCAAGTCAAGCTTGTCTGTACAGCACTATAAACCAGGCTGCATCCTTCTAAGAGAGCTGTATTCACACACATCAATTCCTTACAATGGTGTAGCTAGCAGATTGCTGTGGTGTTTTCAGTCCATTAGGAACATCAGTAATCTCATGTCAAGGTGTAGCTCCATCACTGTAATAATGCTGCAGGTATGGTTTGTGTTCCAAACTTTTTCTGGCAGGCCTCCACTTGCCTTCCCAAGATGTTCTGCTCTAAACCTCCTTCATGTTCTCTACAGGTGGGACCTGAATGTTACCTCTGCCACCAGGCCACCATGTATGTTGCAGAAGTCAGCCTGCCTGCTTAGCAAAACTATCATTTTGTTCTGTACCCACTTTCTTTCCATTTGTTATTTTCTCTCTGGTCCCAGGTAGAGGTCTTTGATCTGCTTGCTGTTTGAGAGGCCACGCTTCAGGCAGAAACAGTGATGTGTGCTTCGGGAGATGGAAGGCAATAGCCAAGTGGGATCACAACAGAGGTATCAAAGACTTAAAACTAAAGCTATGAGATCACACTGAAATAGAGCAAAGGACAAAATCTAGCCATTCAACAGAGTTCAGTCATACCTGGAGGGATGCAGAAGGATTTTGATATTAAATGCTAATAAATGTGTGCATTTGCACATAGCTGATGATTGACTTGTAGGATTGATTCACATGAGTCTGACCAAAACACTGTTGAGATAGATATGGATCAGCCCACCCCATTACCTTTGGCCTACAGTCTTCTCTTACTAAAAAGTTCACCACGCCAGAATCAGCATCAAATAGCCATTCAGCATTTTTATAATTTCCTTTGTTAGGAAAGTCATTGTTATCACATGAACTGATATGCACTTCAGGTTTATTCTTATTCCCAGAGTTTGAAAGTTACGTGAGGCAAATGCAAAGCCCTATTTTCAAGCCCTGCTCTCTCTGTAAGCTGTTGGCAGTAACATTGTCCACTCTCTGTCAACAGCACTGAAGAGCTTGCACTCTATTGAGACCTTTTCTGTATTATGCAAGTCTGTTGAGGCTGACCCTTTTTTGCTGACAAAAGCAGCAGTTTTGAGATTTTCACTGATGTAACATGATGTTGGACTGCCTCTGATAGAAAAAGGCCTCACAGTTGCTTCTGCTTTTAACAAACTGGAAAACCAAACAAATCTTTGTCTTAATATGTGGAATGTTTATGCAACTTCCCTTGCACGCTCAAATTTTCTAGCACATTAATCCAGGATGCAGTATTAAGTGATTAGCAAGCAGGTCAGTCTTGCAGAGCAGCTAGCACATCACCCACTCTCCTCACCACCTCCCCTTCTTCCTCTTTAAGCCAAAACCTCCCATCACAGTGCTTTAAAATGGCAACCCATTTTGAACCTACAGCCAACTTCTGGCAATAGTGGGATCACCTTGTGAGCTACCTTCCTGTGTGTGTAAGGTATCCCCACACCCCAGGACCCCATAAAGCATGCCCTACTGCAGACATGAGTTAAAGAAAACCAAGTGTTCTGCAATGAAATTCTGAAGAACATGTCAAGGTTTTACTGAAAAACAAATTTGTTTGAATCCCCAGTTTGTTTGAAGTGCTAACAATTGTGACACGTGTCTCTGTTGGTACCAGTTCTGCAGAGGAGTCATATATCCAAGAACATGTCAGAACTGCCATTTTCCATCAGTGCAAATGCAGAAATCAACATTAGCCTTTCCAGTAGACAGAAGTCTAGCTAGTGTAAAAGTTGTTCTGTGCTATTTGGAAGGTACAAGAGTCACTCACTGTGCAGCCACATCTTGCAGCTTTTGTGCCATGCTAAACTTTCAGAGTGTCAGAGAGGGATATGACTCGAAATTTTATCTATGGAAGGGTGCTCTGCCATCTCCCTCATAACCAAATGGATTGCTTTGCCCTTCTAGCTGTATGTGATACTAGGAAGTGTCATTCTACTAGGGACAAAGGAGGTTTTCTCTTACTCCTCAGAAGGCAGCAGTTCATTACCCTTTGCAGGTGCAAATCATAGTTATGGCTTTCAATGTTATAATTGCTAAAAAAAGTAGCTAAGTGATACACATCACTCATCACTCCCCACCACATTGTCCATAAATATTTAAACAAGTGAATATCCTGGTGCCACAGCTCAACTTGTGCCAGAAGAGTCTGAAAAAGTTCTGGAGAAGAGCAAGTGAGCCTTGATTGAGGCATGTGAATTACAATTTGACCTGCACAAAATTAATCTTGTCTAGCCCCATGAGGAGTTATGTGGACGTCATTTGAAACTGCAGGCGTGCACATGGATGCCCTGTTACTGTCAGCTGTCAGTTGGCCACTACGAGAAACAGTGGCCTGTGGAAGGTTTCCTCAAATGTAGTTATAAAGTGCAAAGGAGAAAAAAATACAGGTACGGTGTTGTGGCATTCGTATTGGTTATAAAATATTCCTATTCTATACTTGTACAATTATACCAAACCTTTTGACAAAGATCTCCTGGAAAAGCCCACTGTTCTGTTCTTGATAGTGAAACAGAAAGTCAAAATTACATTTGATTAGATCTTGATTGTGCTCAATATGCTGTGCCCGTAGGCACTGCATAGGCTAGAAAGTAAATCTTTGCAAGTAAATTTATGCTGAGTCTCTTGGCTTCATCTGAATTTGGCAGCCCAGAGGCATGGCTAGACATATGAAAGAAAAATGTTAGATCTATCTAGGGAAGTTATGTCTGAAGGTACTTATTTTTGCTTTTGTTCTGGAAAAAATCAGGAAACTTCTAGTTTCTTCTGTGGGAGAACAAACTCTTACAAATATTAGATCCTAAAACATCCACAGAGAAGCGGGCTTGAGTGATATATGGCTCCCATCATGTTGGATACTGTGCTGTACAGTTTTGGAAGAATCATAGTGGTTTGGTAAGAAGGTCTAACTTTGCCTGCCATCTTTTCATAGGGTCTTTGTTGAAAGGGCGGAATTATTAAAAACATACTAATACAGTCAGTTTGTATAATCTAAGCAACCTCCTACACAGATAATAAAAAACTTACTAAGAGAGTGACAGAATGTCAGATAACTGGCCGGTAATCACAGGATGGCTGAGGTTGGAAGTCACCTCTGCAGGTCATCTGGTCCAACCCCCCTGCTCAAGCAAGGCCACCTAAAGCCAGTTGCCCAGGACCATGCCTGCATGGCTTTTAAACATCTTCATGGATGGAGACTCCATAAACTCTCTGGGCAACCAGTGCCAGTGCTCAGTCGCCCTCACAGTGAAAAAGTGTTTCCTGATGTTCAGAGGGAACGTCTTGTGTTTCAGTTTATGCCCATTGCTTTTGGTCCTGCCACTGGGCACCACTGAAAAGAGTCTGGCTCCATCCTCTTTAGATCCTCCCTTCCGGTATTTATACACATTGATGAGATTATCAGTGTATGATAAAATGAGATTAGATCATCAATGATGAGATTATGAATGTAATACCTAGTTTAGTAACAATACTTACCTCCAGAGTTTTCCAGACTGGCGAAAGAAAATGGTGCTGTGAAAGGATGAGAACAATTTAATTGTGAATTTTTATTACTGTAGAAACTAAACAACTGATAGGCTATTACTGCTCTCTTTTTATAGGGTCTGCTAAATCATGTAGGAAATTTGGAGACATGTTTCTCAAAAGGTTATGCAAGCAGCCAGTTCCCTACAACCTGGGAGAACCCTGAGTCAGGAGGCAGAAGGGGCTGCGTAGCTGAAGGGTGAGGATCAAACATAAGTGCAGAACAGGAACAGATGATGCCTGAGAGCTGGTTGTTCTTTTCCAAGAGTAAGCAAACTTGGACTGGTAAGGGCAGTGCCGCTGGGCAAGTTTTAGCTTCTGATGGACCCTGGCTAATATCGATGTCAATCTCTAAGGGAAAACATGCTGGCTGCAACAGCTGAGCCCTCTCACAACAGATCTGCATCTACTGGACAAATTGTGATAGTAGGGCTGGGCCAAGCTGTGACAGAATGCTGGCAACTCCCTAAAAGCATGCCTATTTGAGGTGGAGCTGGATATGGATGATACAGATAGGGGTGTTTGTTACTTGATTGACTGCTAGGCTGCTGGCCAAAGGCAAAGAGGAGAAAGACAGCAAAAGGTTTGAAATCAAAAGACAGAGAGCAGTTGTCAGCTGCTTCAAGATGCAATCAATATTACCTGAAGCTGTACCCACAAGATAGGAAAAGTCCAAGGCAGATGCGTTAGCAGAATCAGCGTCACAGTAGTTGGGTCAGACACAAGCCACCTCTTGCGCTGTTGTAATAAAGGATTTGATGTTACACTACAATGTCTTCCCTGCTTATTCCTTATTTTAGTGGATAGGATATTTCATTCTATAGAGAAGGCTTTTCATGATAATACTATTTGCATATTCCCCGTTCCTCATCCTTCTCCAGTTATGTGCTATTTGAGGTAAGTTTCAAGTTGGGTAACAGAATAAACGGGGTATTTATTGTGGCATGGTTATTACAGGCTTACAAAGCAGGGACATCTAGACACCAAAGCAGTGTCTGCAAATGCAGTCAATACAGATACATCTATTAGGTGTGAAGTACTAAAGCATTTTTTCAAAAGCAGCTTAGATAATAAGTACATTGCATGACCTCTAGTGGTATTAAGCCCAAGGCACCGTCAGAGACACTCGTGGCCTGATGCGGTTGGGGAAGAGCTGAGGTTACAGAGGAACTATCACATACACGCTAGTCTTATGCTGCTGTTACCCCCCCTTATTGCCGGCTTTATGCTGGCCCAAATTTTGTCTCACTGCCAAGATAAGATTGAGAAAATTTTTTAATTCAGCAGAAATTGCAAACACCGAGCAGAGCTAATGTCTTGCAGCAATGCTTTCATCATCAACTAATCACACATGGTCATTAATCTTTCCTGCTGTCGTGCTTTAACCCCAGCCAGCAACTAAGCCCCACCCAGCCTCTCACTCACTCCCCACACAGTAGGACGGGGGAGAGAATTGTTGCAGAAGAGTAAGAAAACTCATGGATTGAGATAAAGACAGTTTAACAGGTAAAGCAAAAGCCATGCATCCAAGCAAAGCAAAACAAGGAATTCATTCACTGCTTCCCATGGGCAGGCAGGTGTTCAGCCGTCCCCAGGGAAGCCGTCTCCATCACACATAACAGTTACATGGGAAGACAAAAGCCATCAGTCCAAATGTACACACAGACACACACACACCCTTTTCTTTCCCCCAGCTTTTATTGCTGAGCATGATGTCATATGGTATGGAATATCCTTGTGGTCAGCTGGGGTCACCTGTCCCAGCTGTGCCCCCTCCCATCTCCTTGTGCACCCCCAGCCTCCTCGCTGCTGGAGTGGGATGGGAAGCAGAAAAGACATTGACTCTGTGTAAGTGCTACTCAGCAACAGCAAAATCATCCCGGTGTTATCATCACTGGTTTTGGCACAAATCCAAAACATAGCCTCATACTAGCTACTATGAAGAAAATTAACTCTATCCCAGCCAAAACCAACACATAATAAGGAACCAAGTGCAAGCCAGAATGGCAATGAGAACCAGCAGGTAAATTCGGCAATGTCTTCCCTGCAGCAACTCAGAAAGTCAAGGAGGAGTAACACTTTCTTTTAACATCAGAAGAAGAATAATGTTCTGTTTCCCTGCTTTTGTGGGTCCTAGTCCCTTGAAAAGGTGAAGCTGCCATTGCCTATATCCCCTTAGAAGGTCCAGAGTCTCCACAACAAGAGAAGGAGGCTAGGAATGACCCACTGCCTGGGACACTGACTTTGGTAGCAGGGAGAGATAGGACCAGGGCTGTCAGAAAGAAGCTACTGGCACACAGATGAGGTGGAAATGGCAACGAACGTAGCAACAGAAAACACTGAATGTGACTATGTGATTTGGAAGTGGAGGCTTTCCCACAGGGTTTAGCTAGGAGGAGACCAGCGTTCTCACAGGGGAGGTGCTGGTGCAGCCTCTCGGCAGGACAGCCAGCAGGTTGCAGGACACCAAGACAGATGAGTTAGGTTCTTTAGAGTTATGGGGCCTGTTCCCATGGTTTCCTTCTCATCCATCGTATTCTGTGGCCTCTGAGGCATGCTGAGTGTGCAATGAGTCAGTTCCCAGCAGCTCATCGGTGGAGAGTATTCCAGTGCTCTGCCGCAACTGGGAGAGAGGCACAGACATTTTGACAAAGTGCAACTGCTCATTATGGAAGACATATTTTGTTTTGTTTGCACTTAAGTTCAGTTTCACTCACATCCTGGGGTTTGAGGCCTTTCTCCAGTGCAATTCTTTTACATTCATGGCACCTGGCTGTACTTTTGATGTTTTCTAATTATTTGCTTTTGGGCTTCTGTTATTTGCTCTTTAATCCTTTGGTGTGTAAATAGCTGTGAAATAGAGGAACTACAAAGGAAATTATTTTAAAAGGAAATGATTTTAAATAGGTGATAGAAAAAAATGACCACAAACCAATTTAATCCAGAAAATTAACATTGTGTTTGCCTTATTTTACAAAACTTCATATTGGAACCTCTTTTCATGTGCCTGTATAAGATTTTTAATGGATTTGTTTCAGGGTATGATCCAGAGCTACTTACTCAGTATATTTATCTAAATAGATACATCACCTTCATAATTAACAAGTGACTATGATTTAACCAGCAGTTTGAAGCTGAGTTGTTCTGGCAGACACCTCTTTAATGTGCATGAGAGCTGATTCGGCTTAGCTGTTTTCCAGATGTAAGCCCTTTCTGGCATGGACTGTGTGTTCATTTATGTATAGCACCTATAACTGAAAGAGAACTGCTGGAAATAATCCAGAATAAACAGTTCTACATAAAAAGTGTGATTTACCTAAAACAGCTTTGGAAGGTCAGCTTTAGACAGCTGAAGTTTTGATGTGTAAGTCTGTGTTCATCACCATTCATTGACTTTATAGTTAACAAAAAACAAAGGGACAGTTGAGGTAGATTGGGTTAGCTACCATCCAAAAGTGCTTATCTAAGATGAATTGCCACCCCAAAGGTTTTTTCCACTGCCTACAAAGAGATTGCTTTGGGTGACAAACTCAGAGTTACATATCTAACTAAGTAGACCTCCTATAGTAGGGCTAAGGAAACGTACCCAAAAATCTCATTTGTTTGGCAGCAGTGGAGTCCAGTGAGTACTGCGAACACACACAAAACCGGCACTTTTTGATAGTTTGCCTGTACTGAAGATGTGCAGTCACTTATAGAAGTAGAGGAGAGACAATTTTTTTCATATCTGATTAAAACCAGAGACAACTAATAGACTGTTTTTCTGGGGACATAGATCCTGCTGAATAGGTCTGAAACAGAGCAAAGTCTGAGTCCCAAAGTGAGCCATTGATATTAGACTTTGGTTCTTCTGGGTTTGGATTTGGCCTTGTCCTGATGCCTCCCTTGCTGAAAATTTTTTTGAGAGGTTACTGCAGTTTGAATAACTCCTGAGTTCCTGGAAAGAGAAGGACTGAAATGCATCAAAACAGCACAGGATTGAACATTTGCCTTAACTCTAAGACATTTCCCGTTTTCCCATTGCTAATTGGCCAGCTCTGTACCAGGTTCACATGATATGGCTGTGCTTCCCTTCTTTAGATTTTTAAGTGCATGGTTTAATCCTGGCCGGCAACCCAGAACCATGCAGCCGCTCACTCACTCCCCCTCACCCAGAGGGATGGGGAGGAAGATCAGAAAGGAGTGTAAAATTCGAGGTTTGAGATAAGAACAATTGAATAGGTAAAGCAAAAGCTGCGCACACAAGCAAAGCAAAACGAGGAATTAATTCCCCACTTCCCAGGGGCAGGCAGCTGTTCGGCCATCCCCAGGAAAGCCGGGCTCCATCACACATAACAATTACCCAGAAAGACAGACACCATAATGCCAAACGTCCCCCCCTTCCTTCTTCTTCCCCCAGTTTATATACTCAGCATGATGCCGTATGGTATGGAACATCCCTTTGGCTAGTTTGGGTCACCTGTCCTGGCTGTGTCCCCTCCCAGTTTCCCGTGCCCCTCCAGCCTTCTCACTGGCAGGGCCCAAGGAACCGAAAAGTCCTTGATTTAGTATAAACATCACCCAGCAACAACCAAAACCATCCATCTGCTATCAACATTGTTCTCACACCAAATCCAAACCATGGCACTGCACCAGCTACTAAGAAGAAAATTAACTCTATCCCAGCTGAAACCAGGACATTAAGTCAAGATCAATTTGCCTAAACTATATGCAGGTTACATGGAGTATACGTACTTCTATATATGATCACAGACTTTCCTTGGGATTTCACCTTACCATATTCAAATCTGTATTTCTATATGTCTGGACTTAGAGGAAGGTCTTTCCACATGTCAGAGTTGTCTAATTCATACTTCCCTGTGGTGAATGGGTCTATTTTGCAAGAGAACATATTTTTCATTCCACCCCAGTTCCTCTGTCTGACCATTTGGTTTACTAGTTTCTGTACTGGACATTTTGGCTCCTTCAGGGCAAATTATATTATGTGAAAACCAGTCAGTGCAATAAGTCTTCCTAACATGCAAGCAAGCTTTAGAGTTCAAACTCTTTGTAGTCAGTTCACATGGCAAGGTTTTGGTAGTAGGGGGGCTACAGGGGTGGCTTCTGTGAGAAGATGCCAGAAGCTTCCCCCGTGTCCGATGGAGACAATGCCAGCTGGGCCCGAGATGGACCCGCCATTGGCCAAGGCCAAGCCCATCAGTGACAGTGGTAGCACCACTGGGATAGTGTGTTAAGAAAGCAGGGGCAGGGGGGGAGGAAATCTGCACTAGCAGAAGAGAGCATCTGCAGACACTAAGGCCAATGAAGGAGGGGAGGAGGTGTTCCAGGTGCCAGAGCAGAGATGCC
Organism: Falco naumanni; assembly: GCF_017639655.2. Taxonomy (NCBI): domain Eukaryota; kingdom Metazoa; phylum Chordata; class Aves; order Falconiformes; family Falconidae; genus Falco; species Falco naumanni. The sequence continues at coordinate 73,757,428 of NC_054055.1, forward strand.
CCTGCAGCTCATGGTGAAGCCCGTGGTGAGGCGGGCTGTCCCTCTGCACCCCATGGAGGTTAACAGTGGAGCAAATATGCACATGCAGCCCGTGAGGGACACCATGCCAGAGTAGGTGGATGCCCAAAGGGGGCTGTGACCCTGTGGGAAGCCTGTGCTGAAGTAAATTTCCTGGCAGGACCTGTGGAGAGAGGAGTCCACGCAGGAGCAGATTTGTGGGCAGAACTTGTGACCCCATGGGGGATCCATGCTGGAGCAATGTGTGAAGAATTGCAGCCCATGGGAAGTACTCATGTCGGAAAAGTTCATGGAGAACTGCCTCCTGTGGGGGAGACCCCAGGCTGGAGCAGGAAAAGAGTGTGAGGAGCAAGAAGCAGCAGAAGCAGCCTGTGATGAACTGACCACAACCCCCATCCCCTGTTCCCCTGCGCACTCGGGGGAGGAGATGGAGAAATCGGGAATGAAGTTAAGCCTGGGAAGAGGGGAGGGGTGGAGGAAGGTGTGGTTTTTTTTTCTGATTTGAATGGTAATGAATTAAACTAATTTCCCCAAGCCAAGTCTGTTTTGCCTGTGATGATAATTGCTGAGGGATCTCCCTGTCCTTATCTCAACACCCGAGTCTTTCATTATATTTTTTCTCCCCTGTATGGTTGAGGAGGGGAGCGATAGAGCAGTTTTGGTGGGTGTCTGGCATTTGGCCAGGGTCAAACCACTACACTCTTCCAAATAATTACTTCTGTATTTTCTTTCCATCTGCTGTCTCTGCAGAATCCCTTGCTATTTTGTGTTATCAACAGTTTAACTAATTTATTCCTCAGAGTCTTACAGTGATGTAGCAATATTTCCAAAAACAGTGTCTAGAATGTTTATCGCATGTTCTGCTGAAAGACAGAAAGGGAAGAAAAGGCAAAATAAATGGAATCCCATGTTTGCTTACTTTTACAGCAGGACTTTTTTACAGTTACACTGAATATTTAAAAGCGTAGTTTAGATCTGATTCACAGGTTCATTATGATGCTAATGAAGTCTGATAAAAATCTTGACCTGTGTGGGGATTATCCAGGGCTACAGATTCCTGTGTAATTTCCTAAAGTTAATGCAGGCAGGGTCCAGCACTGCTGCAGCCTTTCAGTATATTTTGCCAGGATTCCACCGAAGTCCAGGTAAGTGATGTCTCCTACGTTTTTGTTGGAGATCCCACTTTTCTCACTTTTTGCCAGTCTCCTTGGGAGCATCAGGCAGCCACTGTTCTCACACACAAGGACAATGTGCATGGCAGGTTGGCACCATAGGTAAAGCCACCCCACAATATTAATGTTAAGGGTTTGACATTGGAAGAGCATCAACAGACTGTGCAGCAATAGATTCAGATAGAAAAATTCTGATGAATTGTGCAAAAGCAAATTAACATGTTGCTACCTCCAGCTACCCATCTGTGATGGTTTGCTGTACCAGAATTACAAGGAGGACAGTGTCTGCCTCAGGCCTCCGTTATCCCTCCCCCATGCCACAGCAGCAGCTCAAATCAACAGTGAGAGAAGTGAGAGGGTTGATACTATGGCAGACACTAAGCAAGAAAAAACAATCTCTATTCTTCTACAGTAAAAAAGTTATCTAGTCTCTAAAAATCGCAAGGTATTAAGTGACGAGATCAAGCAACCTTTACTCAGTGTGTCCTTGGCTTTCCTTTTCCACATTAGGGCTGTGACTGAGCACAACTTTCTAAGAGGCCACCTTTGGAACAGTGCTTCACTGAGGACCCCAACACTAGGTTGCTAGAGACCTGGATAAAGGATGAAGAGAAGTAACTGGAGGCAGATACTGGCAGATGATGTCAATTTTACCTAGGATACAAAGGGAACTGGAGACACTCTTTAGAACTAAAAAGGCCCTGTAAGCTTAGGGAAGAAAGTAAGGGCTGCTGGCTATGATGCAGCAAGCCTAAAGCTCGTCTTAATTTCAGCTGTGTGCCTAACTCTTTGCTCTTGCTTAAATCCCACTGAAACGTGTAGGGTTTAGCACGTGCATACATGCCTTGCTGAATCAGCACTGTAGCTTGTTATCTGAATTGCTGCCCTGTTAAACATAAACCAGAAAAGGTGCACTCCATAAACTTTATTGTCATTACCTTTTCATTTAACATTAAAGTGAAGAGTCTGTCTGCCTCAGCTAGAGGCTCAGGTAGAACACAAGCTTTTTGGGCAAACTGAACGTGGGGCAACATTCTGGTTATGGCAGCTCTCTTCATATCAGGAAAAAGGATCTGGGATCTAGACTCTTGTGTAAATTCTATGAACCTGTAATTGCTAAACAAGAATATGCTTTATAGCCAAAAACTTAATTGTGCTCTGTTTGAGTAAGTGCGCTCACTACATTAGCAGCCCTTAATCAGATTGTGACCCTCTCAGCTACAGAATTTCTGCCACAGAGATGGCTTGTGGCAAAGTTCAGAGTTAATGTGGGTTTTGTATCATACATTGTGCTGTCCATTATGCTAATATTAGGATACATACTTCAACTATATAGGATAAAATATATTATGATCTACTTTCAAATGATTCTTTCTTTCATTTGGCCAATAATATTTAATTTGCCTTTTTAAAATTATTGGCTAATAAGATCTCCAGTAAAACATTTCTGAAATGACTTGTAGTTCCGTGTAGTGCCTTTTAAGAACCATTTTAAATAGCATGCTCTCTGTGTCTCATGCACCGCGTAGAACCCTTCTCATCTTTGTGACAAACACCAGTGCCAGAAAAAGATGTGTGGACACGATGTAATTTCTTATAGGGAAGGTAATTTACATTGGGAACACGTGGAAGGTCAGCTCTGAACAAACAAGTTAGCAACTGTGAACTATTCGGTTTTGCTGATTGTGCTTTTCCTTGTCCTAGCATATAAGTTCACAGTAACCTGGGACACAGGCACACCTGTCCATTGTTCCCACTTAACTAACCCCAGCATTAAAGCTGTATATCACAGTTAACAGACTTCATGCTGGAGGCAGCTACAAAAAAATGAATTCTCTTGTTGACCAGTAGTAGTGTGGTTCAGCAAAGTTACTGGTGGCCAGGGCTAAGTTCTATATGCAAGGAGGTGCTGGAAAGCCATATATTGCTTGAAAAACAGGAGGGCACTAGTCCAAAATCACCTATATCAATTGAAAATAGATTATAGTACATTATATTGCAAAATTAGCCATATTATTTGTTCTGCCTGGTCTCAAGTTCCAGACTAGCTCCTGTTGGTGGTCAGTCTGGCAAGAGTCTCCAGCAGTAGAGAATCTGCTAGAGACCAAAAAAAACCCAAAAGGCCAGCATGATCTCAGAGTATGTGATGACTGCTGTGTGAAAATACTATTCAGTATATTTGTCATCTGTTTCTGAAAAAAAAAAAAAAGAGTGTCTGTATGAGACTCAAATGCACAGACATCTAATTGAAATGGTTGTTTTTCACATTCATCGGTTCCCCAACACAGTTTACCACATGTCTGCACAAACATCTGTGCTGTCCCACTGCATAGGTGGCTGGGGATTTAAATAAGCAGCTGGAGGCAAGGCATGCTTTCTGTAACACTTCTGTCTTAAACATGCACCAGAACATAGCCTCAGAGAGTGAACCCAGCAGTAAAGTATCCTTCTCTTCCTTTCTGTTGAATGCTATGTAAGGAATTGCCACTGTCAGATGTAATTTGTCTCATCTGTAATTCCCAATTTCATATGAGCAGAGATGAATCTAATATTAACCTAGGAATCCCTTTCAAAGCTTTATACCAATTCTATGTAACTTGCCATGGTCTGAAGTACAGGATTTAGAACCTTTCCTGATAGAAAACATGAAATGAGCTTTTAGAAAGTAGTAGGAGTTCTTTTGTTTTGTCTTCTTGATTTTCATGTCTTAGAGGTGATATCTTCAAGGCCTTCTCCATAACCAACAGGATTAAAAATCCACTTTAAACAAGACACCCTTCAGATTTTGTCAGAAAGATATGATTTCAAGAGCTTTAAAAGACACGCACAGAGAATACAATGAATCTAATTAAGAAGATTGTGAAAATTTGGCTTTGTGCATTTTGGCAAGCTTCCAACAGCACGGAGTGAACCTGATTCTGCCTGCTGTTAGGAGAAGTGCAGATGTGCATACAGTGAGTTCTCACTTCCTTGTGCTCCCTGTTCAAGACCTGGGCAGACTTCCAGGTCCCCATGTTTACCGAGAGCAGCTCCCTCCCAATGCCTTTGGGGTGATGCACAAGAGTGTCAAAGGAGAGAAGGAGGAAAGGGAGTTAGGATCTCCTTACCTGCAGGTAAGCAGGCACTACGGAGCTGTGCAGGGATAACAGCCAGCCCATACTGAGACACAGCCCGTGCACACACTTGGCCCATCTGCCTGAGAGGGACTTCTGCCTTGCTGAAACAGACTCACTGCCCTCCTGAGAAGGACAGCTGAGGTCTGAAAGGCTCCTTGCGAGCCCAGAAGGTGTGGATATGGCAAGTGTAGAATATAACCTTTACAATGAGAATGTTTTATTTTTCAGTTACCTAGAAACTACTGTCTGGGGATCACAAAGCTTTGTGTTACACTGTAATTAGATATATTTCACAACAGCCCCACGGGGGAAATCACTAATTACAGCAGTTTGTTGAAATTAAAGCAAGTATAATAATGGTTGGTAGTGACTATAATATTATTGCAATCTTGTATTACTAACTTCAGGCCATGATTGTATCAAATCTTAGAAGCCAAGAGGGTTGGGTATGGCTGGCATATGAATAGGGAATGAAGAACTGAACTAGGCATTTGCAATTTCTTAAGTCATGTGCTCATAAATCACAAGTCATATTAATTTGGTCTGGAATAAATATTCTGGTGCTTTGGTGTAGGGAAACACCCTGGAGCTTGAAAGGTTCTGTTGTGACAGAGAGATAAAACCTACAGCCCGTCCTGATCAGCTGCAGCCATATAAAAATTCTGTATTTTTGTGGGACTGATAATTTTGCAAGACAAGTCTGTTGATCATGGCAGTGTGGAAAAATCCCAACTCAGAAACTTGCACTTGCCTTGCATCTGCTCATTAGAAATGTAAAAGTTGCTTTCTTTTCTTGCATTTAAATACCTTTGTGAAGCTTTACTAACATCAGTGATGAGGTATTTCCATTGCAGAGCCAGCTGCATCTGAGCAGAGGCGAGAAGTCCTCTGTACACACATGGACTGTGAAGTCCTCTGTTACGACAGATAATCCATTAACGTGAGGTAACAGTGTTTTGGTAACGTAGTTTTAAGTTTTGCATAGATTAATTAAATGGTATTTTAGCCTTTAACAAAAATGTGTCAAATGTTATTTTTATTCTTTCTATCAAAAAGTTTTAGGTTTTTTTAATGGATGTACAGAAAGAGGAGCCTGGTTAGCAAAAGAACTCAGAATTTTGCTAGTCTGTATAAATTACACAGCAGTCTGGCAGGACTGTTAAGACTTCAAGAGAGTGAGCTAGCGGAGGTGAGGGTGTATCAGACTGCCTGCGGTTGCAAACTGTCTCCAACCGGCCTAGCTGGACACACCATGGAAAGAGCTGGTGCAGAGAAGACTTGGTGAAAGACCAGGATCCAGCCAGCTGGTGCCCACGAAACCCAGATGAGTGACTCATAAATTGTAGCTGAGATGTAAAACTGTACTCTGTGTTGTGGGTAGCGCTGGCTGAGCTGTTCACTTGCACTGTAGCATCAAAACCACAGAGCAAGCTTCACACCTGCCCAGGCATAAGGTTTCACAGTACAGCTGGTGTCAGAAAAGGTGTCACCCCCTTCCTTAGCGACCATTTCTGGCCAACTGGTCTTGCTTCCTCCTTTCTGCTGTCCCTGGGGCCCTGAACCGGGCAAGCCTTTCAGCCTGCTCAGCTGGCAGAGCAGTTCCCTGCTACTTCTCCAGGGCTTCTCCTCTTTTCTTCCTCTTCAGCTCCTACAGCAGGAATACTGTCCTTTATTTTACATAAAATGGCTCTGAAGTAAGTGAGTATATACTGGGTGTACGTGGCCAGGTGCTGGCAGCGGGGGGCTGCCAGGGTGGCCTCTGTGAGGAGAGGCAGGGGGCTGCCCAGGGCCACACACAGCCACTTCCAGACAGCTGCAGCCGGCCCACCACCGGGCATGGCTGAGCCCCTCGGCCAGATCGGCGGCACCTCTGGGAAAACACATTTAAGGGCAAAACCACTCTGTAGCAGCGTGACAGAGAGGAGTAAGGGGAAGAAGTGAGAAACAGCAGTGTGACCACCAAGGTCAGAGAAGAAGGAGGGGGTAGAAGCGCTGCAGGTGCTGGAGCAGAGGTTTCCCTGCGGCTCATGGAGAGGACCACAGTGGAGCAGACACCCACGCTGCAGCCCATGGAGGACCCCGCAATGGAGCAGGTGGATATTTTCCGAAGGAACTGCGGTCCCTGGAGAGCCCATGCTGGAGTAGTTCTTGAAGGGCTGCAGCACATGGAAGGACCCACACTGGATCAAAGTGAAGAGGAAGGAGCAGCGAAGAACTGTTACGGGCTGACTGCAGCTCCCATTCCCCAGCTCCTCTGCACTGCTTGGGAGTAGCAGTGGGAGTAGTGGGAGCGCTGGAAATGGAGGGGTGAAGTTGGTCCAGGGAAAGTGGCAGGGTGTGGAAAGGTGTTGTTTTCATTTAGTCTGTTCCTCATCATCCAACCTTTTTTTTAATTGGGAAAAAAAGTTAGTTTTACCAAGTCAAGTGTTCTGCCTGTGACAGTAGCCGGTAAGTGATCTCCCTGTCTTTATCTTGACCCACGAGCTTTTCCATGTTTTCTCCTGCTGTCCTGTTCAGGAGGGGCAGTGAGGAGCAGCTGGCAGCTGGCCAAGGCCAGCCCACCACTGGGTAACAAAACCTCGGAGACAATTCTGAAGCCTTTCCCCCCCACCCCCGGGAACAGAATCTGTAAAACCTTGGGGGAAATGGCTTTGAATGGTTGGACAGTCTACTAAAAATTGTGGTTTCTTTTTTTCCTCTGGCGCGGGGAGGAAATACCCCAAGCCCCCTGAACTCTGGGGCGAAAAAAATCCCAAAAGAAACCCCCCCAAAACCCCCAGACACAACCCCCACTGAAAGCCCGACTCTTTGCGAAGGGCGGCACAAAGCAGCAGGACGCGGTGGGTTCTTGTGCCGCCACTCGCTGCCGGTGCCCTGAAACACGTGCGAGAAGCCAGGGCGGCTGCGCCTGCCGGTGCGGTCCCCTCCGGAGCCGAGCGAGGCGACAGTGCCGGGGGTGCCGCACGCCCAGGGCACCGCGGGCTGCACCTACAGGGACCGGCTCGGTGCAGCCGGTCCGCAGTTGCCCGCCGCACTTGGCATTTTACCGGCGTCTTCCACAGCCGAACCCGCGCACGGCTCAGGGGCCGCGGGCCGCTCTCCGGTGCCGGCTCACGGGCAGTTACCGCCCCCCGACCCGCGGCGGAGAGGTCGGGTCGGGGCCGGGGCCGCTCCCGCGGGCCGGCCGTGGGGGCACCCTCGGGGCGGGGGGCGATGGCGGTCGCCGACAGACGCATTTCTGCGCTTCCCCGCGGCCCCGGGGGTGCGCCGCCTGCCCTTCCCGCTGCCGCCTGGGCCTCTTCCCCTGCCGGGCGGCCGCTCTGCGAGGGCTGGAGCGGGACGGGGCGGGGGGAAGTGTCGCCGTCGTTACGGGAGACGGGGGAAACCGGAAGCGGGCGGGGCGGCGAGGCGCTGCGCTGGCGCGCGCTCCCGTGCTCCCAGCCTCTCCCCGCGGGCCGGCCGGGCGGCGGCGGCGCCATGGGCTGCTTCTTCTCCCGCCGTAGGAAGCCGGCCCAGGGCGGCCAGCAGCAGCAGGCGGCGGCGGCCGGGCAGGACTCGGCGGCCGGCGAGGAGAAGGCGCCGCAGTACAGCTGGGACCAGCGACCCAAGGTACCGTCCCGGCGGCCGCGGGGCTCGGGCGGGGGTTCGGCTGCCTTGGCGGGGGGCAGCGCCTCGCCCTGCTTCGCCGCCCGGCGGTCGCGGGGCTGCCGCCGTGGCGGGGCTCGGCGCGGGGGCAGCGCCCCGGCAGGGAGCCCGCTTCCCCCGGTGCCGCGGTGGCGGCTCGGCCCGCGCGGGGAAGTGCCTTTGTTTAACAAAAAACAAAAAGTATTTGGCCCCAGGGGGTTACCAGGCGCCCGCAGCTGCCAGCGGAGGGGCCGGCACGCCGCGTCCTGTGGCTGCCGCCTGTGCCAGCACCAGCGCCCGGGCTGTGCCCTGCCCGCGGCGGCGGCTGCTCACGGTGGGGCAGCGCCCTCGGGCCGCCCCCCCGCTGCCCAGGCAGGTGGTGGCCCCCGGCTTGGCCGTGGCCGCCACCGCGGGCGGTGTGTGTCCGCCCGCCGTCGGGGCTTGCGGGGCGGCTGAGAGCCCCGCGGGTGCGCGCCGGGGCCCGGCCCGGGGATGGCGGCCGCTGGCGGCGTGTGCCGGGCTGAGCCCGGGTCTCCGCAACCGCCGTGCGGGGAGGGTAACGCTTGGGGCTGCTGTCCGGGCTGTCAGGAGTATCTGCCCTTCCCGCTTGGCTGCTGGGGTTGTTGAGGGGTTTTTTTTTGAGTCGCGGTTTTTTAGATGTTTGGTTTGGGGATTTTCTTCTTCTTTTTTTTTTTTTTTCCTAAAGCTAATGGAACTAGAACTAGCTTGCCAGTCCCTGAAGTGACAGATGAAGACAAATCCTTCCCAGTGCTGTTTCCTGACCTGCTGAAGGCAATCATGAAGCCTCAAGCAGGAAAGCACTGAAGTGTTAGATTAAATGTATTTCTTCCCACCTTAATTTCAAGTTTCACTTCTGAAATGTCGTGACACCGCAGCCCTGCCAGGCCTCCCCTCTGCTCCCGCCGCCTTTGGGTGGGGAAGGAGAAAACGGGACAGGCAGTAAGCAATTGATGTGGTTTTAACAAACAACATTCCCAAACCTTTAGGCCATGTTTTACAAGTATAGAAAAGAAAATGTGTGAACTTATTTAAATGCTTAACTTGCTTGTTTTTTAAACTTGGCCGTGTGCTCTAGGGTGTCCCTTAAGTCTTCCAAGTAGATTAAAACAAGCTGAGATGGAGAGAGTGTGTGCATGGCCTGGAGGAATCTGTTCCTTGAGGATAAAGATGGTTGATCTGTGTTGGGCTTGTTGCTTTGACTTGCTAGTGGATATTTGTAGTGCCACGTTGGAGAGAGAAGGGGAGGGTGGCAGCCTGTTACTGGTTTGGAGACTGTTCTCGCAGGGAGAGGGGCTGTACTGAAACCACATTTTAGAGTAGCAGAACAAGTCTTAGCTCTGTGCAAAAGTAAATTACTAAATGAGCATTTGAAATCATGTTGTTTAGTTTTAGAGCAAATTCGTCAGCTAAAGCTCAACAGATACGAGACTTTTTACCCAATCTGCTTATGTGGCACTAACTTCTAAAACTAAAAGGAGGAAGGTCTGGACATAGAAATACTTGATTCAGAGAACAGCCAGCCTTGTTGCTAAGGAGATGACTGTTGTTGATGTGCTGGAAGTATATTCAAGCTAACAGACGAGGCTATTGCAGCACCAACAATCTATCTCTGGAGGGGGAAAAAAAAGCAAGTAATGTATTGCATGTACAACAACTTCCTCCTTTTCTATAAAAGCCTCTTAGAAACTAGAAGAATCAGTGAGTTTGTGCTGTGCTACTGAGCCACAGAAGCAGTCAACTTAGCTGCATAATTTTGTACTGTCCAGCTCAAGAACAGCTCCTTAATGTTTAAGCTCATTTCTCTTGCTCTTTGCAGCCTTACCTTTCGTGGGGCTTTTGGGTGTATGCTTAGTACATTATATCCAGGAAAGCAGTATTGAGGCACCTGGCTATAGGTAAAGGAATACTGAGCACTTAGTGTGCTAAACTGGTTGAACTCAGTTTGTATAAGCAGTACTAGATCAGTATTAATGTAGCAGCCTTAAGTGTTGTCCCTGATATATTATCCAGTTGCCTATTGCTTTCTCATTTCTGATGCATCACGTATATTACACTTGCCCATTTCACAATTTTTGTTCACACACAGACTGAAGTCAGTGGGAAAACTTGCAACATAAATACTCCCTTTTGTTCATCAGGTGCATTGAATTGTATTTTGAACCCAGAAAACCTCGACTCTGTCAACAGATAGGCTGGTGGTCTTTTGAAGTTCATTTCCTGTTACTTCTAATAATGTGTTGATGCACCATTTCAGTTGGGGGATTGTTTCTAGCGTTAGGCTCTCCTACTCGGTGATGCAGTTCTGGTTATAGTGTGGTTCTGCAAGCAGGTTTGGCAATTGCCTGCAGTTCTTGTAAGCGATCCCTTGTATGTTGTTATGGGTGGGTAAGTCTTCCTGCTCAGACACTCCAGCTGTCTTCCTGTAAACTAATACCATGCTGATACTCTCATTGTAGGCAGAGAAGTGTGGACACACAAATGTGTGTGCGCTTGTCTGATTAGGGATGTGAAGTGACTGCTAGCTGACAGCCATGCTGGAAGAAGCTCTGAACCTGAAGAGTTCCTCCAGTGAAACTTGCTTCTGAAGGAAAGCATCAGTAGTGTAGTCTATTTTAATTATGTTCTGGTGGCAACAGATGATGAGTATTGGTACTGTCTGCCAGTGTAGACTTAGCCAGAGTAACAGGACAGTATCCTAGTGGCCATGTAACTCTTGTATAATAGCCCTGAAAATGCACCATATTGTAGAAAACTTTAAATGCAAAATACTATAAGGTACTGATAGTTGAATTAAAAATAAGGGAAGTATATGAATTTTGGGGATCTTGTCAACTTCCTACATGACCTCACTTAGGTGACGACAGAAGTTTGCGTTTTTAGGGTATGCAAAAATTAATCAAATTCAGATTGTGTTGTAAGTCTGCTGAGATCTCTGTAATGCTTGCTGACCCTTGGTTTCCGAGAACTGTGTGAAGATTACTCACGGTGCAGCAGAAGAACCAAAGGATCAGCTTATCTTGAAAACAACAGGGAGAAGGATGAGTATTCAGTTTCTTGCTGCTTTGGGATTCTTAGTCGAAGAGAGTAAGCAGATTGAGTCTGTTATTTCTGCACTGCCTCCTAAGGACTTGTTATGTGTTGATGTCATTGGGCTGTCATAAGAGTCCCCTTCTGACCAAGTGTGGGAGAGGAACTTGGTGGTGCTTAGTCCTCCTTGGCCTTCTTCAGCAGGTTTCCACCTTACTGTCTTCTGTGACTAATGTTGTTTACATGCATGACCAGAGCCATAACCACAGCAGTAACTTGAGTATGGGTCCATATAGACAGGAACTGGGGTTTTGTGTCTTGTGACAGCAGACATACCCACGTGCTGTGACCTGTGCAGGAGAAGAAGCATACAAAGCTGCATTATCTTTGCCATTGTCTAATCTTCATAGAAGTAGGATTGGATTAATTATGATCGCAATGGCATTTAAAGTTCAGAGGGACTTCCCTTCCCCCCCCGATGATTTTTCATTTTAAAAGGAACAAGTAGGGTTTTGTTTTACGTCAGTAGACTTGCAGCTTAATTGCTTTAGTTGATAGCCAGCATGCAGCTATCCTATCGTTGATATATCAGACAGTGATGGCTGTATTCAAACAGTTAAAAAAAAAAACCCTCAGAAGTTTAGCTTTCTACATAAATCATACATAGTCTTTCGTTAGTTACCTTAGATTTGAGGATTCTGCTAGAATGGTCTGAGCTGATGTGGGCATCTTTAACTATCTAGATGTCATTTAGGTAGTCATTTTATATTTTGGTTTGGAATATAAATTAAATCACTTTTTTCCCCTCTAACTAAACAATGAAATATTTTGCCCTTAAATCCAATGCATCTCTCTTACGCTTCCCAGTACACCAGAACTACTGCTGTATGTCTCAAAAAGTAGTCTATCAACTGATAGTTGATAGTCAGCAGGTACTTACTAAACAATATTTCCAATTAAGTCAGATGTAGGCATGTAGTAATTTCCTTTCTTCTTCCTCTTCCATCTGCAGTATTTGGCAATAGTTTGCTGCTCAGAAAAGTATGAGAATGACCATTTTATGCTATTGTGGGTATGTGGGAGAGAGGGAAGATTACGAAGAATAGAATAAAATGTGCATTCAGACTGTTTTATTGGCCACATCTGAAGTAAAGGTATGCAGGAGATACTCCAAGATGGGAAAAACTGTATGCTAGTGACTGGAACTGGCATATACTGTCCCTCTTTCAACACTTTCTTGTTGCCTGAGAATCTAGACATCTGCCAGAGGTAGCTTCAAAAGTCTCCAGTGGTTGTTGCAGCTCAGTATTTAAGGGTACTGAACCCATGCAAGTGTGAATATGCAGAAGTGTCTAGGCCTGGGAGTGCAATTTTCTTACTTATTTCCTTTCTGTTAATTCCCTACCGACAGAAATAGCACGTAAAGCTTCTTAAGTTTGTGTGCCTACCCTATAGCTGCAGCTTTTAATGTCACTGGGTCAGAAGCTGACTCTTGTATGTCATCAACTGTATTTAAGCCCATAGCTGAGCTGCCATCAGTTATGATTTAGAGAGAGAGGGAATGATTGTTTTGAGAATTATATTAGAAGAGAAGACCTTGGTGTAAGTGGTTTAGAAAGACTTTATAAATTACTTTTTTTCTCAGCAGGCTAGACCCAGGTAACATGGGAAGAACTGTGATCCATTAAGAACAGCAGTGTCGTCTTGTATTTGTGGTGGGATATCGTGGCTGACAAAAACTCTTTTCCTGATGGACCCAGGGAAAAGTCTTGTTAAGATATGAACTCATAGCAGAAAGAGTTCAAGAAGCTGTTGGGATCCTTGGTGATTCGAGGCATGGTCACCGCTAAAACCTGTGAGGGTTTAATACTTCTAAGCCGTCTTCCAGATGGGAGCTGCCTTGTCTTGGTGCCAGTAAACTGGATAATGGTAGTTGAAGAGAGGTACGTCATCTGCAGCCTTCACGTCTGCTCTCTGACCTTCTTGCAAGACAAGTGTTTGCAGGAAGGAAAGCTGCTTAATACACCTTGCACTTGTTGCAGCAGAACTTCGTAGAGTTCAAAGCAACCATGACAGGCTTTTGTTTGCCTTCACTTCTCTCTTTTCTTTGTTCTTTAAAATCTCTGCTCCTTACAATTTGTCCTCCGGTCCTTTTTAAGAGACTTGGTCATCGCTGATAACCAAAGTTGAGACTTCTGTACCTCTGAGGAGGAACAATATTGTGTAAGCAGGGATTACTTCTTCATCCTATCTGGTTATTTTCAGTCTGTCTATGGAGTAATTCCTGAACCTGCACATAGCACTTCTGTTAGAAGGTTTCAACTCTTGAACTGCATGCATATCTATTAATGTAGAACTCATACCTACTCCAAAAACTCCAAATTCAGCTGAAAACATTAGAAGTTGTATCTGTACTGTCATCATTTGGACTTACACCAGTCTGGGGGGGGGAAAAAAGACTTTTCAAAATGTATTAAGAGATGGAGAGTAGAGCATCTGTCTGGGTGAGATAGGTGGCTTTGGACAAAGTTCTTTCAAGCTTTATCCAAATGCAAATACATGAGCTTTTGAACAGCTGATTTTTGTTGACCTGCCACATGCTTAGGATTTTACAGCAAAAGTTGCACTAGATGAACAGGCAGCAAAATCTAGATAGCCCTGGTAATGGTTGTATGTGGCTGTATGGTTATCTTCTTCTGTTGTTTTTTGTTTTCCTAGCCTGATTTTTTGCTACCTTGCTGAGACAAAGCTTAAGCAGCACTTAGTGTTGACTGTCAGGGGAAGGAAGGTGGATGCAGTGGTTTAATACTAACCTGTTGATGATAACTGCAGACTTCAGAGATGGTGAGCATGGAACTCTGTGATAAGCATATTAACAGTTGTTGGATGCATCCTCAAAACTGTAGTTCTGCTTTCACACTCCTTTTTCTGGCATGCTTCTTTTACCCAGGGGAAGTAGAACGTTCAGATCTACCACAGTCTCTTAGATTACCCCCTCCTCACAGGAGCAATAACCCAGTGGGAGGAGAGAGTGTTAAATCTATTTTGTTGAGTCCCTCCAGTGTGGACAGAAGTGTTAGTCAATAAATATTCTTGGTCTTTAAAAGGAAAACTGCAAAGCAAAATTAGAGGAAATTGGCCAACTCCCTAGTGTGGTGAACAAACTAAGAAGTAAGAGTTGTGTCAGGGCAGAACTCTTGATTCACGTCAGGGAAATAAAATTGAGCTCCTGAATCTAGTAATAAGTTGACATTTTTTTTTATCATTTAAATCCAACTACTATTTTTTTCAAGTGTACTCATTTAAAATTGTCTGTAAGCTGTGGGTTAGCTGATTAACCAATGTTTTTTACCTAGGCCTAAATGAAATTGCAAGATGAAGTTTCACATATCTTTCTGTAAAGGCTGTTGTGTAGGATGAGCTAGTGCTGTTGGAGAGGCTTTTTAGAGCAGGGCAATTTAGAAGGACATGCTTAGGTGCCTATTTTCAAAAAAGCTGTAAGTTCCAGAAGCTAGGAATTCCTCCTCCCGAAGAGAAGTAACTGTTCTTCTATACCCTGTTGTGAAGGCAGTAAGCTTGTCTCCCAAGGTTATTTAAAAAGCAAGCAAACAAATGTTATATATATTACACATAAGCGTTCTAGGAGATGCCTGGGAAGAACATGTCCAAAACCAATTTTGATACTTCTGTTCTTAAACTTGAGAGAATATAAGTATAAATATATGTGGATCAAATATGTAAGGTTACATGAGACTTAAGACCTTAGAAGTTTGAATCCTAATCGTACCGTATGGCTGTGTCTCCATGTTCGTTATTATTCGAGCCTCCCAGTTTTATTTGTAATTCTTCCAGCTAACTTTCCTGGATGTGTACTAGTGCTGTTAAGTATGACTGAGGGGAGATTTCTAGGAAGCCATCTTCATTGTCGCAACTTGCATTTTGTGGGAAATTCATCAGCTGCAAACCTCCTCTCCTGTCCGGAGGTCAGCTATGTTGTATATAAAGGAGTACCTTTTATTGGTTGGTAGAGACTTTTGGTTTTCATTAGCTGCTCTGGACAAAAGCTACCTAGGCTGAGCTGGTTTAGTGAGTGTCTGGCACTAACCCATCCTGGGTTGTGCCTTTCTCGGGTCTCTAAATCTCATGCAAACGTGCAGTGCTGGGCAGGAGGAGTTAATTACAAACTGGACTATACAGAAATTGTTGTAATGCATTAACACTGATTATGGTGCAGCAAACTTTAGGGACCTCAGGCTGATAATCAAATACCAGGTTTGTGAAGTGGTCTTGTGTTAGGCTAGTTCAGGTACTTGTATATTTCTAAGTGCTGTTTTAATAAGCTTTCACAAGAGGGCAGAGTAGAATTTGCTTGGGGAATTGCAGTTATTTTGAGACTTACACATATCTAGAAATGAGCCAGCTCGGATTCCTTTGGTGTTATGACAGCATGGGCTGTATTATTCATGCTGTACAGCTGTATCTCATACTGTCCTGGGTGTCGCTGCTCCCCAGCGGAGAGTCCCAGGGAAAGCCACAGTCTCTCTGAAGTGTCCCTCCCCGGTGGGGGGTAGAAGCGATGGGATGCTGAGAAGAGCCCCCTGCACCACTGCTGCTGTTGTAGCTAAAACAATCCCATAGCTGCTGTTAGCACAAGATAATGCTGTGATGCAGGTAAGTATCACAGTAATCTTTGTAGTTTGTAAACACAATAAAGGAGATACTGCCTGAAAGCAGCAGGGTTTCCTTGCAACATGTTGAGCTGTGGTAAAATATGACCAAGGAAGCTACTTGAAAAGGAAATACTGTGTATCTGTAGCTTTATGGATCTGTAAGTATGTTGGCCAATTCATTTATTATGGTTATTATGATAATAGTCAGGACCATCATCCTTGCTGGAACTGTTCACAGTCCACAAAGAAAACTAGCTCCTCATGCCCCCTTTCTTTATTAGAGGACTAACTGAGTTAGCTTTTTTTTCCACTGGAGCATCTCAGAAGTGTAGATTCAATTCTTTGTTGTACCTCAACACTGTGCATTGAGTTGTTTAGTTGTTTAGCTAGAAGAGTTGCTTCTGATTTCTTAGCACTCTGAAGAGTTTTCTGGCAGATTATCCTGTACAGCTCAGTGCTACCTCAATGAATGCATGTAAGTTGACATTTAGCATTGTAATATTCTCTGTATGTGAAGATTTTAACTTTTTTATTTTTTTCGTCCTTCCTTTTTCAGATTGACCCCAAAGATTACACTTTTTCTGGACTTAAAGATGAAACTGTGGGTCGACTGCCTGGAAAAGTAGCAGGGCAACAATTTGTCATTCAGGACTGTGAGAATTGTAGTATCTACATATTTGACCATTCTGCTACAATCACTATTGATGACTGTGTAAACTGCCGAATCTTTTTAGGACCAGTAAAAGGCAGTGTGTTTTTCCGTGACTGCAAAGACTGTAAATGCATAGTGGCCTGCCAACAGTTTCGCACTCGGGACTGCAGAAAGCTGGAGGTATTCTTGTGCTGTGCCACCCAGCCTATTATAGAGTCCTCCACAGGTATGAAATTCGGATGTTTCCAGTACTATTATCCTGAGCTTGCTTTACAATTTAAAGATGCTGGACTGAGTATCTTCAATAACACATGGAGCAACATCCATGACTTTACCCCTGTGTCAGGAGAAAATAATTGGGGCCTTTTGCCTGAGAATGCTGTAGTCCAAGATCATGTTCCTTTGCCCGCTTCTGAGGAGCTGAAAGCTGTCAGAATTTCTACTGATGCTATGAGGAGCATAGTACCAGTAACTCGAGGGCAGAGACAGAAAAGCAGTGATGAATCGTGTTTGGCTGTGTTTTTTGCTGGTGACTACACAACTGCAAATGCCAGGAAGTTAATTGATGAGGTAAGTGACCTTCATGTTCAGCTTTTTGATTTTCTAATTGAAATTTCCCCTGGACAGCCTCTGGTACTCCCTGAAAGGAGAATGCAGAGGCTCTGCTTGTCTACTAACCATACTGATCAACTGCACTGTTTAAAACCTTAAAGCAAAGTGAGAGACTGGAGATCATCTGATCAGACAGTTGGTTTATAGCTGACATCCTGTGACTGGCATGTCTATCCTCTAATAGTTCCAGTGTGCTTTTCCATCATGGCACACCAAAGCTACATTCCGAAGAAAATGCATAGTTGATTGGATGAACTTGGCCAAATGTGGAGTAAGTGATTAGCAAAAGCAATTGCTTGTGAAAGGGGTATAGCCAATTGTTAGCTTACTGCCCTAAAAGTGATGTCTAACAAAACTGTCAGTCCTTTCAGGACTATCCTGACTTCAGGACTTCAGGATTATCCAGTACTAAGAAAGACTTTTAAAAAATACCTTGTTACGTTATATCCTCCCTGCCACCCAGTACTGGAACTTTTTCTGGAAGGGGCAGTGTTTGTTTGTCATGGTCATGGCTGGTCAGCTGTCTTGGATTATTTAAATAGCTGGAGCTGTTTTGTGGTGTGTGGGTTTTTTTTCCTCCCTCAACCCCCACCTACCCCTGGTGAGGCAGCAGCTCCTAAGCTTGGCTGAGTTTGGGCTTTCCTGGAGCTAAAATCTGGGAGTTGCTGGCTGCTTTTAGCACCCTGGAGTGCCAGGGATAACAGAGCCAGTAAGCATGAGCTGTGGCTTCTGAGAGAGGTATCTGCAAAAGCTGCTGATCCCAGTGCTGTAGGATCAACAAAAGAACTAATGGAGCTTTTTCCCTTGGGTTTTTAACTGCAAGGAAAGAAAGTTGTAGGGTGTTTCCATGCTTCCCCGCTGCCCAGTTGGATTTTTATGGAACTGAGTTACGAACAGCTACTGGAATGAAGGGAGATGATACTTATGGGTTCTTCTTTTATGAAGAAGGAATAGCTACAGTCAAAAGGATAATGGATTGTTCTCCTGTGTTAGTTCCTTAGAAATTACAGTTAAGAAGATGCTAAAAGACTAGTTAGTGAGATTCTGTAGAAATCTTACGGCTCTGTGGATTAATCGATGCTTTGGAAATACATTGTTGCTCCTTCTTCATATGCTTTTTAAGTTGTGTGTGTTTGAAAGTTTGTAACTATTTTTCCAAAATGGAAAACTTCAGCAGCGGATAGATGAAGTTTGAGCTAACCTTTGACTGAGCTATTGCAGACTAACGAGAACTAACTGCTTGACTCCAGATGCTGAATGCTTTTAACTCCCATTAGTTTCAGCTTGTGAGGGATTGTGGGGAAAAAAACCACAACCCAGGGCCATAATATAAAACAAAAATATTCACATTTACTCGTCTAGGTGCACTAGGGCAGAGAAGAAAATCTGGATGAATGGAATGAAAATAAACAGAAATGTAGAAAAAGCAAATGGTCTTTGAAAAAAGCAGAAAGGGTCCCTTTGCTCTGTGACTTAATGTGTGTGGGGAAAATGGATACTTGAGTTGAACTTTCTGCCTGGGAAGCATTTTTAACATGAATTCTTTCTCTGTTAAAAGATGACTGGTAAAGGCTTTCAGCTGGTACAGACTAAAGAAGTCTTAATGAAGGCAGAGGATGCTCACAGAGTTTTCCAACAGCGTGCATCAGAATTCATTCCACTGCTTGAAACAGGTGAGTTTGTGTTGTTTTCTTTCTCTTCTTGCTATAGAAATCTAGCTATCACTTGAGAGCCCTGGAGAACAAAGAGGACTGAAGGAGAAGACTGTGTTTGAAGGGCATAATGTAAAGCCAGTTGAGATGAGTTTTGGAAGCCTCATCCAAAGGCTTCCAAAGCCTAAACCAGGCCCTAAACCAGCTGAAACTCCTGAAGGCATCATAATTGAGCCATTCCATGCGTATTTTGTGGCTCTGCCCCCCCTCTAGTGGTCCAGCTGCAAAGCTCAGGAGCAATGGCAGATGCAGATCTGTCTGGCATGGTCAGAAGAAGCTTTTAGGCTGTTTCTAACTTAGCACCATTGCTGCTCAGCCACCTGGATGTTCAGTGTTCCTGTATACATATTTAAGCAAATCCAGTATAGATGTGTATAAAGCAGGCAAGTGTTAAATTCCTGTTTATAACTGGTGTACTGTCAGAGTATTTCAAAAGCCTTTTTATTGATCTGACTGTAATTGGGTTTTGCCTCTTCCTGCAGAAGTACTGACGTCTTGCCATCTGTTACATGCTAAAGCTCAATACACGCTCCCAAACTTAGTAGCAACATGCAGTTTGTTTGATAGTAATGTAAGAGGTCTGTGATACTCATTGCAAGAATAGGACAAAAGTTATTATAGTTATTAGATGACAATCTAGTTTAAGGGCTATCTTGCACCCATGTGGGAAGCAATAATGTGTTCAGAATGAAACCAGAGAAAGGGGATCTGCAAACAGTGGGTGAGAACGAGTCTAGAAATCAGGCCGTTTTCTATCTTGGGACTGAGGCAAAAATGCCTGAATGACTCAGTCCTGCTCCAGATGTCTGTGAAATGGCTCACTATTTGAGCAGTATAGTCTGACTCACTTCCATGATGCCCTGCGCTCCGTAGTGGTTTTGTGCCATTGCTGCCTTTCAAGAAGTAAAACTGGAATCCTGCCAGAATCTCTGCAAAAATGAGCATGGAATTGCAGATATTTTCTTCTCAGATAACACTGTACTTTGAAGCTATGGTTAGGTGTTTTTAATTCTTTATCCTGTGTTATGGCTGCTCAAGCAAAAACCATGAAACACTTCTTGCAAGCTTCACAGTTCTCTATGGGTTGAGAAATCTACTGTTTCAAGTTTGAAAGTGGTGTTGATTCTAGATGAAACTGTCTTCTAGGTCCAGTGGTTGCTTTGGAGTTCAGTGGAGATGGTGCTGTGGAAGGATGTCAAAGCACTGTAAATGATGTTTTTAGCGGGACCAAGGTAAGCTGGTGTATTGCTTTATTGGCAGAAAATCATACAGAATGTCTGTGATACTTGATGCTCAAGCTGTGGCATTGATGTACTAGACAACCTTTTAAAGTTTCTGAATAGTAAAATCTGGATATGCTATTTTCTTGCTGTTGTTTTAGTTTCTTTTGTACCCAAAAACTCAAGATGCCTGTCAGAGACAAGAAAAATAGCCCTAGGAAAGAGTACTAAATCCCCATATCCATTGAAGAGTAGAAGATTTCCACTTAAAACTCTTATTTCATATAATTGTAAAAACAAATTCCATAAATGTAGTAGGGAAAAGCTCTGCTCAAGTCTTATACTAAACTCTGCTGTGTCATGTTTTAGTCTATTAAACCTTGATAAATGTAATATGATTGGATTTCAACTTTTTTCAAGGTTTACTTTTGCTGTGTAAGATACTACAGGTGTCTTCCTGAAAGGCATTTTTTTCCTCCTTCTTCTGTCAGCTTGTTTTACTGTAGCTTCTTTATACCACATTTCCTCTTTGCTTGCTGTCCCCATTTCTCTGAATGACATTGGTTTTGAGAAAGTTTCTGGAAACAATTAGAGCACTCCTGATAACAAGGAAATGACAAACCCTTTGCTTTCAAGCAGCTCCTCAATGAAGACTAGAATGGCTTTGAGACATAGTGTCCATACAGTTGCTTGCTGTCTTTCAGTTCCTTTCAAAAGAGTTACTCAGAACCAGACTGCCTAGTTTCTGAGAAACAGTTGTCTTGTAATAAGTCATCTCAAATGCAGCTAATGTTTGCTTATTGCACCAGCAAAAACCTGATATGTAGCAGGCTTTAATTTGGCCTTCATTCTGAAGAATGCTAGAACTACAGTCTGGGCAGTGTTGTGATATTACTGATTCTTCTTGTGACCCAATAGTCATCACCACCAGTTTCACCAGAAAAATGTAAAAAAACCAGGAGCTTACAGTGGCTTTTTTTAGTGTGGTTAGCATATTACTTTTTTTTCCACACAGAACAAAGCTGATACTGGGTAGTAATTCACTGGTTCTTCTAGATCTTTTTCTCTATTCAAAGACTGAAGTGATATTAAATATAAGAACAAATAAAATTTTGTTTTCCTCACTAAAATGACTGATGTCTGTTACTATAATTCTATGAATGCCCTGATCTGAGATGTATCCAGAAACTTCAGACTGTGCACTCCATGCTGTGAAGTAAGCATTGCTCTTGGAGATAATCTGTAGGGTTTGGGTTCAGTTCCGAATATGGAATTACTTACTGCATCTGGATTTTAAACTTCTGTTTACAGCCTGGTTCCATAGTAAAATCTACATCGCTTACTAAATACTTGCTGCTCTGAAGTAGGAAGCAGAACTTTGGGCTTCCTGAGAAGTATATATCTTTATTCAGATAAAATGTAACTCCAGAATTCCGATAAACACTGGCTTTGTGCATAGATCCCTAGATGATTGAATATCATGCATATTCTTTTTTTAGAAAATGTGTTTCTTTGGTCATAGTTTAGAAGCAATTTAGGGAGTAACAAACTTCATACTTACTACTCCAGAAGGTTCGGGAATGCTCTGTAAAATGTTTTTGCTTCATTGTTGGCTACCCTTATCATGTTTGAGAGTTGTTATAGTGCTCAGAAAGAATTATAGGTATCCCTGATCAAGAAACAGTAAGCAAAGCTCTTTGGAAAACATGTATCCTGTAAGACTTTGCAGAAGATTAATCTGCTTTTAAGCAGCTAGCTACATTTGTGTTTGAAAACCAGAGTTAAAAATTATGAAATTTGTCTGTTAACAGCCATAATTTCACCAAGTTCTTGTTTCTGATATAAATCTGATAAACAACTCTGGATACTATAGTAAGGGTAGAAAAGCTCTTCAGCAACAGTACCACCAGAGTTTTTTGAGCTGTTTGGTAGAAACAGCATGTTACAAGGAGAGCTCTATGCTGTGCACTTAAGTTAGACTTCCTATTTGTGTGGACTAGGTACATCTGCACTCTTTACCTCTGACATTCTTTCTGGTGTGACCTTCTGCACTTTTTTTTTTGGATGCTTTCTAATGTTGTTCTTCTGTATCATCACTTATTCATAAAATACTGTGCAAAATTTAAATGGTAATATCTTGGTAGGGAAGGATGCTGAAAGAAGATTCAGCTGTTGTGGCTGTGGTACCTGTTGCTGTTGCACCAAACAACTGCCAAATAATTAGTAGATAGTCTTAAGTCCCTTCAAACAGAAGTCTACCATGCATCCAAACAGCAGTCTAGGAAACTACAAAGTGATGATATAATTATTTTTTTTAATTGGAAATTTACTGGATAACAGGGTACTAATCTTAATACATAGCTTAAGTAAACCAATTCAAGGAACTGTGATAGTTTACATCCATGTGGTATTCTGAGCTGAAGCAGAAAAGTGGTGACTGTAAGAGCATAGTCATCTGGAATAACCCATTCCTACAGTCCCAGAATAGCTCAGTTGGCTGTGCCAACACATGTGCTGAGATAATGATGGTATCCTCTTGAGGTATAGAAAATGTAAGATAGTAAGAACTCTAAGTTTTTGAGACTATCACTTGCATGTTAAGACTGATGAACAGCCACAACACTGTCTGTTACTGAATTATTCGGGCATTGCCTAAGGCATTAATAGTTGACTTGTGAAAGCTTTCAAAGTTGACTGTCCTAGAGCTTGGACTTTCACATGTGTTGATCAATTTTGCAAAATGCAAATGTAATTGAAGGGTTTTTTTTTAAAAAATCATCTGCTGAAGAAGCAACTAATTTTTTTGAGGGCAATATAGTGCAAGGGAGTAATTTTTACAAACTCTGCCTTTCTGCTAAAGGAAAACTTAAATGGTAGTCTAAGGTTTTTGCATGTTTGTTTTCCTCCCCTCTCCTGGACAGGGCTTTATGATACCAAGCAAAACACATCTAAATGTGTCGCGACGGAGGGAAGACACAGTCACTCAATATGAGTGATCAGCAGACTTCATTTATTGTCTCTTACAGTCACCTTTTATGCCTTCCTATAATTAGCTCATACATATTACAAAAGTTAAGCTCATTATTGGTTAGTTGCCTAAATACCAAGTCCACCCCGTTTCTCTTCTGTAGTTATCTGTTCCCACCTGCAACATTCTTTTCCCATCGAAATCTTCCTGTTATTGTGTAACAAGAACAGCCAAAGACAGTGTATTTTGCTTTACTTCAGATAAGCTGAGAGCGATGTGCATTTTTGTCCAGCCAGCTGGACTATGTCTATGAGACCTTTTTTCATCTAGCCAGTTATCCACATAAATGGACACTAGCTTAAGGTGTGAGCCCTGTATAATTGAGCCCAGAACTTTTATTTCCCGTTTCTGGAAGGGTTACTGCAGCAAGCAGGTCTGATAAGGACAGATGATGGTAACAAAGGGTGCATCAGAGCCGAGAGAATTCTAGGACTAATCTGTCACACAGTGGAAACTAACAGAGATGTGCCCTCATGAAATCCAAAAATAAAAATAACCATTACTGGCTCCAAATGAACAAAGACTACTTGAATTTCTTTATTAGTGATGCATAACTATTTCCTTGTTTAATAAAACAGGTTTTTGTATCGGAGAGCAAGGCATCAGCATCTCAAGATGTAGACAATTTCTACAACTTCGCTGACATGCAGATGGGAATGTGAAGTTTAACATGAAGGTGTTCACACACAGTTTATCTTGGCACTTGGATGACACTTGGCTTGAATATGGCTGTAGTATGTGAGAAGTTTTGTCATTTGGTTTTGTATTCCTCATATATCCCTTTTGTAAAGCTATTGGTGGTTTTAATACCATATTACCTGAACTGGGGTAAATGGCATAGATCCCCACATACGTTGTGTTTAAAACTTGTATTTCAATTCCAGAAACAATGGAGGTTTTCTACTAACTTTTTTCCAGTGATTTCTATACTTCTGTTGATACTTGAATGTTTCTTGTCGACATCTCATGGTAATACATATTTGAAAAGTGCAATGCTGATTCAAATTTGCTGCAGTAGTAATTGTTATCTTTAACTCAGACACATTGTTTAGAAAGTGCATTTATGTGAAACTTGCTGTTCAAAACTTTCCCACATGCAAATATGTCTTCATTGGGGGCCAGAGAGGAAGCTGTAGTCGTTGACTTTTTCTGAAAGTGATGCCAAAACAGCACAGAGTAACTGCTCAGAGACTAATTTTGTCTTTAAGCAGCAAAGGTATTTTTGTGCAACGCTGGGGAGCTAGCCCATTTGCATGGGACAACTAGCTCCCAAGTTTTCAGTGAAGTGTTAGGTATTTTATACAGTTTTCATGAGAGGTTACACAACGTCTTTACATATGTACTCATTTGATTTTGACACCTAATCATTCCATTCACAATAGGTGGGATCTAGGTGGAGCAGACCTTTCAATTTTCTTGGTTCAACAATTTCCTGACTCGATGGTCTCCTTATCTCCTTCAGGTGCCCACCTTATCTTTTCTAATTATTCAGAGTACGTTCTCAACACAAACAGAGCATCATCCAGAGAACTGTACCAAACTCATCCTAACTAATCTTTTTATTTTAAGACCTTGTTCTGTTTCAAAAGCCTAGTCTGAAATGAATTCTTATAGCATGCTTTCAGCAATAATGCATGACTTCTAAAATGCACATCTGGCTTATTCTGCTTCAGCATCTTTTTGAACAGAGTTGTTTGCAGCAGCAAGCATAACTGCTGTTATGCTAAGTGTTGTTGTAACACCATTCTGGTAAGTGAGCACTCGCCAGGCTCTTCTGCTTTGAGGTGAATTCTGAGCATGAGTGCTCTGCTGAAGATGCTTTAAGGTTCTTTCAGGGTCTGCGGTGATGCAGCTGTCTCTGGTATTCCCAAGTCATGGATGGGATATACATTAAGTTCCCTTGGATTTGGAGCAATAGGTCTCTGGCACCTTTGTTGTTTGCTAGAAGGGCTGTACAGCAACCAGGCAGGAGTCAGAGAAGGTCTCTGATGGCATGGAAAAACCCTGTTCTTTACTAGACCCCAGGAGAAGGGTTTTACACTCAGTAGTAGTAGTGAAAATTAATCTGTAAAGTACTATACTGCTATAGGGTTTATTTTGGATTAATTCTAAAAACAGACTGAAGAAGTGCTACTAGCATTTTGGGAGATGCATTTGAATAGTGATCAGTAAGGATGCTTATTGCTATATAGTGCATGTTAAAATGCGAATATATATGGATGGATATTAAATACATTATTGATTTATTTTTGCATATTGCATACTTAATGATTTTTCTACATGAACTTAAACTTATGTCCAGGTTTACAAGCCCTCTGTAATACTTGAACAGGCTGTGCATGCAGACACAGAAAACCAAATTTCTTAATTAAAATTGTGGCATGCCAGTTTAGCGTTTACAATCCATTGAATGTACTGGGGCTGTGTTGAGGGGCTAAAGCAGTAATTTCCCCATTATGGTCATCTGTCAAAAGGGAAGATTTTGTGCACCTTAACTGAAAATGAGTCATCAGTTTCATAGCTCTGGAGCTCCCAAAATGGGTGGCTAAAAACACATCTTTTCCTAATTTTTTAGAATTAGCACATGAAAGAATCCGTTCTCCTGAAATTCAGAATTCTGTCATGCCTAAAAGATATTCTGAGCTGTCATTTTGTTGCTACTAGGCAAATGCTTGCCCTTAGTTTAAACTATGTATCAAGAATACGTCCTTAGGACCTCTTGTTAAGGTTATGCATAGATAAAATAAGGAAAAATATCTCATGAAGTTACTCAGCCACTGGTGTATAGAAAGTAAGAAAAATGTCACTTCTGTGAAATGTTTTTATTTGACAAAGTGAAATGAAATAAAACTGCCACCAGAATCTGACTGGTAGTGGAAATTGCCACTTATCTGCACTTAGCCAGCTAGCATTATTTTTTTTTATATATGTGTGAGGAGAGGCCGTGAAACCTTAGATCAGTCTCCAAAGTACTAGTGCAACTCGTCAATGAAATTATTCCAAACACATACAGTAAATGTACTGTCCATACCACAAAAATACATTAAAATTTTGTAATGTACTTCAGAACTGTCATTGTGTAATTTATCTAAGCAGTGCATATATTGGACCATCTTGGTCTCTAAACTTCTATATATTTCCAAACTTATGTGCTGACATATGATTATATGTATGTTTAATAGTTTATTTTTCGCATGACCAACCTGCTCTGGAAACAAAGTGCTAAATTGATTTTTTTTTGTGACTAGTTTTGCTGGAGGACAGGATGATTAATTGAAAATTAATGTAGGCTTGAAACAGTGGAAGAACTTTTCTACATGCTAGGGGAAAGAGCAGTGTGTTGCTTTTTTTTAAAATGTTAGTAAGCAGGCTATCAATGAAGAGTTTTTTACTTAAAAAAAACCCTAAATAATGAAGGAGTTTCTCAGTCTGGTTATTTATCTTTTGACTTCCATTTCTTGCTAACAGGTGTTAAGAACACTTCCAGCCTA
The DNA here is from genome assembly GCF_017639655.2 of Falco naumanni. Taxonomy (NCBI): domain Eukaryota; kingdom Metazoa; phylum Chordata; class Aves; order Falconiformes; family Falconidae; genus Falco; species Falco naumanni. Next base: position 73,783,791 of record NC_054055.1, read on the forward strand.
AGCATCAGGTACTGTATGCATTACAGAATGGTACGTGCTTCATGTAGTCTTTGTACGTTTGTTGTATAGCTTTTTATGTAATTTGTATTGCACTGTGAATGTGATTCATAATAAACATTGAAAATCTACACTCTGGATTCTGGAAGACTTTTTAAAATTATCAAATATTGCAAAACATGATTACGTTATAGTAAGTATAAAAACTGAACTCAGTGCTTAGACGGGGACTTTAGATACTTAGATCTAATTGAAGAAAGGTGAATTTTTGACAGCAGGGATTTTTCCCCAGAGTCACTGAGAATATGATTAACTCTGTACTGCAGTTTTCCTAGTAAAATATGGAAGAAGTTATTCATGTATCAGGTTGTACAGAGATTCCAGGATGGAGACAAAGTACTTTTCCCTGATGTATGGGTGCCTGTGGTTGGTTTTTTGTTTTGTATTTTATCTTGTAAAAGTTTTGTGCCTTTTAACTGTGCTTACCTCTTTAGGTACTAGATGCATGGTGCTTACAGCAAAAATAAGATTGTGGTGGTTATACTAATAAATTGTTCATTTAGAAAGCAATTTATTTGTATATCCCGTTTAACATCTGAAAACAGGCAAAACCTCCTGAAAACAGGTATATATTTAATAAATTTCCAAACTCAGCTTTAAACTGGCCAGAAATTAAAATCTTCCAACTAAACGTGGTGTAGGGGGTAACTTTCATGAAGTGTAAATGTTTGCTAAGGACATGACATACTGTATCAATATAATTTTCTTTTGAGTTAACTTGTGAAGCCTTAAAGAACTAAAGCTTTTGGTTTACACTTAGCTATTATTGTACAATTTTACTGTTTAAAAAAGAAATCTTGTACCCTAGTTGGATCTGAGTAGCCTAGTAATCTTTTTTTTTTGTAGTATCTAAGTCACAGCAAAGCTGCCCTTAAGTATTTCCACAATTTTCACCAGTTGCATCCTCAAATACTAACATGCAGAAGCTTTGTATCTGTGCCCCAATTGCTAGGAACTTACCCACTTTATTTTTTTGTATCTAATAGTCATGCATAAAATGCATGGATTTAAAAGTAATCCACATACCAGGCTGCATTTACATAACTGGGACAGATTTTGTTATTTTTTTTAATTCTGAAAAGCAACCTGAAACTTTTTATTAGAGAATATGTGCTTCAGTCATTCTAATAGGGGCAAAAATGAGTTTTAATGACTCAAGTGTGAGTGAGAACTCTGTAGCTGTATATCTTCTCTTAAATGCTGGCTTTTAAAAATTTAGGCTTTATTTATAAAGCATTCAGCATTTGGTGCATATTTAAATTAGTATTGCTGATAATATCTTCTAGGTGTTGATTCCCCAGGCTTTTTTCTTAAAGATTTAGTAAAAGCCACTATGACATGAATCTTTTAAGACCTCACAGCAGCCCAGGTGCCTGTCTGAGTAGTTCCTAAACTGTAGGATTTTTGCTATCAAGTTCCTTGTTGACTCCTTTGGACCTTTGTGCCATTTCTTTTTTGAATTAATAAGTAAGCTGCCTTAATCCGTAAGGGTGACACAAGTCTTTAGAGGTCTACAGGAACAGCTCTTCCAAGGCATGTTTAAACCCAATCTAAAACATATAAATTCAAGTCCAATAGCATTAAAAACCTATGAATAAGTGTGGTTCACAAGTATTGTCTCTAGCACGCATGGATTTGAGTGGGATGGTGCAAGTGGGCTGCAGCACTTTATTGTGTGCTGTAGTACTGCGTTCTTGCTGCAGTACATGCTGGAAGGCAGCTCTGTGGTGGTCCACCCCATTCCCTGAACATTGCAGAGCTCACAGTACAAGCTATATCCATTTGCTGAGGATAACAATTTCTGAAAAATAATAACTTACTGTATTGCCAGCCTGGAAGTTTCTCTTAAAGCTGTCTGTCTGAGCTCTGTCTCTCACACAACCAGCTACTTACAGGAAAACTTTGCAAGCTTCAAACCTGGTAAAAGCAGGATGTACAGAAGGTTTCACTGGATGGTTAGGAGTCACAGTGTATTAACAGGCCAGACGTCCAGTTTGATAGAAGAATGCTTTTTTACTGCGTTCATCTCTTTGGAATGTCTCGTTGCCGTAGAATTCTTGTTGGTAATGTTTGTGGTCATGCAGTCTTCCTGATGCATATGTAGTTATCAGTGGTTCTGAATAAGAGAGAAGAAAAGGAGGGGGAAGTGAGAGAAGCTTTTAAAAAAGCTCTTAAAGATCTCTGAGTACACAGAGGAAAATGTGCAACTGCTCAATCCTTTACTTTTTCATGTATCTAGTGATAATCCCTAGCTATGTACAATTTCATGGCTGGAGTATCTGAATACCTTCCCAGAATGTATTAAGCAATGTGACTAGCTTCTGTCAAGTACAAGTCATCCTCTTCATAGTTGCACAAGGCTTTAAAATTGCCAGTGTTGTCAAGGGTCTAAAAGACCTTCCAAACACATGTGGATTTCCCTTATATCCTTCTGTTAAAACTGCTATGGAAAGTTTGTCCTTAAAAGCATCAGGTTAAGTTGATAGAGATGAAATTACGGTGAGGTTAAGAGGCTCTTGAACAGTGTTTAAATGAGTGTTTGTCTTAGGTTTCCAAACTGCAAAGGCTAAAAGCAATGTGCTATTATAGATTCTACCCAAATGATGAGGATACATTTAAGGGTAGGCACCTCTGCCAGTACTGGGAGCTCAAAGGACTCTGTGTCTCGATGATAGTGGTATGTATCTCTTTGCTTGTCCAACTTCATTTTATCACAAGTATCATGGTGATGAAGTCCTAGTTCATAGTCATGTGAGAATCTCCAGTTTCATTTTTAGTTACCTTTTGTCCTTGTCATAGTGAAGAAAAATTGAAAAGTTTTTTTTGCAGTTTGATCCATTAAATTTGTGTGTCCAAAAAAATCTAAACTAAGTTTTGGGGGTGTGGGGAAGGGTGGTTCGACCATTGCTGTGTGATTTCTGAGCACTGAAGGGAGCAGCAGCCTTCCCCCTACTTGTATGGATGGCGACTGCTGTAGGTGAGATTTCCCCCAAACTGCATGTACAGCACTATAGAGGCAGGTAACTTTCAAACTCAGGCAAGATACACAATTTGTTTCCTCACTAATATAAGTGTAAGATGTATTCTTTGATTCTTTTTTTGTTAGGTATTTACTTGCATGCATTTAAGGCACAGAGCCGTAATACTGATAGGTTTTGAAAGCTGCTGGCAGTCCTCTCCGTTCTGTGTTACTGTCTTAGGAGGAGAAAGATGAATGGAAGATCTCCCTAAGCACAAAACTTTGAACTTGTCAGATCCTGGGAAGTGAAGTTGGCACATTTTGCTCTAAAGAGAGTAAATGCTTCATGATTGTGGAAGTACTACTTTTTTTTTTTTTGTCTGAACGTGCTGATCTTTTTATGAGGCGAGACCTTCCCCCCCATTTCTGAAGTCCCACCAAAAAAACACTTCAGGGGCTTTTTTTTTTTTAAAGGGTTCTGGGGAAGAAATGGAAGGGCTGTACTATGACCTGAGGGCATCTTTTGATAGCTGCCCCAACAGGTGCTGAAGAGTTGGATTCAGTGTTAAAGACAAATCTTTTGAAGCTCTGAGTGCTCTTTGCTGCTATATCTAATAGTATCAGAAACATTTCAGTCACAAGAGGGTTTAAAGACAGCTAGCCATCCTTAGATGAGATTCCACTTTGCATTTTTTTTCCCCACAGAAGAATGAAAGTTACTCCACAGTGATAATTAGTGCTCTCTTTGCAGGTGGGTGTTTGTGCTTTATGGTAACACTTCAATGATTTTGTTCATTGTGAAAGGAAAATAATGGAGTTAAGCTTTTCTCTCTGTCTTGCTAGTAGCTGCCAATGCTTGCTCTGGCTTCAAGGATGTTGTATCAAGGTTTCATCAATGGTATCTGATCTGCTGATGAAGTGCGTTTTATGCAGCATCTACAAGTTTCAAAGAAAGGCTTCGGGTATCTGTGTATTGCTTCTGTCAGTCAACTAGAATTGCTGCCCATGGAGGCTTCTACATGCATGCTGGGAACACTGCAAAGGCTTGGAGGCAAGGAGTACGAATTAACCTCTTAGGCCTTTCCACTTCTTATTTCCCTCCACTACTCCTCCATGATACTCTGGCGTTTGTTTTTTTACTTCTCTGGCATCTGATTCTCTGGAAAAATCAGAGGTAGCAGATTTTGTCGAAAAAATACTTTTCTATTGAAATTCACTTAAATACTTCTAGGTATTTCAACTAGAGATGCTTCTTTTGTGGCTCCAATCCATGTAAACTCTGCGTGACCCCACTTCTCAGATGTTAAACTTCAGTGTAACTTTCTTAATACCCTAATATACTATAGGCAGTCTTTTTAAGGCTGAATAATGACTTTGTTCAACTTGGGTATGGTATACATGTATACATTATCTTACCTTGACCATATCTCTTATACTTCTAGTTTCCGGAGCATTCCTCCCTTGGGAGGACTTCATGTTTGTGCTCTTATTTTATCAGCATGTTAACATCTGGCTTTGTAAATTCCTTATATTCTCTAGGTGCATAAGAGCATCTGTAGTTCATCCATTCTGGAGAAAATGTGAAAACTGTTGCATATGTCTTCAAGAAGAAAACGGTGTACAATCTGCTTCCTATTTATTCATCTTGCTCAGAAATGCATAGCAAATGTAAATGCTGTGTAAGTTCTTTATCAAACGGTAAATAGTTTGCTCAAAGTTACACAGGATGAGATAACAAAAAATGTATTTGCACATAAAAGCATTTATTGAAATTAGCAGCCCCATGGACTTTCTGCCACCAGTTTTCCGATGTCATCTTTTGGCCCTGAGCTCACCATGTATAGCTGTGCATTTACTGTAGAACTAGAGGTTTGGATATTGTCTGCTCCTGACATGGGACAGCCGGGGGTGGGGGGGGTGGGGGTGGGGGGGTGGGCATGTGGTTTCTGGCATGGGAAATAGCTGCACAACACCTTTCCCAGGTTGGGCTGCATCTGCTCCTGATGAAGTAATGCATACATAATCTGGCAGAAAACTTCTCATAGGAATGTTTCCTTCACTGATGTGAATATATGTTCTTCGTTGTCCTTCAGAATGACAGATACCTTAAACACTATATATACACACGCTCTAGAACTAAGCAGGTTTCATGGACACAGAAAAGACAGAAGTTGTTTTAAAACCCAAATGAAGACATTGATACTTGAAAATAGTTTCTGTTTAACTGAATTGGACTTTAAATTCTTTTTATGACTAGAAAGCAGATCTTTTTCTATAGCGCATGGACTTGGCTTTATCACTCCAAATTCTCTTAATTTTGGACTTCAGGTCTCTTGTCTTAGAATTGGTATTGCCTGCCCTGCTGCCTGGACTCCACCCGGTTTGATACAGAGGATTCCACAAGTGGTGGTGGAAGCATTCTTGGTATTTTACTTGATACTGTGGTTTTCTGAAGCTACTCAGAGTGTTTTCCTGGCAAGTATACATTAATGAACAGAAGGCAAATAAGGTGATCATTGGTGCATGAAGGAAGTTATACTTGTCAGCGTCACAGTTCGGTTGCCATCTAACTGCATTTGTAGAAAGCTACACTTCTTACAAGCAGGAATATTAACCAGGTATTCAAAAGAAAAGAGATTGTTTGGGTGTGTTGGTTTTTTTTTCAGCAGGTAGTAGATCTGTGGAAGTCCTTGCCAGCAGTGATTTACAGCCAGAAGCCTACATGGATTCAGTGAAAGCTGACTTGGACAAGTACTTGGAGGAGTGATCTGTTGAGGGTTACTAAACAGACGTGCCACATCCTGCTTGGGAAATCTGAGTAAGAAGCAGTTGGAGGCTCGCGGAGCACATGGGGGAAGTATCTTACTGTGTATGGCCACTTGGGCCAGGAGGAAGTTTGATGCGGGGGGCCTGTGATTTGGTAGAGCAGGTGGGAGGCTGTTGAGCTAGACGGAACATTTGGCCTGAAACAGTACCTCCTTTCTTACCATCCATTTCACCTCATTTTTTGGCTGTTGTCTGGAAGCCCTGCAGAAGTGCAGCTCAGGCATGCTGAACTATCGCTGCCCTGTTTGCTGCTGCTGTTTTCCTTGTTACTCCTGCTTATTACATTCTTGCTGTTTCTTCTCTGTGCCTGGCCTAGAGACAAGGGCTGTATCCCAGATTTGAGACCCCAGGTTTGTTTTCCTTCCCTGCCGAGTTTCTGTGCCCTTCCCTTGTGTCACTTACTGTGTGCACAGAGAACAGGGCTGCAGCGGCCGAAGGGCATTCTCCAGATAAATCTCTGCAGCAGTTCTTCTGGTAAGGAAGGCAAAAGGGGTTTGCAGTGCATTTGATGCAAGTGATACTTGCTAATAGCAGTATGGGAAACGTGTGTGGGCGTGGGGCCTAATAATGAAGGAGGTTTGCCAAATTCTTGCTGTCTACTGTGCTTTCTGTCAAATGTTTGGATGAGGAACTCCATTACAGGCCGAGTGACTATAAAAATGGCTGGCTAAAGCCACCCTACGGTAGACTTTATGATCATCATTTTACAAGTTGGGCCACTTGCACAAAATGTTCTCGATTTAGGGCTGGACCAGGTGGGGATGGGCACATGGCACCCTTGGAAGCTGCTGGAAGGCAGGTGGGATGTGGCGAGGTGCGCAGCCCCCTCTGCTCCTGTTGCCAGTTGCCCAGCCCAGAGCTGGGTCTCGGTAGCTGATGGCTCCGCGGAGGCGGGCCAGGCGCTGCCACGGCCTCAGCGTCTGTGCTTGGCGCCTCGAAGGGAGAAGTAACGCTCGAGTGCGGCGGGAGCCGGCTCCCAGCCGGTTCCAGGCGCGGCTCGCTCCCCTCAGCCCTGACGCCCGCTTGAGGGGCTGGCAGTGAGGCCTTCGCCCCAGGCCCTTTCCCGCCCGCCGGCCGGGGCGGGGGCGGGCTCCGCCGGCGCAGCTGGCAGGAAGGCCCGGCGCGGCGCGGGCAGGGAGGGAAGGGAAGGGGAAGAGGCGGGGCCTGGAGCCCAGCAGTGTCAATAATACAATAGGGCTCTTGTGCGGCCGCCGCCGCCGGAGGAGGAGGAGGAGCGGGGCGGGCGCGGGGCCGGGGCCTGGCTGCGGGCGCGCCGAGCAGCCGGCACGCAGGGCGGGAGCCGCCGCCGGCCACGGGCCCGGGCGGGCGGAGGCGATGCGCGCCGGCGCGGGACGGCAGCAGCAGCCGCAGCAGGAGCAGCAGCAGCACCAGCAGCAGCCGCCGCCGCGGCGGGAGCACCAGCGCCAGCCCTGACGGCCGTAGCCGCCCACGCCGGCGAGCAGGGGAGGAGGCGGCGGCGCGCCGTGCCGTGCGGCGCCGGCGGCGGGAGGTGAGCGCGGCCCGGGCTGCCCGCATGGAGGCGGGGCGGGGGGCGGGCGCCGGGCCGCCGGGGCCGCCGCTTCGGGCCTGTGCGCGGGGGAGGCGCCGGGCCTGCGGCGGGCGGGAGGCGGCGGCGGTGTTTGGCGCCAAGGCCGGGCAGGAGGGCGGAGGAAGCGGCGGCGAGCGGGGGGAGGCGGCGGGTCCTGCGGGTACGTGGGGCGCCGGGGAGGGGATCGCGGAGCCGGGTCGGGGGTGGCGGCCGAGCCGTGCTGTGCCGGGCGGGCAGCGTCCCCCGGGCGCCGCGGCGGGCCGCTCGTCCGGCGTGGGCGCTGCGTCTCCGGCCGCGTCCGGAGGGAAAAGTTGCGGCGGTTCCGCCGCTCCACCCCCGCGCTGGCCGGGCTGTGCCCGCGGGGGGCGGCAGGGGCTGGGCGGCGGCGGCGGCCCCCGGCGCTGCGCCCTTTTGTTCGCCGCAGCCCGGAGAGGCGGCGACCCGCCGGTGCCCGAGCCGGCGGGGCCCTGCGGAGCGCGGCTGGGCGTGGCGGCCGGGCGGCGGGCGGGCAGACAGGCAGCCAGCCGGGCGCTCGTCCGCCGCCGAGCACCGCTCCGCCAGTATGTCGAGGAACTTGCTAGAACTGAGTTTGACAATGAAGCGCTAGCGCAGCCGGGCCGCCGCGGCGCCACGGTAAGTTTAAGGGGCGCGGATGGTGCCCCGGAGTCCCCGGTGCCGGCAGGGGTGGGAAGCTCCCGACTTCGATTCTCCAAATCAAACCTTCCTCCCTCGCACGGGGTTTGCTGGAATGCCGCTTATCCTTCTGCAATGGCATGGCTTCGTTTCACGGCCGGCCGGCCGGCGACTGCTGCGATTAACGGCCAGGGATGTAGCAAAAGTAGCAGTTGCAAATAATTCTGTGGCGATTCGCGGGAGGATTGGGTATGGGGCACCTTAAAATACGTCCTAATGAGAAGAATAAATGATGCTTTTTCTCCTGGTTTGAAAATACAACTCTTTTACAAAGAGCATTTATAGTTGAAGAGTTCAGCTATTGTTCACAAATTGTTATAACGAGTGGCTACATACTTTAATTAAAACATCACTAAATTAGCGCTGTACTTTAAAGCCGATTTTTTTTCCATGTTCAGGAGAGGGGGATGCGGGAGTCTGCATCCAGTTGTGATTAGAAATCCTCTAGTTAAAATACACTGGAAACTTGAAAGCTATTTTGCCTCTCTGATAACGTGAAAGAGCCTTTGCAGTACAACTGAATGCTTTAAGAGAACTATTTTGTCTTGGTGCATGCAAAATGTTTTGTCTGCAGCCAGCTTTTTACGTCATGTTGGTGCTTGTGGGCTGTTGTATAGAGCATCTCGAGCACACCTGCTAATCTCTGCAAAGTGAGACCGTGTCTTAGCAGTGGTTAGAGCTAACCTGAAAATGCAAGAGACTGGTGGGTTTAGAGAGGAAAGGGCAATCTGGTTGAAGGCACGTTAGCTTAACTTTCAAGCCTGCCACCAGAGTTCTTAGCAGGATGTCAGAAAATCTTTCACCTGCATTACTGAAGGGACAAAATGTAATTTGAAGTCACTTTAGTGAAGAAAGTCCCTTTTCAAATTAAAAGCAAGTTAGTGCTTTCAGGATCTGAAGTTTTGTTGTTGTTTTTTTAAACTGAACTTCTGACCTCTTTCCAGACTAGACATGACATGCCCTTTTTTTGGTGCCAAACTGGAGCAGGAGAAAGCTCTTTGCTGCAAAAGCTGGTCTTTAGATGCAGTAAAAGTCATCAAAATAACAAGAGCTGTCTCTATTACCTGTCCTTCACGTGCTGTTTCCTCTTTCTAGGTTCCTTTTACAGAACTAGCCTCCCTCCCTCTGTCAGCAGGAAAAATTCCCCTGAGCTGGGTCAGTCAGCACAACTGTGGGGGTTTTGTTGTTTATTTTATTTGTGTTATGTACGTGTACCAGGTACCTACAAAGATTTGCTAGAGAGCTGATGCAGGAACGTAAGCAGTGGCATTTATTGGCAACGATGCATGTTCATTTGGGATCTCGTTAAAATCATGAAAATACGCTGTGAATGTAAAAGCCTGGGCTAGAGGATCTCAGTGTAGTGTTAGAATAATCTCAACTTTTTCCTCCTCTGTGGTTTTGTGGACTTCTTCCCCATGGGAGAAAAATAAGGAAATTTGCATCAGGGATTTATTGGGATACCTGAGATTGTTGTAGGCTTTTTGGTTTTGTTTTTAAAATACAGGTAGTTTTCATAGAGCTGGCTGGTTTGCTTATGGAGGAGAGTTTACAAAGGCTGTTTGGCTACAATTGAGTATTAATTTTACCTGTACAGTTTTATATATGTACACATAGGCAGGCACACATGCATATGGTCACTGTAGTAGCTACCACGTGCTGAGTGCTGTAGAGTGTTTATCCTGAAGAGCTTGCTGCAGCTGGCCTGTGAGGTGTCTTGACCTGAACTCTTGGCTGGTGTGACAGCAGGTGTCCAAGGCTGTGGTGAAAACAGCTGGATGTGTTAGACCTGCGGGTGAGAAGTAAAGTTAAACCCTGTATAATCTGCCTTGAGTTTGAAGTTGATAACCTTTTGATCTTTCCCTATGATCTCTTTAGGTAGCTTATTTCAATTTTTGAAATCAGTTTCTGACTATTGTGCCATAGAGGGTAAGGTGTATGCTGTGGTGTCTGTACGTTTTTGGTTAGTTCTGCGAGACCTGTGATATGTCCAGAGTAGGAATGTGTACACGTTTTTGTAGTGAGTCTTCTATGATCCATGGATGAAAATGTTATATAAAGTGCTCTTTCTGTGATATGTCTTTCTCCTTTAGTTCCTAGAAGTCTCCCTTAGACGTTGGCGTGTGGTTTTGTAGGCTCTTGACTGAATGGGTTTGACAGTGTAGCACATGCCCACTCTTCAGAAAATACAGGACAATTTAATAACAAAGAACATTGTATTCAACTGAAATTTATAACTTAGTATTTTGTTAAGCATGGGTATTACTGTCTGGATGTATTTTATAACCAAAAACTTGCTGTTTTGTCTAGGTCAGTGGTGGTGTTGCTCTTTGGTTGGCATTACTTCTGGCATTACAGACAGAAATGGACTTAGGGAAAGTTTGCCATTTGATCGTGCCAGCTTAATCTCTCCCCACTACCACAGTTTTTGCAGGAGCTACAGCTGAGGGGACTCAGAGGCTTTGGAATTTCTGGAGAGGGGAACCCTTCCTCTGAAGTTATGTGGCATTTCTCTTTTCTGAAGATTTGAAGTGCTTGTAACACTTGAGGCTTCATGTAATTGGAGACATAAATGCAATTTTGACATACTTTACTTAAAATGGAAACTTACAAGTTGTTAATAGCTCTTATTGGGGATATTTATGTAATGGAAGCCAACAGATGCTATTTGCATCTTGAAGAGCTGATGCATAAAATGTTATGTCAGGGCCTTAGCAGGTTTTTTGCTGGCAGAGGCTGGGTCAGGTAGGAGTGGGAGATCTGTAGGACTTCATGGCACCTCTGAAAAGTGGGATAATGATATGAAATTTTGTATTTTAGCACACAGCTGATTTTAACTTAATGCTGCTATTTAAAATAAAAAGAGCAGGAGAGGCGATTTATATTTATCCATGTTAAACGATCAATTACACTGTCACTTTAAAATTAGTTTTCTTTGTACAATCTTCTAGCTACAGCTGCACATCTGATGTTCAGAACTCCTAAAAAGTGTATCTATAGGTACTATTTGTAGTGATACTTTGACTTACTTCACCTGTAAGATGGTATCTGGCAAAGTTTTCTAAGTGTGACGTGAGAGCCCAGCTATTGACTTCTGTGGAGAGATGTCTGTGCAATATCCAACCTCCTCCATGTTTCCCTGGGCTGTTGGCTCCTTCATATTTATTTACTTCCAAGTCACTTCCCTAGGTGGCATTTGAACTTTTCCAGCATTTAAGATCTTATTTCAGTGTGTAGGAGACCAAGAATTTGGGGATTAGAGCAGTCTGAGATGTGTGATCTTGGGCCTAATGAAAGCTCCTGCATTTGTAGAGCTATAATACAAGCTTTACTTGGCTTTAAAGAAATGGATGAGACCCTGAGCTGCAAGCATGGCTGTGGAGGCTCCGCTGGCACTTGTTAAGTCGCTCTGTTCAGAGGAGCAGGAGAAGGTGGGAGTATAAGCTCGTGACTGCTGATGCTATTTGTTGTAACTTTCTCCTGGATTAAATACTGGGATGCTTGCCTTAGCTTGTTAAACTTTGAAAACTTTGGAGTGCTTTCCTTCATTAAAGTACACCTGTTACAGCATTAGATTACGGAGCTGTGTTTCTTGCTTATTGAACTGAATGCTGAACATAACGTATCGTGTCGTTAATGCCTCCTTGTGTTTTAATTAGGGCTGTGGGGAGATGTTAAAAAACAGGTTTATACACTTGCCTTGCTGGTTGCTAAAATGAATCTGCTTGTCACCTGGTCTTGAGGGAATTATGTATTATTTCACTAATCTACTGTCCAGGGCTTCCTCTCTGCCCCTTTTTCTTTTTCCCTTTTCCCCACCTTGCTCTGAAAAATTCTTACTTGAACGTTTTCTAGGGGTCTGTCATACCTGCTAAAAGCTCCTGACTATGTGGTAGCCTTTGCTGGTGAAAGTCTCAGGCTCTTGTTCGTGTCCTAGAGAGCAATTTCACGCCTGCACAAGTGGTTTGATACACAGCAAGTCCAACAGCTTCCAAGGATTAGGGCTGTGGAGTGGGTGAGTAGATGCTGGGATGCCTGGGATCCTCCAAAGGGAGAGGTGGTACCTTGCTTATCAGGCTGTGGAAATGAAAACTGACCAGGAGCATTTATTGCAAGTAGTTAATTCTGTGCAACTGTGTTATGAAGTGTTTTCTAAGCAGTGTTTTAGATTCCCAGGTTCTTGTTTTGGAATATGCTCTTGGGTAGGTGACCAGGTAGCGGGAGAAAAATGCCTCCATAGGACATGCCTGTGTGCTAAATAGCTTTTCATTGTGATATATAGTTTATCGTGTAATACTGGATTACTGAAATTCTTTAAATGTGCAAATAAATGACATATCTGCTACAAATGCTAGAAGTTTTTTGCTAAAGATATTTTGGTTATTAGTTTACACTGCTATGTTTAGGCAGAAATGTGAATGTTCATGAGCACTTGAAAATCATAGCTAAACTTGGAGCTTTTATTCGTGCTACTTCAAAATTGTGAGTATTGGTTTAACAAACCAGACAAGTTTTAAATAATGCTTGCTTTAAAGAGCATGAAGATACTGAGAACATTATTATTTTTAATGCACAAATACTTAAAACTTCGCTACATAGTAAGTGTAGCAGACTAAAATGGCAGTATTTTCTTTCTGAGGCTGCATAAAAAAATCTTACATCTTGAAGGATATAAAAATGTATAGGGGAAATGTGTATTCTGTCAGAGGAGGAAAAATATTTCCCTTATGGGATTACTTTCAGTTTTTAATTATCTTTATAGTTCTGCTGTTAAATGCTTGTATTTCTTTAATATTTTTCCAGTGTTAATTTGCAGGCTTTGATAGCAAAGTGGCTGTAGAGAGAGGACTTTGTCACCGTTTGAAATAGTGCTATGTCCTACCCAGGTTTTGGGTTTAAAGAGGGGAAAAAAACCCCCAAACAAACAAAACCCTTGTGGAGCTAAAGTACTCAGTATGTGATCAAGTTATGGAGAAGCACAAGAAAATGGTAGGCTCAGCAATTATCTGGTGACGAGGAGCCTCAGCAGAAGAAGAGGTAGGAGTATAATACCTCCCACTTTTATTAGTACTTGCAAGGGAAGAAGAGTAACAAACTTGTACGCCTGCTCCTGCTTTCATGCAAATAGGCTCTTTTCCCAGCAGGTAACTGACTGAAATAGTCATGACAGGTGATTACTCTGCAGTGCAATGTAAACCTTGTTAAATGTTGTTTGATAGGAAGGAGGAGAAATGCTCATTTCAAGCACAGAAAATAGGTTTTTGTGCTTTTTCAAGAACTGCTGACCGATGGTCTGACAAGGGAAAAGTTACTGGTTGTCAGTGTTGCTACACTTCGATACACTTCGGTAGCATTAACCTTGTTTGGGGGAGTTCTATCAACTCTTCAACTTCAGCCTAATTTGAGAGCAGTTGTGTTCTTTTATAAAAATCAAATTGGCTGTCATTTAAGCAACTGAAAGGCAGATACTTAAACCTGATAATGAAGTTGCAGTCTTCCTTATGTTAACAACATAATCATTTCCAGCGTAGCATGAAATGAGCAATCTTAAGAAGTAAGTGAAGCATTTTGCCTGACAAATTTGAACTTGCAGCTCTGCAACAGAATGTGTAAGACTGAGGGAGGAACTAAAAGGTTGATCTTAATACAAGGTGCTTGTTTACGAGCAACAATATTGTAAAGGCTGTTGGCATACATAACAGGTAAAGTTCACTCCTGCTTAATGGTATTGATTCTTCTGCGGAAATTATTTTTTTGCAAAATATTTTGTCCATGTTACAGAGATTAATTTTCCATGCTTTCTTTGGTTAGTGCTTCTTCACTATTTTGGGCCAAAAAGGAAAAGGTGGAAAAACCTGAAAATAAAGAAAGGTGGGTTTGTGTGCTCTTTGCAACTGGTATCCATCAATTTAGGTGGTTTGGTTTTGTTTCCGTTGGTTTTGCATTTTTTTTAAGATCTCATATGTAGTTTCCCAGTGCCATTTTGTGAACATTTTAAAAGTTTTTCTTTATTCAGGTATTTTTCAGATATTTAGGCATGTTGAAGTTTATAAAATAATTTTTATACAACTGGTGTACAAAGAGTTTACTTACTGTGGCAATTGAATGTGATTTTGCCTAATCTAGCAAGTTACACCCATGTATGCTACTGCAATTTTGACAGAGATTTGACTTGCTCTGGTTGGATCTATATGCCTATACAGAGGTGAAATAGCTGTGGTGGAACTGTTGTCAAATATAAAGACTCTGGCCTGAGCTAAGTGAAAAGAGGAGCAGGTTAAAAATTACTTTGTTTCAGTACTTAGTGTATTCTGTCTTTCCTCTATTGCTTAAAACTGAATATATGGTTCTTTGCTAGGTCTGACGTGTGGTGTTTTCGTTCTTCTTCCTCTATATATGTCACAAAACCAGAAGGTGGGATGTAAGTTATTAGAAAGCTTGTGCTCCTGACAGTCACCTTAGTATCAGTCAGAGCCCCGTGACTCCCGTTATGTGGATTGATCTGGCTTAAGTGCTGGCTTAGGTCCCGTGTTTGGCATCTTCTGTGTACTTGTTCTGGATTTTCAGAAGTCTCTATATGTAAGAGCAAACAGGGATATGCATTAATTTAGGTTGCTGAAGTCTAATAACTTTTGCAGGTGCCATTTCATTCTCTTTTTAAGATCATTGAAATAAATTTGTTTTCTGTGTGTTTGCTTCTGCATGTTTGACTCTTGCATTTCAGCCAGTTCACTTTTGAGGTATGAATGGGTTAAGAGTTGGAAAAAACGTCTAAATGTCTAAATTAAATCAAAAAGGGGAACAAAAAAAAAAAAGCCTCAAGTGCCCATGACAACTTGAACGTGATTTATAGTTCCTACTTATCTCTCCCAGCCATGTGTTTGATGCCTTTGTTGTCTCCCATTGGCTGTCCCCTCTTCTTTTTGCCTTGACTTCCCAACTTTTTCCTTGTTATTGGAGAAAACAGCATTTCTAGTGAGTGTCTTACAGTCTTCTTAGGACCCTATAAATCAGCTAGGTCAAAATTAAATTTGCCTTCTCTACCAGACTTCAGACATTGCGGACTTCCAAATTATTTGCAATTGGCCTAAAAATATTTTGGCAGACCTCTTGGGTTTCTTTTTTTTAGAAGATTTGTGTAGGTTTGCTAGGTCTAATAAAAACACTGGTGAGGGAAAAGCCTCGTCTTTATGTGAGGTGCTACTTTTTTTTGTGGCTGCTACATTTGTGTGGGTTTACATATGTTTATATAAAAGCACCATCCACTGAAAAATCAAGTTGTGTTTTCCAATATTCATAGAAAAGAAAGCATTTGTGATATAATGCGCTTTTTTTTTTCCAGTGAACACTTGTATTGACGTGATGAGTATTTTGCTTGTGTATTTAACAAAAGCTTCTGTGCTCTTAATGCCTGTACCTATGTAAGTTGTGCTTGGTTAATGAAGTTGAATCTGTGTTTGACTTAAAGTAAATACAATTGCTTTTATGTGTTTTGTACAGATTGAGTATGTTTCAAGAATAAACTTTTATGTACCAAGAGGAACTGCTGAAAAAACAAGGCAGTGGCAAAGTATTGGTTTAGTGGAGTGTCTTTCAAAACACTTAAAAGTAACCAGGTTGCACTTGTTCCCAAATAGTTTTCTAATGGTTTCCTACCCTATGATAATTTTTTTATCAAAAATGCTTTTTTTTCTTTCCTCCTTGTAATAATTTTAGGAGATCTGTATTAAGCTCATTCTGTCAACGAAGCCGGCTTTTCTAACACTTTGAAGGTGTTGCACTAGTGTAGCTACATTATAATGATCAGAGTGGTCATATATGCTTAATTCTGAAGCAGTGATGTTAGTGTCAGCCCTTGTATGAGGACTATAGAAGCTGAGCCTGCTTTGCTCCTGTACCAGACTTCTTTGGCCATAATAACGCATCTTTAGATCCATCTTCTAGAGGTTTTAGTGCCACATTAGGCTACTCTGTAGCACCTCTCCCTGTTCATGGGCTCTTAACAGGCTCCTAGAGATTTAATCAGTCAGAATTGTGGGTTTAACTGCATGATGGCAATTAACACAGGAGCTGAGCTGCTTCTCCTTTGCATACTTTCTCTGTTGAGCTTTCCAGGACTGAGACCATTACGAAAGGTTTTGTGCTTCAGGTGAGCAGAAGTGAGGTAAAACTCTCAGGGACCAAACCTATTAAAACAAGTTGGGGGGTGTTTTTCAGTTTCTTCCCACCCACCCCCCACCCCACTTTGGGTCATTGATGGGGTTTGGCAAATGTAGCACAGGGGACCTTGGTGCTGTTTGTGTGCCTGAAGCGCAGAAAATACCAGCATATAGTGAGGGGCAGTGTTACCTGCTTTCCTCCTCGGATCTGGTGGAAGCTCCTCCATACCTATGCGAGTGTCAGTCTCTGTAGGTCTAGTTTAACCCCTTGCTAAACAATGTCAAAGGCTTTGCCTCTGTAAAGGCAACAGTTTTATATAGTGGAACTTGTACTTTAATAAACTACAAGAAATCATAAAGGTCTGTATATTTATAGACAATTTTATTAAAGGTCACATTTTTCCTTTTGACAGTAAGCTGTTCTGGCAGTGAGTGCTTTAAAGGAATAGTTCTCTTGTGTTACAACTTGATCTTGCAATCCCCCACCCTTCCCCAACATATTTGCATCAGGAAATTTTGAGAAGAAATAAATTCAGTTTTGTTGCGTATGAGTTGTGCTCGCACACAAATTAATCAGATCAGTGCTTTGTGAATTTCTGGCTTTGTTTTGGCACTGACTTTAATTACTATTGACTCCACAGAGGCCAAAATTTCCCTGCTTGTTTCTCAGAGCTTGTCATGTGTTTTGTCTGACTGAGCAGGAGTGGCTTTGGAGAAGGATTACTTCGTTTATACAGGTTTCTCTTTCATAGCAGTAAAAAAAAACCCAACCCTTTCTGACCATTTAAGATCACATTGAAGGAAGAAGTAATTTTTGGATGCTGCTGTAGAATTTGCTGCCACAAAGGATGAAGTTGATGAAGTCCTATTTACTGTGTTTTCATGTCTGCTGCTTCATTAATTGTCATTTGATTGTGCTCCAAGTCTTGTGTTTTGTGGTCTAAGAGCAAAGCTTGGGTGCTTTATTTATTTATGGAGTTTCTTTGCAGGGAGAGGTGACAGTTTGAGTGCTGGTGTGATGATCAGATGTCTGACCAAGAGAGAACTGAGGGTCTTTCCTTATGAAATCTCACAAATACTAGCGTCCGGAGTTCGATGAAGGATGTCAGAAGTACTTTAAATCACTGTGATGAGCAAGTGAAGTTAACAGTCTGTTACTTTTCACTTGCCCTTTTTTTTTCTCTGGGAATTGACTGTCATTCAGTTAAATACTGACTAAATATTTTGATATGAGATGAGCTGTTTGTGAAGGTGATTTTTCTGCAGCCACTGAGACCACCTTCAAGGCCAGGAATACGCAGTATGTCCATGCTACTTTTAAGTGCTCAAATTCCTTGTAGCCAGAGCAGTTGAAGAAACTCGAAAGCGTGTGTTCCGTGTCCTGTATGAACCCTGTGTTGTACACTGGAGAGCATTATTACTTAATGTATCAAGAAGAGGAGACATGGCCTTTTCTTGACTACTGTCATCCAACTGTGAGATAGCTTTCCTCCTATAATTCAGACCTAAATTATTCTTCATCTTTTCTTTAAACTAACAGAAGAGCTTGCACAGCCTGGTCTTCCAGCAGGTCAGTGGGGATGACCATGGGTGCTCGTGTGCTCCAGCATGTGCTCTGGCAGCAGCCAGAGTCCTGCAAGGGAAAGGAGCCAGCGTCTGGTAGCTGGGGTTGGGGTGAAGGAGGTATTGGGCCTGAATCTTGGTGGATGGAGAGGAGAGCAGGGAAGGTGAGGCACAGAACAAGGGGTAGCCTTTGCAGGTGTGACAGCTGCTAAGGCCTTATATGATGCTGAATTGGATGCCTGAAGAGTGCATGTGAGGTGAGGAGAAGGAGGAAGAAAGGGGCCAAGCAGTGATCAGATTCCCAAAGGTGTCTGTTTACAGGGCTGCAAATCAGCAGCTGAATCTGCAGAGTGGAGAGATTTCTGGTGACATGCCCTCTTTGGTGTGTAGAGTGGCCTGAAGTGCTGGGCTCTGTGAGTCCTACTGTAAAGACCTTTTTGTTTGCAACATGGGGACTTAAAGCCTTACGGGGTTTGTTGTTTCTTCTTGTTCTGGAGCCAGAGATCTAACTTGAAGGCATTGAAGTGCACAGTTTGGTATTACTTCAGTCTGAAGTCTAAATCTGGCCCTTAATCTTTTATATTCTCGGGGTGTGGAGCATCCAGCAAGAAACAGTGATGCTGCTTATAGCATTTGTGACTCTCTTGTGTGTGTGGTGGGGTCATGGGACTTGCTGCAGAGCATATGAGAATGGCATGGCTCTTGCCAGCAGAAACATAACATCTGTTACCATACTTTAAAAGTTCTCACACTTAGTGAATAATTTTATTTTAAGACTAAAGCTACCCATGACCGTGCACAAATATAGTTGCATTAAATAATGGAAATTAGCTATGGGAAAAGATGCTTCTAGGTCATCTAGGTTATTGCTTCTGAAATATTCACTTGAACCTCCCTTCAGAACATAGCATGAAATAGTTCTGCCATCACTCAGCTTTAGGAAATACATGCAAGCACATCTGTTTAGCATAGATGTGTAAATTGAATGAGGTGGGTTGTCGTTTAAAATCCAACTGGCTGACATGTGGCAGTGGCTAATGGCAAGACATGCAGTGTTCCCATTACTCAAGAACAAGAGGCATTTTTGTGGCTCCATATCCTCATAAATGGCCTGGTTTTGCTGGTCTGTGGCTCACAGCCCTGTTCTCCAGCTCCTGATAGTAGGTAGCACCAAAATGTTACTTCTGCCTGTACCCCATTCCAGGCTCTGTGGATTCAGGAAGCATTCTGCACATTCCTGGTACTTTTATCCCAATTTAGGTCTTCTACTGCAGCCTTCTGCCATGTGCATTTGTGGTCTCTTTCTGATACGCTTCTCTATATTGCAGTGTGACCTGCTGCAGGGAATGCCTGCTCTTTGGAGAGAGATGCATTCTGCACAGGCTGAAGTAATGCATCTCCTTAACATTTAGTCCTGAAAGAGAGGAGCATGTACATACCTGAGCTGGTGTGCGGTAACTGTCCTTGCATGCAGCTGTACACTGTAGCATCCCTTGGCGCATATATATATATATATATCTCCCTCGGTCTCAGATGTAGGGAGGAGAGAAGTTAAGGGTGGAATAGGAATAATGGGATTGCTTTGCTCTTACCAGCACACAGCAATATGTGCGTGTCCTGTGGCGTATCTGATGCTTCCAGCAGTGTGTCTGTGTGGCTAGATACAGTCCTCAGTGCAGGCAGGCCAAACACACCACTTTGTGCAGTCCTCTTTATACTTGGGTCCCATTTGTTGTTGCCTTGCCCTCAGGCTGGTTTGAGAAACGCTGAGCTGGAGCATGCTGTCTTGGCAGCGCAGCTACCAGGACTCTTGTCCAATCTTTGTTTAAACGTTAAGAGCTGCAGCCTCCGATCCTTCCCCTGGGGACATGGACCAGCAGTTCTGACTGTCAGGACCGTTTCCTTAATGCCAAGCCTAAACTTTTTTTTTTCCCCTTGTATTTATCCCAATACATCTGATCTCTTACAGACTCATGCCTTTGTTTCACTAATGTTAATATGCTACTGGTATATGAAGCATATAAACAACTTTGTGTGCACCTCAGGTTAGGTGTTGAAGTTGAATCCTGCGTGCATGTTAGTCTCTGTAAGGGCAGCTGTTTCAGGCCCCGACTCGCTTTTTTGCATGTGTATGTTAATCATATTGTGTAACAAGTAATTGCAAGCAACAAATAAGAAGTTTTGAGTGTTTTGCAGAATGGCTGGCACTACACACACGCTAAATAACTGCTGTGTTGGGTCACCATGCAAGTGCCTAGGGACCCAGGACTTCAGAGCGTTTCATAAAACGGCTTGATGTTACTTGTTAATAGTTGCCTTATGAAACCTATCCTTCTAGACATCCTACTGCATTGTTTGTCTGAAAATGGGATAAGCCGCTGTGGGAAATTATTTTCCCAGCAAATCTTAATTGGTTGCTGGGAATTACAAAGTCACTGACTATTATTAAGAATAGGCTTGTTGCTACATAAAGGTGTAATGAAATATTTTTGGGACGGTGAAAGAAAGTGAAGGCGCTAGAGAGTTGCAGCCTTTGCTAGAAGTTTTCTGTGTCTGTGACCTACCTTAAGGTGAGATGGACTATTTTTTGGCTTTTACAATGAGATTGTGAATTTATACTGAATTACCTTTTTGGCTTAAGCCAATGTGGAAGAGAGAATAAAAGTCAAGAAGCTGCTGGATACTCGCTGTAGTTAGCACTGTTGGAACCTTGTGAAGAAGAAGCATCAGATCAGTTTATTACAAGCAAAAATCCATCCCTGTTCACAAATACTTAATAAGGATTTTAGAAGAATTTTCTTAAAGCTTAGTAACTTTTTCTTTTCTACTTCTAGTCCCCATAGGCTAAGTATTGCCTGGAAGTATCTCTTCAGTTAAATACAATGGATACTCTTCTGGTATTTGGATACTTGTTCCTATTATGATTTTTCCAGAACTGTAAGGGGAAGAGTGCCATTACCTTCCTGCTTCATACTGTAATTTATTTATAATCTCAAAAACTACTGGCTTTATTTACCGTGCTGTCTTGGTAATATTGAAGTCTTTATCTGCCTTACATAAGAAATCTGTGTCAGGTTACTGGGAGTCCTTGGGGAACTGGCTACATTTGTTAGATATCTGAAACAATCTCTAAAAAACTGGAAATAATAAAATTATTTTCTAAGACTTCTCCCACGTAATCAGTTGTTATACCTATGGCATTACTTATTGTGAAGGAGATGCAAAGTGTCACAAGACCAGCTTTCTAATTCAGTCTTGAAAGTCATTTGTGAGGTGCGGATTGCACAGTGTATGATGCAAGTTATCAGACACCACGTTATCAGAAGCAAGCTGAGGAAACATGGACTAGGTGAAATGCTCACAAGAATGTTTGCAGCTGCTTAGAAAACTGGAGGATAGTTAGTAGTTAGTTTCAAACAAGACAGGTGATTTTGGTGTGATTTAAGTGGTCTCTCCTAGGTCCAGTGTTAATTAATATTTGCCTTTTAATGATGTGGGTGAAGGAATGAGGACTGTGCTCATCAAATACCAGATAAAGCTGGGTGGAGCTGTGTGTCTGTTTGAGAAGATGCTTTGAACTTAAAGTTATTTTGACAGATTGAAGAAGTCTGAAAGGAGGGGATGGATGAGGCTGCGCAGGGGGCTGAGGAGCAGCTCTGGGGCAGGGGGTTTCGCTGCACACCTGCAGGCTGGGAGCAGTGGACCCAGCAGCAATAACTGCTCACAGCCAGGACGTGAGGCAGTGGAGTCATGCTGTTGCAAAAGCAAACACACTGGAGTTTGTATATAGAATTATTACCTGTGACTCACATGACAGTAAAGGATGTTTTTCTGTAACAAGAAAAGAGTATTTTCCATGTAGGGAAGGGTTCAGCTGGAAGGCTTTGCCCAGATTTGGGCAACACAACCTTGTAGTGGTTTTGTGCACCAGCCCTAAAAGGATAATGGAGAGCAGCCACTAGAAGGATCAGAAAAGTAGAAAATGCGGCCTGTGAGCAGAGGGTGAAAAAAAATGGGTTTTATTTAGTCTGGAGAAAAGACTAGAACATACAAACTGAAGAGTTAAGCATAGTGTTCAGACATGAAGTTAACCGTGTGAAGAGGAAAGGGATGATCTTTTCAGGGTCCAGTGCAGAGAGAGACCTGGTAAAGGGCCAGGTCCACCCACATCATTAAAAGGCAAATATTAATTAATACTGGACCTAGGAGAGACCACTTGAGCCACGTCAGCAGAGATGTGTGGTTTAAGCACCAGGGCAAGCTTTCTGGCAGTAAGGGCTGTGCAGAGTAGAAGGAGTTCACCTGGAGAGGCTGTGGAGCCTCTGTAATGCACAGTCTGTGCTTTTGATCCTATCTTGGTGCTCTTTTCCTGGACCCTGGCAAATCCTTATTTTCTGCAACTGTCTCTCTACTTTTTTCATTTTAAATGGCAGTGCAGCATGTAGGATGGTTAAGGAGAGAGAGAAGCATGACACAGTGTTTTCAACCATCACAATTCTTGTTTTTTGAGGCTTGGCTGTTGGTAGGTACTATGTTAAATTACAGAAGGAATGATTGTATAACAGTAGTGATAACTGCAAAAGTAGGTCTTTGTTCCAAATGGCTTTCTGTTGTTAAAAGTTGTATTTTAAGAAATAAATCTTCCTGATGCTTTTTCCCCCTGGCGACGCTTAGTTTCCAGGCAGTATTTATGAAAAGCTACTGTGCATTTCTAAGTTTTGTTTTCTGTGTCTATGTTGTCCTTTAGTTCCTACAACATTATTTTTATTTGTTTTTTTGCGTTTCTGTTTCTCTGTGCCAGTTTCTGTTGCTGCCTCGTTGCTTTTTCAAATGCTCCCAGCGATAGAAATGCAGAGTCTGTTGGTACAGTGTGTCTGGAGAGGAGGGTGAGGATCTTCTGTGTGTTCATTACTCTGCTCCTGAACTTGTTGCTTATGGGGAGGCTGGGGAGTTAGCACCCTTCCAGGCTGGGGAGCACTCTTCTGTTTTTTTACCTGCTGGTGAAGAGCCCCCTGCTCATTGATTCAGAAACATTAAATTAATTCACATCAAATCAATATGTTAAGGCTGGATTTCCCCCTAAAAATAACGAACAAAGGAGTGGTATTTTGTGGGGTCAGCTACATCTTTCATGCTATTTTGTATATTTTATATTGTTGTGAAATAAGTAAAGCTGGGACTGAAGATTATGACTGTAGTGTAAGGGTTAGAGAAAGAAAAGATTTTTAGTTGAATCTTTTGGTATTTCAGAGTTCATCTTGGCATTTAACTGAGCAAACAAATGTGTTTTTAATGAAGAGTTCAAAAATATATTGGTTTTGTGGTTCAGCTGGGAGGCAAAAGCTGTGGTTCTGTTCACACTTAAAAGTTGTAGGCTGTGTTGCATTTTAATGATGCCATTTGAGCTGCTACAACCAGAGCTTTGCTTGTGTTTCTATGGAAAACTTACATTAAAGGGGTTCAGTCAGGACACTAAAGCATTATTCCATAATGAAACATCTCATAAGACAGTTTTGTTTGAAAAATTGATCCAACCATTTTATTAATTTTTTACTTTATCTCTTCCCTTGCCCTCACTCCCCCAGTGCATTTTGTGGGTGAGGCTCTCAGCATTTCTTAGCTGGAGGGCAGAGGCGGCATTAGTACCAGGGTTTTGCAGCAGAGCAGCAGTTGGCTTTAAAGCAAGTCTCTCTGGTAACCCCCACTTGCTGTGTGTTGGCTTGGCACACTGTGTTTCTGCTGTGCACGAGCTGCGTCCCTCTGGGTGGAGACTGGAGGCTCCCACTGATGCTGATGCCAAGTGCACTTAGTCTCCTGCTCATGGACTCTGTGGATTGCTTCAAGCCATGTGTGTGGTGGTGGCTGCAGAGTGTATCTGCTTATCTGAAGTTAAAAACCCAACCCACGTAGCGTGATTTATATTTTGGCAACCTTGGCTCTGGTACTGCTTTGATCTACAGATCTCTTCGCATTGCTCAAAAATTAATTGCTTAATGTGGGGTATAGCCAGACACTGTCAAGGAGGAAGAGGAAACTGGGACAATTAAAAAAAAACCAAAAACAAAACACCAACCCCTAAAAATACTGCAAAACACACAAACACAAAACCCCCAAAGACAAAACCTTAAACCAAAGAAAATCAACATAGACAAAACTTTACAATTTTTTAAGGTCAGCATATAGGAACTACAATATATTGTGCATTCCCCTTCTCTCCCCCCACCCCCAGCTGTAGGGAAATATTTTCCTTTGATGCCACAGCCTAAGTTGAGCAACAATAGTTCTTAAGTAATAGGATCTGTGCCACTCCTCAGTGGATGGGTGGTGGTATCCTTTTCTTGTACTGCAGATGGGTGGAGAAGCAGAAATGTTACAGTACGGTGCTGACACTTTGGCCAGAAACTGCCTTATTTCAGTTAGAAAGGCACTGCGTTCCCCTCTCCCCCTTTTTATTTTTCTTCTTCTGGCAGGGTATGCAGTTATCAGTTCCTTGGTTTTTACTTGAATTTCTGTTCTCTAATACTGTGTTTCCAAGCTCATAGTGGTCCTGGTTTTGTTAGCTTTATACTCAAAAGGCATGGGGTGGACTGCCTGCCAGGAGAAACCCTGGTCTAACTGCTGAGTCTCCAAGGAGTGCTGCAACTAATCTGTTGGGTGTAATGACTTTAATGCTTTTGCCATGTCCATTACAATAGGACACAAAACATACGTGTTCATGATCCTGCAGGAGGGGAATGCAGGCAGTTGGTGGAGGGAAAAATTCCTTCTATTCCCATACTTAATATTGCTCAAGGCTCAGGACTAGATTAAAAAGGGCGAGTAAGCAGAATCCCTGCCAGGGCAGCTGAGCTATCCAGGATTGTCAAGAAGAGGTCTAAAGGAATGTTTTGAGGAATTAAGGCAGGAGCCACATGAAGCTTTTCCTCTATACTTTTTTTTTTTTATTTGCCCTCATATGAATTTATAAGCATGCTCAGTTCATGTAAGGCCCTCTAGAAGGAAGAAAGCATCAGTGTATTTGGAGAAACTAACCCCTTAAGTCAGCTGAATGAATGTGCAGCTACCAGAACTTTTTTTTTTTTTAATCCTGAAACAGGGTAGAGAAAATACTAATTAAAGTTTTGTTTTGTTGGTATTGTTGAAGTTGTTTCCCATTCATGTTAAGAGGATGGTGAAATTGACTTGGAGATTATTCTGATGAATTTACTTTTAATCTTAATGTATTTATGTCGTAGTATGTGTACATATAGCTGATGTATTTCATTTTTCCATATATTAAGTGAGAATTGTGGAATTTAAGGCTTTATATTATGGATATTTCATTTGCTTGGGAAAATAGCAATGAAAATGTAATATACCCTTCACTTACTTGCCAAAAATTAAATTGTAGCTCAAACATGAAATGCCTGATGTCACTCCTACTACCTAAATAGCACTCCTTTCATTTTTTTAGGAGCTTGTGATGTCATCAGCTGAAGCGAAAACATCTACCTCATGACCTGGCATGTAAGTGAAGGAGGAACTAATGCGAAAAAAAAAATTAAATAAAAAAAAATGTGTGTGTTGGTGTTTACAGTGTGTAAATTGAACCTATATACCTTCAACATTCAGGTATCACCTTTTAAATGAAAGCTTTGTGCATTTTAAAGGAATATAAAGTCTTTTAAATGAGAGGAAGTTATAAAAGAAGCTGTTAACAATGAACTTCCAGCCTGCAGAACTCCCTTGTAATAATTTGGGTTAAAATCTATCTTGATGTATTCCATAATGCTTGGAAGGCTGGTAGGCATAGACAGGAATAATTTTAACTTACCACAATATTTACATGTGCTGCTTTTACTCCTCTTTATTCTGTGCTTCTTTGCTGGATATAAATTTTATAGTTGTGATGAATACATGCTGTACATGGTGATACCCTTCCTAAAATTAAAAACTCTAGTTATGTGCAAGGTTTAGATTCTTTTATGTACCCAGATATTTCACAGTAAACTTCCTGCAGTTTTGTGACAGTTCTATTTTTTTCCCTTAAGTAAGCAAAAATATTTCACTCCTCTGCAGAGGCGTTTTCAGAGAAATTTTTTTTTTTTGGTCCGCCCTCTCTCTGCTTTTATGTGGCTTAAAGGATTAAAGTGCAGTCATTGCTTTGAGAGGTGATGTCAGCAGTGAGCTGGGTATTCCTAATTAGTGCCAACACCTGTACCTCATTATGAGGCCTTGTTGAAGCTGTCCAGTGAACCGAGGTAGCTGGTCTGTGTTGCATGTCTCTAATGTGATTATAAAGCCCTCTCCTGATGCTAGTTTTATTACTTATTTAACTTTTGGACTGATTTGGAAAGTGAAGCTAAGCTGAGCCATTTGGTTGGCTACCAAAGATCATAAGGAGTGGCAAAGAGAAGGGATGCAGTCATCTCAATTTCAAGACTTCTAGTTCAAAGCTTGCTTCTGCTTTGACTATTTAAATAAAATAAAAAAAGAGGTGGTGGTGGTGTTTTCTAGCTTTCAGTGTCAGATACTCTGAATTTAGAGAGCAGATCTACAGAATCCAGCTGAGCTCTGAACATCTGAATGTAGTTGCTATTGTGCATAACCCATTGATTTTCTTCAGATAGAGCTTTGGCCTTGATTACTCTTGCACCATCACTTTGTTTTCATGGGGTCAGGGCTTAGCAATTTTTTTTCCTACACAAAACCAGCATCAGCCTCTCCTCCCACCTGATTCTGTACTGTTAGCAGGGCTATAATGCAATGTGCTTTGCTGTTGCATTTGGAAAATACGACCTCGGACAGGTTTGACTAATAAAATTAATGGATCAGTATCATGTTTGGGCTTCACAGGCGAAAGTTTAAGCACAGTTACTTTTTTTTCCTAAGTCGTTTAAGTATGTTTTTAAGAGTTTAGTTTACAAAATTCAAGCATGCGGCAGCACAATGCTGGCTGCAGGCATTGGGTTATTTCCCTGTGAGGGAGGAGACAGAATAACTTCAGATGTGTATCTTGGAAAGATTTGAGATAATAAACCTGTAAGAATTCAAATGAGAACACTGGTCTAGTTATCCAGATTTGGAAAAATGGAGGGAAATGGAAGTACAGTGGATTCTTAAATTTCAGCCACGAAGCTGACAATCTAGTTATTAAAGGGATTGAATCTCTGCTGAGTAGGAGAGAATCCAAAAGAAAATCCTGAATGGGTAGTGCCCTAAAGTGTATGTAGTCTGTATTTGCATAGCGTGCTTATTTAATTTCTCTTAAAAAAAAAAAAAAAAAAAAAAGCAACAGTTCTAACACACTGGGAATGATCTAATCTTTTACATAATTTTGACCAAAATAGCTGTTTACATTGAACAGTGACTAACAAACTCTTCAGGGCAACAATATGTTGGCTGTCAAAATCTCTGGTGGTTGTGTTTATCATAATCAGAATCTTGGCTGGTAAACATATTCATTTCAGTATTTACCATGGCCCTGTAGACAACCTGTCTGATCTGTAGTCCACAGAGTTCATGTTGGGAACTGATATATTAAAAAATTAAATAAAATCTATCACAATGTTGAATTGTTATGAGTAAATCTGGTTCCAAACGAGCTCCCTTACTCAGGCCACGTACTCTCTCTGGTAATGGTCAACAGTGGACACCTAGGGAAAGAAAGCATTATAAAGCTCATCTAGACTCCTTCTGGTACAATTTTGACTTTGGGATTTCCAGCAGATTGACATATGACGTACTGTGTTTAATAGCCCTTGTCCTCCAATCGCTTAATTCTCTCCTATCTGTTTACTTTTCAACCTCTGCAACATCCCATAGCATTAAAATTCTAAGTAATTTTGCACAAAATTACTTCTTTTTTTCTCCTTCTAATGACTTTTCTTTGAAGTTTGTTCTGTAACTTTGTGTCCCATGTCTTCTGGGCCATGATAACTGGTGAGTAGTCTCTTCATCCTGTTTGCTTCATTATACCACTTACGGCAGATCTCTCCTATTCTGCATCCTCCTTTCTCAGCTGGGTAGTCTCAGTCTGTTTAAACTCTTACCCTAACGTCATGGCATGCTTCTCTTACAGCTGTAGTTGGAGTTTGACGTCCTGCAAATGCTTTTTCTTCAGCAGTGCAGGGGAGCTAGGAAATACTTCTTTGCTCTTAGCCCAAATGAGTGATCTACTAGTGTTGCTCATTCATAAAGCTTTCTCCATGTGGCTCGGCAGGTGTAGCAAATTAAACCAGACAGGCTTGATTTGGTACTTGTCACCGTTGTGCTTGGGCCTTGTCAGAAGAATGCCTTTTGCCCTTCAATGTGCTGCTCTCCGTGCTGTTCTCCTGTAATATCTTCTGCTACAGGCTGATTTGGGAATGTCCAAGGACCCCATCTCTAAAGGCATTCAGTTGATGTGTGTGTTTTCATCTTCAGACCTTTCAGAAGCCTCCCGCAGGTGCTGTGGCATGGCTGTGCTTGTATTAACTGGTACCCATAGTTGGTGTTGGGGTAGGCAGCAGCACTCAGCCTCCCTGGCAAGGGTGTCCGAGGGAGCAGATGGACCGTGCCTGAGCTGCTCCTGGGTCACAGCTTCAGTGTAAACAATGGGTCACTTTTGCTGTTGCGGAGCTGGGGAGGTGGATGGTGGAAGAAGTCACTTGCGTGGCTTTATTCTGTTGCGGCCCAAGCGCTTGTGCCTTCTTTCAGTTGCAGAGCCCCTGATAGCAGCTGCACAGGGTAAGAGCCTGTCGAGAAGTAGAAAACCTCACTGACCAACTGGAATTCCATGTACAAAACATACTGACTGTGCAGGTTTCGTGTTGTGCCACGGAGCGACTGTACTGTAAAGGTGGTTTTGTTTGTTTTGTTCAATTCTATAGTTGCACTTTCAGTTGTAACCTTGTTTTCTCTCCCTATTTCTCAGCAGAAATTTTATTACTGGTTTTGACAGCATGGGATTCAGATGCAGCAACTGCAGCATGTTGGGGGCTCTTAGCTATGAATAGACAGGGTGAAATACCTCCTACTGCCGTGGTTTCTAGGCATTTCCATTCCTCCCAGTACAGGAGAGGAGAGTGGACAGAGGGACTTGCTTTGGAGTTAGATTCCTTATCTCACCCCCTTGCAGCTTTGGAAGTCAGCTGTGATAGTTCCTTATCCTCGTAGGGTGGGAAGGATATTTTCCTGTATTTTCTGACCCCACCTATTCTAGTGCCAGTGCTGATTGTGATCCACCCTGTGAGTTGGCACCTCTTTTCCTGTGCCGAGAAAACCGACCTCCATCCACTTAGCTTTAGCTCGAGTAGGCTGTGCTTTCCATTAGGAACAATGAAAGGGTGGTAGTCTACTCTTACTCATTTTAATCTTGTTTGTTTAGTCAATGGGAAGGAAGAGGAAAGAGGAATTTAGAGGAGCGTTAGTGGTCAGTCCTGATCAGTGTGTCCCCTTACTCAAAAAATATAGAAGTACTTTGACTTCAAGTTGGATGTTGGCTGTTTGATGAGAAATTGAACCTTATGTGGTCTTTAGGATGCATTTCTTGATTGCTTCCTCAAACAAGATGTGGTATTTTAGAAACCTTGGCCAAGTACAGTCTTTGGTTCTCCTTTCTAGGGCGGTGTCAGCCACAGTGGGCAAGTTAGCTGTTTATTTTGTCATTGCTGCACCTTGTGTTGTAACAGGAAAAGATAGTATTTTTTTCTTTTTGCCTCTGGTCTGTACATAAACATGGACAAACATCAGTGGGTCACACTATCTTTTTCACAGTGTCTTCTCGCACCTGGATACAGGTGATTTAGAGAAATCTGGAGTGGTATTTGTTTTTATAAATCTACTCTATATCTGTCTGACTAAAAGACCCCTCAGTATCTTTGGTGTATTGTATATTACAGATTGTAGCACATA
Organism: Falco naumanni; assembly: GCF_017639655.2. NCBI lineage: Eukaryota > Metazoa > Chordata > Aves > Falconiformes > Falconidae > Falco > Falco naumanni. The sequence continues at coordinate 73,813,471 of NC_054055.1, forward strand.
ACATTAAATTAATTGACTAGCCATTAAAATTAATTAAATTTGTCTTAACTAATGAATTTTGTTTTTAGTTTTTTAAACTAAAAAAGTGCTTTAACAACTTGACTAGAAAATTTTCATGTTTTGAATTTTTGACATGGAGAACTAAAATAATAGTGCAACCTCATATAAATGTGTCATGTGTGAAATGCTAGAAAATATAGTGGGATGTCAGTATGTAACCAATAATTTGGAATATTCCAAATATTATTTTGAGTTCTGGCTGTGACAGTACATTCCCTTTAATTGTTCTTATCCAATGATCCCCTCAGTACCCTTTTTTTACTTGAGGAAAACTTTAGCATCCAGGTTGTTTATTTTCACCTTGTAAATGAAAAACATTTCTTGTTACATGAGGAAAGAAATTATCAATTTAGTATTTCCTATAGGAAAATATTTGTGTTCTGCTTTTTTCTTACCCTTTGAGTAGAATATAAAGACATAACTTGATGTTTTCTGCTTTTTGCAGTCCTTCAGGTTTTGTTAGTGACGCAGAATGTTGCAGCAAAGCAGTTAGCCTCTTCGAAGCATTACAAGCAAGAAATAAATGAGTCAAAACAGGTAAAATATTTAATGCAGGCTGCTGCTGTTAAGTCTTTTATTATTTACGATTTAGGAAACACAAAACAAGAACAGGGAAACCTACTTTGTTTATTAGCAAGTACCAACAAATTAACTGATTATTTTAAGCAAGTGTCTTGCAGGATATGAGAAATTTTGCCTATGTTATCAAGAAAAGTTGTTTTTCGTAATCCGAGTAGTACATGCGTTTCTAGATCCTTCGTTCTTTGATAGTATTTCCTGCCTGCATTCCTAGCTGTGATACGAGGTCCTTACCTGTGTTTTGTCATGAATGTATGCGTTGGTACAGCTGGAGAGCAGAGAAGATAAAAGCGGGCAACTACTGGCAGCACCAGGCGAGATAGGGCAAAGTGGCAGCTTCACTTGAGCTACTGTAATACTGATTATTGTCTAATTTTCAATTAAGTAGTGATGCTTCTGTGTTGGGGGATTTGGGAGGGGGGGTTGTTTGTTTTATACCACCCCCCGCTTGCTGCAGTGCAATTTCATCACTGTATGACAGCAGGACAATACTTAGTGACATAGTGCATCACAGGGATTTTTTCTTCTGTTTGACTCCATGTGTGTGCATCTGCAGGAAAGGCAGCGAGTGGCAAGGTCGTGGGATATGTGCTTGGGAGACCTGGATGCAGCTGCCTGCTTTGCCGGGGGCTCCTTGTGTGATGTATGGCTGCTCTGCGCCACTGCTCTGAAATGTCAGGGCTTTCAGTGCTTGCTTAACATGAGCTTATCGTGAGGGTAGATACAGTAAAGACTGCAAAACACTTACAGCCAAGGTAACGTGAATCATACCAGTTCTTAAAATAGAAAGCCCAGCTAAATGCTCTCTGAGGTTTTTCTGCTCAGTCATATTGGTGAAGCATGTGCATGCTGCTCCTGTTTCTTGGCGCGCTTGTGACTGCAGTCTCCTTGCAGATGCAGTGCATGTGGCCCTCTTCGGGTGTCAAACCCCCTGGGCACGGGGAGCTCCTGGGCAGCCAGCTCTTTGTTTACCCATCTTAGCACTGGGTGTGATGACCGGATACTGGTCCATTTTTAGTAGCAGTACCTCCACAGCAGTCTTTCATCAAAGCAGACATTGTCCTTAGCTTCATCTTTGTTGAGTAAGTACACGTGGGCTTGTGGGGTTTTCTTTCTTCTTTTGCTCCCTGGTTACTAGATGTCTCGGTGTTAATGTCAGGTATGAGTTTTCTTCTGAGAGAGTCTTGTGAAACAGACAACATTAACAGCCAGTAACTGCACTGCCCCTGCTGAGGCCCCTTTGGTGCAGACAAACTCCCCAGGCACTTCTCCATGACGCTTGGTGCACTTGCCTGGTTAGAGGTCTGTATGTGAGCTAACCCCTGCCTGCTGGGAGTTTCCTTCAGGGATCAATTAGCTACCGTGGAGTTTCCCACAGCCTAACGCAAGAGGTAGTTGGTTTGTTTGTGTGACTGTGGCCTGAGGAACCGAGAGCTGTGATGGCTTCCCTCTGGCAACGTGGTGCTCTTCTGTGCCCTGAGGGGCCTGCCTGCCCTGGTGGCCACCTCAGCCTCCAGCATTGACCTGTGGTGTGTGTGTGGGGGGGTGTGGGGGGCCGGGATGATGGTACTCAGCAGGTTGCCTGTGTGTTTAACACCGCTGTCGCTTTCCTGCTGGGAACTTCTTCCTCGTTTCATCCCACTGGGGGCTTTGTCGCTCCCTCAGGGAGGGCACCCCAGCCATGAGGCAGGCCTGGCTGGGGCAGGCAGGACAGGAGCACTGGTGGGGTGTTGTACCCCCTCAGCCACCTGCCGGCAGCAATACCAAGCATGGTACGCTGCTGAGGGCTCATTTTGGCATTTCCCCTGACTGGGGGTGATGGCGGGAGGTGGGTGAGGAGTGTTCACCAGGCTGCACTGGGCAGACGTACCTCAGGTGGTCGGGCACAGCAGTGCCAAGCAGCACTGGGCTGGTTGTGGTTTCAGGAAAGTGCTTTTTTAATTCTATTTTAAAAGCACACTTTTGTTCAAACTCAGTATGGTATTTTGAAGGAAATATTTTTGTGTGTGTGTCCAAATCTCTGCTGCTGTTTTAAGAAAACAGTAGTTCTGTTAGTAAACAACTGGTGTAAAAACGTTGTTGTGCTCAGGAGCAGAAAGTAATTACAAGGACAGAAACAAGAGAGGAGCAGAAACATGTACGTATTGGTGTATTTGCTTGAATTAATGACAGTCTGATGTTTATTTTTTTAAATTGATTCTGCCCAGATCGTTACCGTCTTTAGGATGCTAATGCTAAAGCTGCAGCGTTTAATGGGCAGAAATATTTCCTTGTCAGCCTGGCCACCTGGCTGCTCTGTGTACAGGCCCAACATGTGCAGCTTGCTTCAGAGAGAAAAATCGGGCTGCTCAGTCACTGCTGGGTGTTGAGGAAGCACAGGGAAGAGAGCGTGATTTAATTTCGTTCTAGCCTCTTGGAAAGTTTCTGTTGAGGTAATGGTGACGCTGTGCATGTTGCTGGTGACTTGCTTTTCTGAGAAGGATTTCTGATTTTTAACAAGCTGCTTGATATGAAGCGATTTAGCTGAAGGCCAGTAGTAGAAATCTGTCATGCCATCCTCCTGCACTCGCGGTGGGTCAACACACGGATGCAGCACTGGAAATTAAAAGTTGTACTTCTGTTTTCAAGGTAGGAAAGGCAGTTGTACTTGGGGGTGTGCAGTATTCTACTGTGTCATCAAAGCATGTTATAAATGTGAAGTAGTATCACTTACCCTCTTTCTGTACTTGCAAAGCAAAATGATGGGCATTTAAGTGCTTTGCACTAGACCAAATGATGAATCATCATCGTAGAAGGGCACATGAAAGGATGTCAGGGTTCCCTTTTGGCCTATAATCCACAAATGTATGCAGGGGAGCAATTATATTTGGGGGTTCTTCATCCTAGTTTTATGATCTATCAGCTATCTTCAGTCCAGAATTTAACTATTTCAGGGGATAAGTCATGCTGTGGAAGATGGTATTTTGGACTCCCCCCACCCCCCCCACCCTTATTTTTAAACTCACGGTATCCTTGTGGCAGCTGCCAAATTGTCTTATATAAAAAGGTAATGTATAAGGAAAACAGGGCTCCAGACTATGTCTAGTTGCTTTTGCACTTCATACAGACCCATGTTCTTAGCCAGATTTCTGTAACATGCAGTTCCTTACCTGCTGAAATTATATACCTAATGACAGAGGAATCTGCTGTTGCTGGTAGTGCTGCTTCTAAAAACTGGCACATTCCTCCTTTATTGAATTACAGATTATTTTGTTAACCAAGACTTAGAGTGAAGTAGTGGCAAGAAAAGTTTTATTTTGTGGTAGGCCCAGTACAGAAAATAATTCAAGGTTTTATTTTGGGGGTGAGGGGAGGATAGGCTAGACGTGGTCACTGTTACAGGGTTCTTAAGTAGAGTAGGGGTATATTACTAATTAAAAAAAAAATCTGGTTACAGTGAAATAAAGAAACAACCTTAAGGTTTTTTTGCTGAACTTCCTTTTCTGTGAATTGTTTAACCTTTCAAACCTTTTCAGTGCAGCAAATACTGCTAACCCAAGTTCCAAGTGGGTGTTTTTTCCAGTTTATATAGCCTTTTTGTGAGATTGGATATGATATTAAAAAATAATAATAATAAACCCAAACACAAGTGATCTCTCTTTCTCTAGTTATTTGAAAGGTTGTATTAACTCTACTCATATTTCGTAATTTCCCTGGCAGTTGACTATGAAATTTGACCTATTTAAATGGTTTCACTGTACTACATTTCCTGGAGACCTTTCAAGATAATTTGCTTCCTAATCTAAATTTAACAGTTACATAAACCACATTTTGGAGACTTGGAAATTTCTACTTACTGCCTCTGCCTTTTTTTTTTTTGCCTTCCCCCACCCCCCCCACACACCCCCCGCCCAGACAAGCCATATTGTAAAAATGTAAGTACAGAATTTTAATCTGAGATTGCATGTAGCTTGTCGTTTGGTTTTCATACATAGAAGCAGTTTTTAATAAGATTAAGAAAGTAGGTTATTTTTTGTCCCACTTGAAAGTTTCCTTAGTGCTGTGGCCAATTCCATTTTTGTCAGTCTATTTTAAAACGTGAAGAAATAAAATCTCACAGGTCTAGGATATATTTGCATTACAGTTCCTTGAATTTCTTGATTGCATTTTTCTTCTGTATATAGGTCTTAACAGGTACTGAGTAGCGTATGGGTATGTTTAACCTTTCTCTGCAACAATCTGAAGCCAGGAAGGAAGGACTGCTACTCCTTAGAGATGCTGTTTTGTTCAGAAATCTTGGCTGGATCTAAGGATTCATTTTGTACGCTTGTCACTGATGTCTTGCCTAATATGCTGTGTGAATTCAGACTCCATGAGATACCTCATCCTTCTTTCTGCTAACTCTTATTACTGATGAACTATGCTGAGAAATGTGTCAGAACAATAGGGTAGACTTAATAGTTAATTTGGTAAATTTAGTTGTTTAGTTGGACACAAACTGAAACGGGAAAAATGTTTGTTGCTGTTGTTTCTGCAGGTATTTGAAATGGAGTTTTGCTTTGAATAAAGCTCTGAAATTTTGTTAACTGTGTGCTGTTTACATATGCTGCTTGACTGATTTTTTTGAGTAATGCATGTTAACTAGCTTTTCAGAAATGGGAAGTCTCTTAAGTCAGCGCAACATTGATTTTTTTCCTCAGAGAGATGAAAGAATGGTGGTAGAGGCAAGTGGCTGTTTCTTCTTCACTTCAGCAGTGCAGGTATTTGTGAATAAGCAAAAGGGAACAACCATAATTTAGAAATCATTAATTACTGAACATCTCCGCTAGATTTTTGGAAATATCAGTGTTACTTTTTTATTCAGATTCTTGCACATGCTGGCTGGTATCTTGATTACTCTTACCTTGGGATCTATGTTTAATTTCAGCCAGGTGAACGCAGGGTGGCTTTTTCTGGCTTTCCTTGAAAGTGCAGAGATCTGTTGGATCCAGCATTGGTTTTGGCTCTAGGGCAAAATTCCCAATATAGACAGCAGCCTGTTGGAAGCCAGGGAAGTGCTGGCAGCATGATGCTGCTGCCTGTGGCTGAGGAGACTGTTTCGAGGAGACTGTGTTTCCTGGGGTTATTTTTGGTTGAACACCTGGAGGGTTCAGGGCATCTTGGCCTGCGTTTGTGTAGTTAGGTGACAGCAGGGAATGAGGCCAATTTCCACACACACACACCCTCCTTTTTTAAGTTGTGGTTCTTGTCTTAAGCTGTTGTGAGCAGGTCAGGGATGTGCACACAACTATGGTTGTGTCAAGTCAGAAATGCAACAGGTGTGGAATACAGTTCAACTTTAGGAACTGCTCTGGTAATTGATATTAAAAATGATGCCAGGAAATGTTCCATTGCAATAATTGCCTGGAGAGTTGAGTATCTTTTTGCTTGCAACATGGTGATTTCTTAGTGTCGTTTCTGTATTTTAATTTTCATTTGTAAGATCCCTGAAGGTGAGCATCTTTGGAATTAGTATATGTTGTCATACAAGTGATTGATCAGCTGTTAGTCCTTCTGTGGATTTTTTGTTTTAAAAAAGAGGGCAAAAAAAGCTTCAGATCAAGACATGTTATGTTCTTATTTTTAATGATAATTTTTAAGGTCATCTGTGCTTGACCATAAGGCTTGAGCACATTTTGAACCCACAAAGAAAGCATGCCTACTTACTTACTTTTTAAGGTAGTGAGAATCATTACTCAGTGACTGGGAAGTAAGGATTTTCTTGGGGCTTTTTGAGGGCATGAGGCTACATACCTCTTCTGCTCTGCAACATTTTAGTGTTGAGTTGCTTTACACTCCTTGTTTTACTTAGCTTGTACATTGGAACTGCTAGAAAGTTGAAATGCTAAAACTTAAGCATTTTCTTAATTCTCGGAATTCAAACAAAAAGTTCAACATGCATATTTGCAAAATGCCTGGGTGAGGATAACAGAGGTGAAAGGAGGCTGATGTTTCTAGCTGCTCACTGTCCCATTTCCATTATGATCCTGATGGCTCTTTTTTTCTTTATAAGTACCGTCTATATGAGGCTGTATTTTAAATCTCTTTTTGAACTGTTCTGTGGAAAAAAGTATTTCTTAACTGTTACAAAAATTTACTAGATATGTCATTTTGTGTGTAAAAATAATACTGTTTACTTGATTCTCTTCTAGTGTTGTCACATACCGTTCATTATCACTGATATTCTGAAGTAGGAAATGGGCACTGTCAATCTCATTACTTTATTTCTTGCTTTTTGACTGTCTTGCACACATTGAAAAAAATTAATTGTGGTCCTTCATTCTAGGCTTTATTGTCATCATAGTTCTCAGAGGTGAAGTTCAAAAAGGGGAAAGCTAGGATATATGAGAGACTGTACACATTTTTGTGGGATTTTTGATTATGCTTGTTTGATTTGGGTTTTTGATATGCATAGATTGTCCTTTCTACGTTTAGCCCTCTTAGGGATATATGTGTGTGTGTTCATATATTTATTTTTTTTAACTCCTTCACAGTGCTTTGCAAGTGCTAAAACGTTAAAATGATGGAAGAAGCAGGAATTGAGGCACAGGGTTGTTTGCAGCCTTGCCTCTGGACTGTATCACCCAGTTATTGTCATCTGAAGCTGAGGGACAAACTGGAGGCTTGGTGGGCTGCTTTGGGGGAATTGGACAGAAGTTCAGAAAGGTTGACATCTGTTTCTGTACTGTGGGGTCTGGCTTTGCAACTCCTGTCTTTTCTGAACTGAACAGCTGCTGATTCTTCCGCATCCTGCAAAGGCAGGTGAAGGAGTGAGATGGGAGCTTTACCACAAAACGGGTGTTATTTTGGGCTCCCTCTGTAATAGCTAGGGAGTGGAAACATCCTTTAGTGAGCCTTTCTGATGAGCCTTCTGCTTTGGGGTAGAGGTGATCTGGAAGTTGTGTGGCAGTCCCAGTGTACACAAGGACATAGCAAAGGAGTCTCCTATTAAAAACAAAAGTGAAACCCCCTTCAGAGGTGGTCCTGGCGAACGATGCTGAGGCTGTTACTCCTGCATCATGTGGGGGCATACAGTGAACTCATAGCATGTTGGTAACTTTAATAACCTGTCTTACTGAACGCAGCACACCTGTGATTTGTTGTAGCTCTGTTGGCTCTAACTCACTATTGTGGTTAATATTACTGCAAAAAATCAGGCAGGAATCCACTGTTATTACTGTTTGGGGCTTTTACTCTGAGTGACTGCTTTTTCTGTTTCTGTCTGCTGTGATGGAGGTGTAAATCTCTTGCCTGAGCTGCTGCAAATCCAGTTCTCAAATACAACTTTTTAATTTTGTTTAGTTTTGGTTTGTTTGGGTTTTTTTCTGCCTAAGTAGTTGTTGGCAGAGATGTGCTTTTGGTTCTGAAGTTCTTGTTACGCTTGCCCTTCCTGTGTAAGCTGACTTTGAAGTAGCCATCTCCTCTCTGCTTTCCTAGTTGCCCAGGCAGAAGTCCAGGCTTCCTGGGTGTTCTCTCCTGCAGTTGTGTCTCTCAACCTCGTGTTTGACCCTGCTTTAATTGAATGCTCATGTTGTGCTCTGCTGTCTTTAGTACAGAGTGGAAAGGTTTTATTGCTGCATGTTTATATAGACTGTAAGCGATGAGAATTGCCTGCCATAAGCTTTCAGCACCTTTTAACAACTGCTCAAAAATTCATCTGAACATAAAAACAAAGCAAGCAGCAAGCACTTGCATTTCTTGCTAAGACATGAAAGCAAGGAATACTACTCTGCATACCTAGATGCATCTTTTCATCATCTCCCAAACTCCTGTAACATGCCCAATGGTCCATAAGCCTGGGTTGTTTGGAACTGAAGACTTCCAGCAGAGAAGCTGTTGCCAGGGGCAGAACCTGCTCCTTTTTAGGGAGGGTTGTATGTTCTGCGGGGCTGGGTTTGGCTGCTGGAGTACAAGCTCTCGAATAGGCAGTACCATTTTATTTGCTCTTGATTAAAGTTGATGCCTTTAAATTTCATGAGTTTGCAAGATGAAAGTCTTTTAGTCCTCCCCTCACTACACAGCAGTTAACTTCAAGTCTGGTGCCCCCCAAACATGCACAAAGACAAGCCCTTCAGGCCCAAGTGCCTTCTGCATGTCGAACAGCTTTTGCCTAAGAGATTCATGGAAGTTTCTTCATCAGAACAGTGCCTGAACAAGCTACCTTATGTTGCTATGTGGAAGAGAAGTCTCGTGGTGTTTTGGCTGTTTTGGTTTTGAAGTTGCTCTTCTGTTGGACACTGGTCTTTGTATATAGCGTGGCTGCCTTGCCTCCCCCAAGGTTGCTTGAGCTGTGAGAAGGTGAATTAATATGAAAGTAATTGTTACATAACTGGAGTTTATAGCTTGCTTAAGTGATAACAAATGATACCTTTTGATGTCCCATCCTGTTGACCACTGTGTCTGTCTGTCCTCCCCCCCAGGTTAAATACCTGGCTTGTAAATTCTGTATCTGCGTATCAAAAACTGCAGGCATTGCTTCCTGTTTCAACTTCCATGAGCATGGGCAATGTCTTCTTGTAACAGATAGGTCAGAAGGATTGTTTTAAACTTTGAGTGATCATTGCATTTTGATTCAGTAAACTCACTCTCTTAAATATAAAGGCTGCTTAAAATTTCCAGTAAATTAAACATTTGTGCTGCAAACAACTCAATTGCAATCTCTTCAAGCCTTCAGGCAGACTTCTCTTATCTGGAAATCTTGTTTATCCTATGGTCTTTGGATAATCTCAAGACCCGTTGTACAGTAACTAATGTGGAGGGTTTATCAGATGGACTGTTCAGCTCTGTTGCCTTTTTTTTTTTTTTTTTTTTTTTTTTTCCCCCAATGGTATGTGGGTTTGCTTAAGAAATGAAGCTGCTTGTGTTTCAGGTGTGGCCAAGCTGGCATTTCTAATACTGCAGGCATTTCAGGTTCAGCTTTCTGTAACCTACTTCATCCTATCTACTGCTTTAACAAAATAAACACACACCACTACCACTCCCCCCAAAAAGTTGTCTATTCTTGCAGAATTGTTTTTCACTTTTCTCTAACGATTTGCTCATTCAATCCATTAAAAAGATCAGAGTGATTTTTCATTTACTATTATTAATTGTAAATGTATTGGTTCTTATTTAACAAATGTAACATTGAGTATTATAGAATGACAGGACTTATGAGAATGTTTATGTATTCCTGTTGGCACATAGCGTATATAGCTGATCACTATTTTGATCTTACATTGAGGTGCAGAATTTTCTTCTTCCCTGTTCTCTATGTGTGTTACATGTTCAAAAATTGATTTTAGAAAGCTCGATACCTTTATTTTTAATGGAACTGGTGCCACACCACAGAAGAATTTCTCAGCAATACCCATGATCACTTCTCAAACTTCTGAAAACCACACTTCTTGTGAAACTAAGGAATGATCGGATTATTTAAATTAAATGGCATCAGTCACCGTTTTCTGTGATTGTCCCTATCTAAAATCTGGTTTTTTGTTTTCAATGGATGCCTTTGGCTTTTTTGGCACCCCCCACCCCGCTTTTTTAAGGTAAGTTGGGTTTCTAAATCCTTGCCTTGCTGTGTATCCACCTTATTTCCTGGCCTCCACCCGTCTCTCAGCTAGCGACTGCCACCATGGCAACTCTTTCTCTGGCTGAACAGATGGGACATTGAGTCTCCTCTGAGAGCAGAGCGCCCTGCTGGGAATCAGCTAGCAGGTTGCACTCCTCTCTGCAAAATGTAAAGCAAGCTCTGCCCGGCAGAGGCATGCTGGTTTTGAGGGTGCTCGGTTTCATAAATAATACTGTGGTCTAATAGTTACTTGTAGAAATAAAACATAGTGGCTGAACTGGGATTATTTCTGTGCCTGAAAGCTCTTCAGAGGAGCTTTGCCTCTAGTGCAAAGAGCTTGGCGTCAGCCAGCAGCAGGTGATTTTCTGGTAGAATGGTTGCCATCAACTTTTTTTTTCTCTTTAGGATGCGTCAGGATGAAACGCCACAGGCATCTAAGCACCAGTGACAGTTCAGACAATGAGAGTAAGTAATACCTACTAGTTTTTCTTAGGTCTATCACCCCCTTGTGGTTTCCTTCTGTGGTTTGAGGGCAAACTGTTTCACCTCTTATCATTACAAAAAAAAATGTTTCTTGCTTGATTTTTCTTTTCCTTTTTTTTTTTTTTTCCCCGCTCTGTGGTCTTTGGTATTCTGAATCCTGTTACAGGAGGAAAAGGAGGTGAAGGATCCTGTAAACCTGGGAGGAGTTTTGAGTCTACGTAGAATTCAAAGAGAAACTTGTATGCCTTTCCGTTTCAGAGTTGGGAAAAAGAAATCTGTAATTACATATAGGTTTTGCTGTCCAGGGTCCTATTTTGTAATATTTTTTTTTTAAAAGGAGTTGTGTCGTCTCTTGTTGTGCAGAGCCTCAACTTTGAAATTATTGGTGGTGGCAAGCTTATTTGAGCATTGATATGTTAGAGTTATAGATAAGGTAAATTTATAACCGGTATATTGATTGTTATGTTATCTTATACTGGTTCGTGATCTATTCCACTTTAGTCTGTTATACAATTTAATAGTTACATTGTAAATGTTCCTTGGCACACAATCTGCCTGAGGTTGCATCTTCCCTTTTTATCTGCAAAAAACCCACACCCTGTATGGCAGGGTCTTGTTTTGTTTCTTATAAACCTGTAGCTATCTAGTAATTCTGTACATAATGATGATTAATTCTCATATTCGTTGTAAGTCATCAACGTACCCTGTACTGAAATAACATTTTGCCCAGAAATGTCTAGACATCACACGACAGGGTTTTTTTTGCATCTCTCATCAGCATGCCTTAGTATCATTGCTTTTTTGTTTGGTATTTTTTAGCACTTGCAAACTCTGTCCTTGAGTTTGCTCCTCTTTCCACTTTGTTAGAAAGGAAATGAAGGAAAGTGGTCTGCCTGCTTGTTTCTGTTTGCTCATGCTTGTACTGGGCAGAGTAGAATGTACCCATAAACTCAGTGTGCTGTGGTTTTACAAAGAATGAGTGGAACAGGAGGAGCTGTACTCAAGCCTACAGACTGCCTAGGAGTTTTCTGCCCACATCTTGTCAAAAATTACGATAATTCAGGAGACTGGAATGCCTTGTGTTTTACTGAAATATTAAAATAATTGAAATGGGCTAGAATGGTCCTTTTTATCTCTCTTTTTTTTTTTCTTTTTTTTTTTTTTTTTTAAACAGGTCCTTCCACTTCCTTTTCTTCTTGTTCTAAATACAGGAGCAAGTCAAAAACACCAGCAAATGAACAAAAGAAACCTGCTGAGGTAAGAATCAGGGTTAAAGATTGGTCATTGGTAGGTTTTCTGTTACATAGTTTTTATGTTTTTAAGCCTTGAAATCATGAGCTTTGAACTAGTGCCAGTGAGTCCTTTTGTCACCTGTCAAATTCTCTGTGAAACTGTGTTTTCCCCAGTGTGCAAGTATTACAGGAGCTCTGGTGTTTGATGTCCCAAAATGACTTCTGGCATTTGCAGACAGTAACATGTAGATCTTTCTTCCCCTGAAATTTAGTCTCATTTTGAAATTGAAAAGCTGGGATGGCCTTACAATATGAGCGTGTGCCACAGAAAGAAGTGGTTCGTGTGTATGTGTCTGGGAAGGATACTTCCTTTCTGCATTAGGGTAAACCAGTGGGACACTTAAGTGGGCAGAGTATGTATAAATAGTGCTTACTCATCTTCTGCCAGTTTGTCACTCTTGGCTTCTTACCTTCAGTAAAGCTTTTTTACTTTGTCATCCCCTAGGATGTTAGGACCTCTCCACCTATCGCCACTGTCACTGGTTCTGTATTTCACCAATTGAGATAATGGGCATTTATGCACAATCTAGTGATCAAATCCATCCTATCAGCTATTCCACTGGTAGCCCTCTTTGGGGAGGATTTGTTGGCTGCCTTCTCCAGATCTGATGTTTGCTTTCTTAAGGGCTGAAGTTAAATAATAACTGCAAATGGGAGAAATGTATCTTGTGGCTAATTCCGCTTGCTTGCTATCACATTCCCTCTGAATGAGTCCTTTAGTGTGTAGTGTGGCTGTTGATGCCCGAGGTTACTGAAAGGCTGACAAAACTGACTTTGCATTTCTAGAATTTAAAGCTGTGAGTAATGTCCCAGAAGCAATTTTGTGTACTATACCAGCAGTTTTTTACCTGCTTAGATACTACTGTGAGAGATTGCATAAACTATATAGATTGTGCTCATATAGCAAAAGCTGTTTGGCAAACATACTTCATGCTTCTTTTCTAAATGCTGCTAACTAGATGAGTTTGGTTTGGTAAGAACAAGGTAAATGTTACAGAACGTGTTCTTTCTTTGGAAGCTTAATTTTTATCACAAGTTAATTGAAGAAAACTCACTGATGCATTTCTAAAAGAGAATTTTGCCATGAGTGTTTCAATAAAAGCAAAATTGGCCAGAACTAGCTACACAGTGTTTTATTTACAGCCACCAAAAAGGTTAAGAAAAGCCTACTATGCTTTTTACCTTTAAAATGTTCGTCTGAGGATTACGGTTCTATAAGAATTTCAATCTTAAAACAGCTTGCAGCTACTAAGGTCTTGTAATTGTTGCTCAAGTTTGCCTATGCATTAGCTTTGTTACTAGCCTATCTGGGAAAATGGGAACTGAAACACATATGCTGCCAGACTTGTTGCTGTTTTAAATGCACTTCAGTGCTAGTCTCTTACCAATCCATTCTTTCTGCCCACCATCCAGCTTTCTTGTATCTCTTCCTCTTACGGGTTGTCATATTACTCTTTGCTTTGCATTTGCTGTCTTTATGTGCATGTTTACATTATTAACAATAATTATGAAGATGTGGTCCATGTATGTAGCATGCAAGTGTTCTGTTTGGTAATTTCTAGGAATTAAAATGAGCAGTATTTTCAGTTCTTCCTCTTGAGATCTTTGCTGCTTTCTACCTGTTCCAAGACAAAATCTTGAGTCCTTTAATACTTGGAAATATAAAACTTTGAGGAACAAAATCCGGAATATACACTTGGAATTAACACTGTGTTTCATAGCATCATCCTTACAGTAATAATGGCATCTTTTTGTCATCCTTCCTTTAAGATCACCCTCCTAGAAAGAAAGAAAAAGGAAGGGGTAGGGAAGAAAGAAAGAAATCTCAGACCTTAGAATACGTCCTCTTCTGCAGGAGTGTCCCAAGTATAATATTTAAAACAACTGACAAAAAAATAAAGTCCCCTGGGAAAAAGTGTTGTGGTTTAACCCCAGCTGGCAACCAAGCACCACGCAGCCGCTTGCTCACTCCTCCTCACCCAGAGGGGTGGGGAAGAGAATCGGAAAGGAATATAAAACTTAATGGTTGAGATAAGAACAATTTAATAATTTAAACAGAATAAAAAGGTAAGAACAACAACAATAGTAATAATTATAACAATTATAATGGAAAGGTGGGGGAAAGGATAAAATCCAAAGGAAAAGGGAGAAAGGAAAACAAGTGGTGCACAGCACAGCCGCTCACCACCTGCTGACCGATGCCCAGCCAGTCCCAGAGCAACAACCCCCCTGCCCCAGCTAACCTGCCAGGTTTATATACCAAGCAGGACGTCCCATGGTGTGGGTATCTCTTTGGCTGGTTCAGGTCAGCTGTCCTGGCTGTGTCCCCTCCCAGTCTCTTGTGCCCCTCCAGCCCTCTGGCTGGCAGGGTCTGAGAAACCAAAGAGTCCTTGATTTAGTATAAACATTACCCAGCAACAACTAAAACCATCAGTGTGTTATCAACATTGTTCTCGCATCAAAGCCAAAACACAGGACAGTGCTAGCTACTAAGAAGAAAGTTAACTCCATCCCAGCTGAAACCAGGACAGAAGGGGAATGGAAGGAAAGGTGGCAGTAATAATCTCTACCGCTTGTATGTAAGGCTCTTGGCTGTCCCTCTGGTTTTTCCTTTCCTTCTGCTAGAAGCAAGCACTCCTTCTCACCCTTGGAAAGCATATGCCAGAGAGTGTATTACATGAAATGCTGTTGTCAGCAGAGCATTGAAATTGATTATTTATGCACCAAGTGGTGACAAGAGTGTAAAGCGAAGACTGAAAAGAGACCCCACTGCACACGCTTCCAAAAATCGTGTTGTAATTCCACAAGGTTTTTGTAGTAATAGTTGTCTAATATCTGTTAGATAGAAATTTAAAATTTCAGGCTGACAGCATCCCTTTAGCAAGGACTCTTTAACAAGTCGGCATTGCTCTCCTTTCATTCACCTCTGCTTGCCAGGCAGCAGGCTGTTTCTTGAGTTAGTGATGCAGAAAATCTAAAAGGTCAAAGCTATAAATAGCTGTTTGAGAATATTTTTGCTCGTGGTCTTTATACATTAATTTTTCTTTTATGCCAGTAAGCCCAGCTTTCTCAATTAAATTGCACGTGAATACATAGGCTTTTTTCCACTTCCTCAATCATCTCCAGCCAACCCAAGTACCTGGGTTCTCTTTCCAAATAAAAGCTGGGTCTTGGTACTGTGACCAACGAGCAAGTTAGTGTATCTGTCAGTTGCTTCACAGGACTTGTCTGTATGGGTCTTGGTCCTCTGTGGCCACCCATAAAAAATGACGAGTAGCTACAGTTGGACTGCTCTGCCTTGAATTGTTTCCCAGGTGCTTCAGAATTGAGGTGGGTGTGGGGATGGCCTCAGTGGAGTAAGGTCATCTGGTGTTACTGCAGGGCAAAGGGGTGCAGTGTTAGAGGGCAAATGTCAAAGCCTGTTCTCAGAGCCTGATTTATTTACCCCTGGGGTTTACATCAATGCAGAAGGGGTATTACTGGGTTGGATCTGGGCTCTGCTTATCTGTCGTGGTTTAACCCTAGCTAGTAATCGAGTACCACGCAGTCGCTTGCTGACTCCCCCCTCACCCCAGCTGAATGGGGAGGAGAGCTGGAAAGGAAGGTAAAACTCGAGGGTTGAAATAGGAACAGTTTAATAATTGAAATAGAATAAAAATGAAAGAACAACAATAACAATGATGACAATAACAGTTATAATGAAAAGAGGAAGGGAAAGAATAAAATCCAGAGGGAAAGGAGGAAAGAAACACGTGGTGCACAAATGCAGCTGCTCACCACCTGCCGACCGGTGCCCAGCCAGTCCCTGAGCAATGATCTGCGCGCCTTGGCCAACCCCCCAGGTATACATACCAGGCATGGCATCCCATGGTATGGAACACCTCTTTGGCTAGTTTGGGTCAGCTGCCCTGGCTGTGTCCCCTCCCAGTTCCCTGTGCCCCTCCAGCCTTCACTAACAGGGCCTGAGGAACTGAAAAGTCTCACATCAAAGTCAAAACACAGCTCCGTGCTAGCTCCTAAGAAGATAATAAACTCCATCCCAGCTGAAACCAGGACATTATCCCATTATCCTTCTCGGGGAAGAAGGTGAGAAGGCAAGCCTGTAACAGTACTTTTTCAGAGTGTAATGTTTCTCTACATAATTTCAAAAGCAAGACTGTGGCTCTTGGTGCTCCCTTTCTGGATTACGATCTTATCACAAACTACTGAAACGGTGACTTAAAAAATTCTGCTATTAGGTTAGCTTTAGCATTTACTTCAAATAAGTAAATTGTGTTAAGGTTTCAGGCGCACACCAGTAGTATAAATCATGAGTTTTTCAGACCTGTATGATTTTGTTGGCCACATGCCATTCGTGGTGTTGCCCCTTACGGATTTAAATGTAGACAGGAGGGGCTCGCAGGCCTAAGCAGTAGGCTGTGTGGGAGTAGCAGGGTGGGAGGCATTTGGATGTCTGGCTTAGCATGAAGCCTGTACTTCGCAGTTTCCTGTCTCCATGGAAGCTGCAGCAGAAAATGATGGCAGAGAGTTGGAATCGTTTTCGCAGGGAAAACTTATTAGCTTGGACCATCCTGAATAACTGACCATTTCTTTTCTTTTAGGCTAGTAGAGTCACAAAAGAGCCTGAGAGATCTTTTGTGATGCTCAAGCATGTACATGTTTTGTGGGTTTTTTTTTAATCTTCTGTCCCTCTTGAAACTGTAAAGGAATTAATTTAGCGTTTTCCTTTTTTATAACGCTTCCCATATAAGATGGCAGTATTCTACTTCTCTTTGCAAGTAGGTGTTTGAATCTCGTAGCAATAGTAGTTTTTAATCCCTCATTGCTGATAGCGACAGCTGTGTTATCGTGTGAAGTGTAGCTTGTCTTCTACATAAATGGTCTGCTTTCATTACTTGAGTATGTGAAACTTTTTAGGCATTTAACTGCCACATAAATCATAGGTCTTGATCCCGAGGAGCACCCTGCAAGGCTAGATTCCTGGCAGAAAATGGATTCTTGTGCAGTTTGAAAGTAGTTGGGTTTGTTCTGTGAAGGAATGGGCAACGTGGTTAAATCATACTGCTTCGCATGTACCGTGTAATAGAATAGGAGACTGTTACCTTTTATGCACATGCTTACCTTAAAAAAAATTTCTGAATTAACTTGGACGTCTGTACAGGCTTCTCAAGACCTATGGCAAATGTGCCTTATGCATTTCAATGAGCTGCTTTTTAGCCTGCTTCAGTTAGTTGATTAAAAGAACAAAATTTTACAATACTTTTATGTAAGTTAGAGGTACAACCTTGCTGGTTATTTTTATGATCTTTTTTTGCTTTGAGATACCATCTCAGGCTATTTGAACTCTTTAGCAAGCGGTGACCCAAATGCGTAAGGGCATGGAAGAGCTTGCTTGTGAAAAGGCTGAGCTATTTTCTATTTGGAAGTAAATGAGCAGGTGTAACAGTAAAGTATGAGTGGTCTGGAAACGGCAGAGCTAGAACTTCAGTCCAGCCTGTCTTTGTGATGGAAGAAATGGGCAGAAAAGGTAGGAGCAGGGGCTGGTGAGTGAGGCCAAAAGTTAGGAAATCTGTAGCAATTAAAAGGATATCCTTTCCGTGCATCATGTAATTAGACTGAGGAGCTCATCTGCTACAGGAAGTTGTTGAGACTGAGTATTAAACAAGATTAAAAAAGGAATTGGACAAATGATAACGAGTACAGATTTTTCTAAATATCTGTATAAATTAATACCATTTTAAAAATGGATTGTTAGGATTAATCCCCAAATCCGAAGCTTATATCTGATTAGCAACCAGAAGGAAACTTGATGTGTTCTTGCACATTCTTCTGGCTCATGAGATGCTGTCTGAGATGTGATGTTAGGTGGGGTTGATTTAGTATCTGATTTCCTGGCTGTTCCTATATATCCTTGTAAAGGAGGCTAGGAAAATTCACAGATATTTAAAAGAAAAGAACAGTATTTCATTTGCTTGCATCCTGGATAATTCGTAAAAACAGTTTTAGGGAGTAGAGGTTCAAACATTAGTATTCGCTGCAGTGCATGTCCAAATTGTGTGGATGCTTGAGAACTACAGATTTAATGCTACACTTGACTACTGTCTGTCCCAGCTTTTTTAACATCTTAAGTTTTTAAATCCAGTCAGTATACATGCCTGGAACTGTAGCTTCATTTCTGTTTTAAAATTATGTTGCCTTTTATTTACTTTCCTAGCAAAAAAAACCCCAGCCAAACAGAAAACTGCCCTGTTTTGAGTCTTCAGAGTGCTCTAAAATAAAGTACCTTAATTCAGAAACCTCATGCCCATATTGCAACGTATTAATGAGAAAAATTCAACTTTTCTGTGATGAGCCCACCATATTTTGTCCTTAGAGCTTCATCCTCCATAAATGGGCAGTCTTTTGCACATACTGTAGAACATCTATATAAAGGTATTTGTATAGATAAAATTAATCTATGCTTAGATACTATGTGGCTATATTATACTTGTAGTTGGTCATATTATAATTTGACTTTTGATTATTTACAAGGTGATTTTAGGTGTAAACTGCTGCTTCTGAAGTATTAGATTTTGGTGAGGGTGTTCTTCGTGAGAGCTACAGTAGCAGAGTAAGCTTTAAGCTTTATGGGTGCTGGTGGGAATAAAAGTTACTAGATCCTTTCAAAGGTGAATAAAAAAGAGACTATTGGACCCCAAACATGATGAAAAACCCTTGTGTAATTTACTTTACAGAAAGTGCCCACTGTTGTTTGAACATTTGGCACCTGGAATTTCAAAGTTGGCCTTCAAGGTGGGTTGCGAAGGAGACCAAAAATCCAGGAAAATACTAGCTGTTTTAGCTTTCTCAGGTTGGAGAGGGTATTGGCCCTCATTCCACATGGTTTTCTGTAAAAGATTTCTGAGAGTATACTCTTGTGGGAGTACAGGACAGGACATAGTAATTTCCTCCTGCGTTTTTAAAAATCATGGTGCTCTGTTTCTGACACAGTGGGTCTTCTGGGGGGGGCCCTAAGCAGTGGGCACCTAGCATGAGCAGTGTGTGTTGCTGACTCACTTGGGGCTCTGCTGGGAGCAGGGGAAGCCTTAGGACTGAAGCAATTACATACAATCCAGCAGAAATCCTGCTTTGATTTTAACAACACAGCAGTTAACCCATAATTTACTTCAACCTTTGAGATGTGGTTCTCAGTGGTGGCCTAGGTGCCTGTGACAAGCGGCTTACCTTTGTTTTGGGGGTTTGTAAGCAAATGGTCCAAGTACTGGAAAGCTCAGAGTGTGTCACAGGAAGAAATACTGGTTTTCTTTCCATTTTAAGAGGTAGCACAATCTATTTGTTTTCCCTCACACATGCATTTGGGCAAAATAGGGTGAATGAGCAATAGCATCAGTCAGCTTCAGTAGTATCTTGCAGAGGGGTATTGGAAAAGGTATTTGACTCTTCTAAATGTGGTAGGTTTGCAGTGGTCATGAACAAAAGGTGGCTGCAGTCTGCAGATCTGATGTTTGACTTGTTCAGTGAAGATAGGGTTTGTAGAAGGCTGTTGTATAGTCAAGACCCATTCTCTGTCTTCAGTGTTAATACTTCACTGTAATTCTCTGTAGCATTACTTGTATCATCCCTGGTATCTTTAGTGTATAAAAATATTCCACACAAAATAGTGTTCTTTGTTTCACAGGCTTGATTTCTTCACAGAGTAAGCACAGGAGAGTCCTTTGAGAAAGATTGTGTATTGGATTTTCATAGAGTGCTTCCAGAAGGAGTTTGGGTTGAAGTCACAGACAGCTTTTGATGAAGCACTTACAAACAGGTTCTAAGAAGTTAATTATTTTTTTTTGACATACTCTTCTAACATAATTTCCAAATAAGACTAGTAAGTCTGAAAAACAAATAAAACGTATGAACCATATCTCTCCTTCCACAGCTCCGTGATATTGTTGTTGCTTGGTGCATTAGTGCCATGGGGGAGCAGAGCATCCTTATTTCTGGAGAATTTTTGTAGAATTTAGCTTTTGAAGGCTTTAGAGTTGTGGTGCATCTCAGTAGAGGTGACTAGGACGTTCTTATTGCCTTAGCAAAACAAGGCAGACTTCTGCAGAGCAAAAAGCTAATCTTGACCAAAGAACAAGGTCTCTTCTAGATTTAAGCCCCAGCTCTAAAGCGTAAAATAATTATTAGTCTCTCAACAAAGCGATGATGACTATTATTACTACATAAGCAAACACATTTTTCATTGACGTCATTAGCTGAAAGTACTGCACCGTTTTCAGCTGAAACTAAAAATTTCTGGTAGCAAAATCAAATGACAAGTTCAGACCAAGCAGTCTTGCATGGTAAGCAGGGCTAAAACTCATCTCTTCTTTCATGCTTTCAATTGCTGCTTTTTTTTTTTTTTTTTTTTTTTTAAATCCCACTGTCACAAAGTAACTTTAGCAAGTACTTACAGTGCTGGGGAATTTCCCATTTTTGTGTGTGTGACCTGGCTCCGCTAGCTGTGGTCAATTGTAGCTCAGCTGTGCAAGGCCCTTCTCTATCATGGTAAAGACATGCAGAGCTAGCTGAGTCTGCTCTTGAGGAATGATGTGTCCAAATGAGAATGCCTTATTAGCCTAGACGTGGCATGGGTCTTCTCAAGATGTGTGATACTAAAGTTGAAGGGTTATGTTTTATGTATGGTAAGAAATAGAACTGCTTTTGGGTAACCAGAGGATGACCACTGCACTTTGTGGGGTAACTGGAAGTGAAGTTGGTCCTTGCCAAGAGGATAGTATGTGCTGTGGAGCGGACTAGCTGTTGCCAGTTGGATAGTTAGTAAAGGAGCTGCACTGGTTTTGAAACAAGTGTTCAAAAAGAAACAACCATGAGGAAAAGCTGGGTATCTAAATCCTGAAGGTGTGTGTCTGCTCTTCATTGAGTTGGCTTAGTTCATAGCCTTGAGGCTGACTGCTGAAGTAAAATTGACTTGATTTGTCAGAAAACTCTCTTTGGGTCCCCTGGGTGTTTTGGTTTACTTCCACAACAAAGGAAATACAGAGTGAGTGTTCTCATACACTGTCCTCTGAGAGTATTTTACTGTTGGAAGACCCTGCTTGGCCAGACATGAAGAAATAAAGAATGATGAGGACTAGAGATTATTCCAATGATTCCAAGCATCTGCAGGAAATACTCACTTGCACTATTATCACAGGTATGAATAGGCAGTTTTTAGGAACTGGTCTCTTGGTCAAGTTTTGGGGCTCCTTCAGATTTCAGCAGTTACGTTTATATTGGTTAAATCTCTGACCTTCGGTGGTAGCTCTACTGTAAATTTTAGAAAACTTAATAATTGTGGCATGGTGATGATGTGGTCAGTACTGTACAGCAGTCAGAAAAACAACAAAAATCCAGGGGATTTGTGCTCTAAAAATAGCGATGATACAGTTCACATACATAATGGATGATCAGAAGATGACTTTGCTGCTAAGCAATGTAGTTATAATACTGATGCCTTTAATAGCATTTTTGATCTAATGCTTAAAAAATAGTGGGTTTGATATGAGGCACTCTACTTCTATATTCCGTCAGTGGCTTAAAAGGTAGTTTGTAAAGCACTTAGATAAATTTTAAGGAATATCTTTTCTGATAATTAAACCAGTCATTGCACTACTTATTTATTGGATTATTTTTTCCTTCTGGAGTCCTTTTGGAATTGTCCCATGTTAGTGTTTCTCATAATCCTGGTTCTGTATCTGTAACACAGAAAATGAAAATACCTTTTAAGTGGCATAAATAATTTTACTTTTTTTGTGTGTTCACATACTGCTTGGGAAAAAATGGATGCTTGCAGTCGTAATGCTTTCACTGTTGTCATTCAGATGTTAATCAGGCTGGTTAGGTACCTGCGGAGTTTTACACCAAAGACAACAGTGAACAGTCTGGTCTGACCCAGAGCAGATAACACAGCAGCAGCAAGAGAGCCTTGAGTCTGGGTGTTGAGTTCCCTCAGTCAGCTTGCTCTCCTGGCAGCCCATGTGAGATGTGGTTGTAGGACATAATGAAGTAACACCGATGTTCCAGGTCACCCACAGCCTATTTCAATACCTGTTTTTAGCATAGAGCCTTTTTTAATAATGTTTACTTGATGTTTTCCAAGAACAGCTGAGAATTTTTGCAGTAAGCATAACCGGTCTGGTGCTGTCAAATTGAAAAGGGTACATGAAGATATTTGGCTCTGAGATATTTTATCACTCTTCTGGCTATAAAACTGAATTAGTAAGAAGAGAGTTCAACCTGCCACAGCTTTATTGCAGGGATATTTTCTGTTTCATTTTATTGCCCTTTGAGGATTTGATTTCTCGTTATGATAATACAGTTAATTAGTTGTGATGTCTCCCTAACACTAAGCCATAGTCACTCTTTTGCTTTTATGAACGTTAAACTGGTGCATTGTAGCAGTGGAGGAAAAAAAAATTACAAAAGACGCAGATGCCTTTTATTTAAATTGCTTGCATCTGTATTTGACAGACATTGACGTTAAGTAAGCTTTGACATGACTGATTTATATTTTTTTTGTATTTGTATTGTGTTTGTATGCTTGTAAAAACAAAATTCTCTTGAGCCAAGAGTTGAATGTTATGGCTGGAGGACTGTCACTCATGAGTTTGCTTTGTTTCATGATGGCGCGTTTCATTGCGTAGGTTTGCTAAAGGATGCTGAGGCTGGATTGTGCCTGCATCGCTGGGGTTCAGGCACAGAGCCACACAGGTCTTGTGTTTCAGCAAAGGCAGCTGTTCATCTTTGATCCCAGAGATCCTGACCAGTAAAACTTCAAGTGGTTTTAATAAACGAAGAAGTGCCTATACATCAATTTCGCCATGGCAACTGTTCGTAGCCCATGATGAATATGACAGTTTAAAGTAGCTAAATTGAGAGAAAGAAAAGGATATGCTACCTTGTGTCTAAGTTGGGGTAAAAGCCTGCAGAGTGACAAGTAAAATAAGTCATTTGAAAGTGATGCGGTGAGGAGTCTTAAATCAGACCCAGGCCTCCTTTCCTCTCCCTGGTCACCTGTAACGGCCTTCTTCCTTCTGATTAGCGTTTGGGCAACAGTGTGCTTTTGAATTAGCACAAACTTGTCATACCGCACCTGATAACACTGAGAGTTAATAATGTAGGTAATCTCAAATTTACTGGTTTATATGATGATACTCTTTTTAAAAAATTATCAAGGTATATGCATTGTTTCAGTGTGACTTAAGAAAAACACCTACTGCTTCCTTTGACACAACACTCTTTCTCAAGCCACTCTTTTCCCTGGTGTTTCTTGCAGGTGTTCCGCAAGGATCTCATTAGTGCCATGAAACTACCAGATTCTCACCATGTCAACCCTGATGAATATTATATCTTTGCGGACACGTGGAAACAAGAATGGGAGAAAGGGGTTCAGGTTCCAGCCAGCCCAGAAACTATTCCACAGCCTTCTCTCAGGTAATGGCGATCAGAAACAGGTCACGTGCAAGAAACATCAATTTGGAGAAGATGGTCTCTCAACAATAGGTTGTCTGAGTGCAGTCACCTTTCCTGTGTTATTACGGATAAATCTCCAATGCAGCAGCCTTCAGGCATGTTCTTAAACCATACAAGTACCAATTTTTAAAACATTTATGTGAATATTTTTTATGTGAAGAAAATCAACTCTATGCCAGCTGAAACCAGGACACACTTCAGTCCAGATCTGGTTCTGTCTGTACACTGTTAGTGTATCTACATTGCAAGTTTTGAAAAGGAGATCTCTTCCTGAGTCACATGGTGCTATGAGTTAAAAACTTTTCTCATTTGAATATGGTGAGTTTAATAAATTAAACACAAATCTTACACATGTTACTCGAAAGGCTTCCCTGTGAAGCATGATGATACAGAGCAGTAGGCATGCAGTATTTAATGATACCTGATGAAGTTACTCACTTGTTCATATAGTTTAATTTTGGTTATTGTTGCTAAAGCTTTAACCCTTTCTGCCTTCTCTCACCACAGCTGCTTAACTTTATAGAAGTTCAGTGATCTCTGTTTCAGGAAATAGATAAATAGTCTTTTGTTCTCTCACACTGTGCTTAGACCAGGAAAACACAACACTGTAGTCCTGCAGCTCTTCCTGGTGGAAACAGAGTATGTTTCAACGTAGAAATGTTATTGCCAACATGGTCTTTGAGACAAAGACAAATGAATTGTCCAGTGAAAGTGCTGATACCAGCATAATTTAATTTCCACTGGGGCTATTGTCAGTACCAAGTTATTAAAAATAAATATATTGCATCTCATACCAGCAGTATTACATTAGAGGAAAAAATTGCTATAGATTTGGCTGGACTGGAGAAAAGAAAAGCTCACAAGGGAACAAGAGGGGAAAATGAGCAAGGTGAAGGGGGAAGAAGAACGGCAGAAGAACATTGTTTGTGCTAATACTGACAACCCACATTGTCCAATAAGAATTACGTGGGATACTGCTTGACTGCTGCCTGCTCATTCCTTACTTCTCTTGCCTTATTTCCCTCAGCTTTTCTTTTATCCTTGTCCTGTGGAGGGTTTAGCTCCAGAAAGCATGCAGAGCTGCTCACACATGGCACCATTCCATTCAGTATCTCCCCGTCTTCCTTTCACATGCAGGGCCTCATGTATTGAATTCAGAAAAAGATTGACTTTATCTAGCTAAGGCCAGTCTTTCCTTTCCCATAGTCTAGTTTACTACTCAAACACTGAGTTTTATCTCTTAAAATAATTGGAAGATTGAAAACACCAGTATTTTTCTCCCTTGCTTTCTGGTTGATTTTTAGCTGTTTTTTCCCCTTTACATTTTTGCTTGGCATCAGAATGGTTCTTACATAACAAAAATACTCATTTTTAGCATGGATAAAGCGTCATTTACAAAATATGGGTAGCTTGTTTATCCCAAATGAGGAGCAAGCATTTCTTCACACACACGGACACGCTGCAATAGAATAAACTAAGCTTTCATGAAAAAGCTGGTATTTTCAAGAAATCAGTTGGCAAGATTTCCTTCTATCATTTAAGAAGAATATAGAACAAAGATTGTAGGGGCTTTTGTGCATAGTACTTTCTGTGAGTTTCAAAAACATTTGCATCATCACACTAGTAGCATTTGTGAAATTGAAAATCATATGCACAGGCTTACATTTTAAAAAGGATTCTGTATACGTAGCAAACCTTAGCACATTTTGTGTGAAGAAATGACATTTACAGAATCCTGTCTCCCTAGCCTGGCCACACTTGCTGGCTAGTTTAAGATCTGTGAAACGCTGATTTCTTCACACTTACAGCAAATATTTCATGTCTTGCGAGGATGAGTCTTAAAAAGCTGTAACTCTCTATTTCTTTTTTTACTTTAGGGTTGTAGCAGAAAAGGTGAAAGAAGTACTGTATACGCGACCCAGGAAATACATCCACTGTTCCAGCCAAGAGCCTACAGAACCAGGTTACATCAACATTTTGGAACTGGCAGAATCTGTGTGTCGCTATGACTTGGATGACATGGACATCTTTTGGCTTCAAGAGCTAAATGAAGAGCTTACAGAAATGGGTAACTTCACAACATGTTCTAATTTTAAAAGCAGCAGTTAATTTCTGCTGTTTGAGTTATAGTCTGGTCTGTGAGATATCTTAAAAATTGCTGAATGAGAATTGAATGGAAATGCTAAGAAAAACAGGAGGTAAAAGTGCTTAAAATAATTACTTGCTCAATCTGTTAATGTTTTGTGTTTTACCTGTTGTGCCTAAGAAGTTCTGCACATCCAAAACCATGTGCAACTTTTGCACAGTGAGGCTGGAGAGAAAAAGCCCACACCAGGTGGAATTAATTTTAGGACTTCCAAAGTTAAAAATTTTATGTAGGAAAAGCAGATGTTTCCATTTCTTAAACTCGAACATACTGTTGCTACAAATTTGAAGTTCTGAGGAGCTTGCATGCTGGGTTCTTAACAAAGTAATTAAGTTTCACACATGTTAGCTCGTTTAAAATCTGCTAAATAAACTTTCTTTTTTCCATGCAAGTTGTGGATACAGAGGGGCCATAAGGGGGAGTGAGCTATGGAAAATAATCCTGGAATTATCACTGGAATAACTGAGTCGTGGTGGAATAGCCTGGGTGGCTGGCATTCTTCCATGGATGATTGCAGGTCCTTTAGGAAGGACAGGTGGGCAAGAGAGGGAGGTATCTGGCATCACCTGGATTTGCTGTTGACAAACAAGGAAAAATCTGTAGGGCTGTGATAATAGGAAGTAGTGGTGACTGAGATCCTGAGGGTAGCGAGGAAAGGAAGTAGCCTTCTGGTCATGGGCTTTGGGAGAGCAGGTTTCTACTTATTTGGGTAATTGGTAAGTGGGATCTGGCCGGCAGCTTCAAAGAATGGAACTGCTGTTAAGAGAGCTAGCAGGATTTCAAGAACAGTCTCCTCCAAGCACAAGAAAGATCATGCAGACATTCAGGAGACCAAGTAGATGCGTCAGGAAACTGGTTTGGTGAAGGAGAGCTCACAACTGAGCTCCAGTGCTAAAGGATGTATGTAAGAGGCAGAAGCAAGGACAAGCTTCCCAGGCATGCAGAGATGCTGTTAGCTTTTCTGTGGGGCAGATTTCCATTCATGGAGATTTTCAAGATCTGACTAGACATACTTGAGCAACAGTCTTGCCTTGGAGATTCACTGTTGGCTTTGCTTGGAGCCAGGGACTGGGCTCGAGCCCCTCTGAAGGTCCTCTTCACACCTGAATGATCCTGTAACTTCCTTCTTTCAGGGAGTGAGAAAATATCTGGGCATGGGAGAGAACAGTTTAATAGCAGAAGGCACTTTGTATCAGCAGTCACTTATCTTTTCCATCTCCCTGTTTATGGTTTGCAACAAGGAATCAAAATTGATAGCCATGTTCTTGTGCATAGTCAAGCAGTTAAAATGTTAATCTCTGACATTAATGTTACATGAATATCCTTTGGAGGCCTTTGAAGGTCTGAGTAAATAGTAAACTATGGGCAGCAGCATGGTTTTTGACTGAGGATTTTGAAAGGATGCAGTTTGGAGGTTTCTTGTAGCTGTGAACATTGTAGGGTTTCTTTTGTAGTATATGTCTTGAGGCTGCAAGCTGAGGACCAGTGTCACAGCAAATCCTTTTTAAGTGGTTCTGCTTCCACTAAGTTTGATTAGTTGTAAGTGTATATATATGGCATGTGTAGTGTTCAAGTGAACAGATAGTGTGGATTGTCAACAGTATATTTATTTACTAATTTATTTTTAAAGGCCCACAACAAAATAAAAGAAGCATTTTTCATAACTGTCATGCTGATCAGTCAAGTAGTACTGGGTAGTACTGGGTGGTGGTAACTTCTGTTATCTTTATAAGATCTAAAGTGTTTTGGTAAGTTTTATTTCCTGGGGAGTTAGTCTTCAGAAGAACATTGTATGTGATTTTGGATGTCATTATTGTTTCTTAAAGTCAGGGAGATGGAGGAATGATTATATGAGAGCTGCTAGTAGTTACAGCAACTGCTGTCTGTTTTAGGCTGTAGTGTTCTCTTGAACAGTCAGTCTAGTGTTCTACGTACAACTTAAACTTCTATTCTAGTTCTAGTTGTATTTATAGAATAATGCTACAACTAGCCAGTGGGTGAAAAAGGTTTTCTTTTTTTTTATTTATTATTATTATTTTTTCCATGTGTGATGGGAGAGAAGACGCTGTGTCTGCTGCTTTAGTTGCTAGAAGTTGTCTTCTCTTATTGCATCTCAGACTCTGTCAGAGACACCTGACTGTCCTCTAATTCCCCTTCCCTATTCTGTGTCACAGGATGCGGGCCCCTGGATGAAAACACAATGGAAAAGACAATTGAAGTGCTGGAACGGCACTGTCATGAGAACATGAATCACGCTATTGAGACTGAAGAAGGATTGGGTATTGAATATGATGAAGACGTCATCTGCGATGTGTGCCGGTCCCCTGACAGTGAAGATGGGAATGACATGGTGTTTTGTGACAAATGTAATATTTGTGTCCATCAGGTTAGTGCCTGCACAAATGTTGACACTGTCCTGTGTTCTTAGTTTACCTTGGCAAGTGTGGCTTTGAACTGGTATTAAATGTTAATAGGAGGGCTTTGTGATTTTCTGGGTAGAAAGGGTGATGTAATACTAAATTGAATTTCTGTACCCTGACAGCTACGGTAGAGTAAGTGGCGTAGCATGGTAAATATGTGGACATCTGCAGTCCAATAGGAACACAAAATGTGTTCTTGGGACTTGCAAGTACTTCCTCTGTGACTGTAAACAATTTTCCCCCTATTATTAAACCTGCTTTTGTAGATGAACAGGGCAGGAAATGCTGGCTTGCCTATTTGTGAAGAATTTAAAGATCATTTGTTTCAGAGCTGGGGTTTTTCCTCTGTGACTTACTAGTTAATTGGCCAGACATGAGCTGTCCAAATTTAGCCGTCTGAAACAACATGTAGGCACTTTAACAGACTGATCTTTTTTAGCAGGCATAAGCACCTGCAGTAATGGTGTTCTCAGTCTGAATGTTGCTCATGTTTATGAGTTTCACATGTAGCCAAGACTTTACACTGACTGAGCTCAACATAGTCAGGGAGAGGTATCCTTATAATCAAAAAAGGGATATGAATCCTGTGGTTTCTGTGCGTTCTGTTCTGGAAGGAGTTTTTGCTATAAATTGAGAAGAGACTAAGAAGGGGGTTTTTTTAAAATGTATTTTTGTAACGACTGCAAGTAATACTTGGAAAACTTCTGGCTGAAAAAGGACCTGTCATCTCCCTGCTCACGGTGGGCTGGCTTCTAGCCTGGCCGTTTTCCTGATCTGATTCACCATGTGAAGCAGCCGCGTGAGCTGGAGTGCCACAGTAACGCAGCCAGTGACAGGAATACGGCTGGCAGCTGGGCTGTCTGCTTCAGCCCCTGCTTGTGCCTCTCCAAAGGTAATGATACATTTGCAGTTGGAGGCTTGTGGTTGCCTGCTGACAGCGGAGGCTTAGCTGATGGCCTGCTGCCTCCTTGCTCCTGACCTTCCCCGTGCCGGATCTGCCCAAAACGAACTGGGGACCGTATCTGGGCTAGAGCTAATCCTAACAACAACAACCAATCAAATTGATTTTTCATCTGGCTCGGCTCTGGTTCACCAAGTAGCTTCAAGTCTGTTTGTCATCACACGGTTTGGAGATTGGGGGAAAAATGAGTGTGAGAAATTTCTTCCTTCACAGTGTCCTCTTGTGCAAGCTCAAACATGTGAAATTATTGGGTTTAGTAGTCTAGGCCTCCTCCACTTACTAGTTGGATTAAATTAGAAAATAGTTTCAGTCCATTTCCAAGCCCCTAAGTGTGATTTTAGGTGTAATGTCACTTCTGCTTTAGTAATAGAAAGAATGCTTGTGGCTATGTGCCACATAGGAGGAAAAAAATCACTTGTAAAATTTAGATTACAGCTCCCCCTGTTGGGTTTTACAACAGTTGTCATATCAAAATTGCATTTAGGTTAGTCAGCCTTGCAGAGTTTAATTCAGGAAAGTCCCCTACTCTACAAGCCTGACATAAATGTGCAATGTTTTATGTTACCACTTCATATTAAATACTGAGATCTTACAAACAGAAGGCTGGGAAGGCAAGTGTGTGGATTTTATACTAGATTTGAATCTGGAAGAGTGGTTACATCTAATGATCGTGTTCTGTTGAGTCTTTCAATGTTATTGATCCCAGAGACAGTGTTAGGAATGGTGGGATTTCCTCTGAAAGCCACCCTTCTGATAAACCTTTTATTTGGAGCAGTTGAGTGGAATTACACCTTGGTGGCAGCCCATGTTTTCAGATACACTTAGCTTAATATGTGTGTATGCACATACAGCAGGATGTATCTAGATACATGTGTAGTTAACCATTAAAAACTGCTAGAAATTTGAATCAGAAAGCAGATTATTTTTTTCTTTTTTCCTTTTGTTTTTAATTCTCAGACCTAGCAAAACTTAAGAAATTTCTCATTTTTGAAGGGGTTAAATGCAGTACTCAGGAAATAGGCATAAACCCCAGCACCTGATAATTTCAGTATGTACTGTAGTTTTTGTTGCAATGTTATATAAATATTTTTTTTTTACGTAACAAACAATTCACAGAATTGTAACCACAAAGGCGGTTTAATGTTGCAGGAAACGGTCTTCAGTCAAACAGCTAACATCCCTTCACATCTAAATAGAATTATGTTAGACTGTAAAGTTATTAGCAGTATGTAATTGTGATTTTAAAAAGTATTAGATACAGAAGCAAATTTAAAGAAACATCTCTGGGTTTTACTTCAAAAATTTAAAAGTCACTAAAAGCAAAGTCAGAGGTTAACACCAGTGGTGTTGTGCAGTCACAGTGGGTGTGTTTTACACTATAAACAAATAATATCAGCACATATTTTAAAAAGGAACCAACATAAAAAGACTGCTTTAGAAGCTGTTTATCTCTTTAATCACTTGACTCATTTTAAGTTTAAGAAATCAGAGAAGTATTAAATGAAGGCCAAACTGTGCCTTTACTATTTGAAAGCTTTGCTCTGGATGAATATTAACGCTTATGTGTGAAATGTTTCAGCACAATGATTTCAATACCTCTTTCTTCCAAGGCGTGCTATGGAATCTTAAAAGTACCCGAAGGGAGCTGGCTGTGTCGCACCTGTGTCCTGGGAATACATCCTCAGTGCCTCCTGTGTCCCAAAAGAGGAGGTGCCATGAAAGCTACCAGGACAGGGACCAAGTGGGCACATGTGAGCTGTGCTCTCTGGATTCCAGAGGTAAAACCTAATTTCTGCCTCTTTCTTTTGTATCATAAACTCCTCTCTGTGCTCCCCTTCCTTATTCCCTCCTCTGCCTTTTTATGTTCTCATGATTTAAGGTATCTGTCTGGCTTAATACCGGGCTTTATTCTGATGAGTCTGCACAGTCTGTGAAGGCTGGGAGAGAGTCCAGCTTATGTTCCATTAATTAATCACTTTGTCCTCTCCATTTACTCAGCAGTCACTTCTTGGTGCCATTATGGTATCTGAGTGACCTGCTAGAAAGGGTACAGTGAACACTAGCTTACACCAGTTATGCAGCTTCATAGTCTCTCTTACTTTCTGAAGAATCTGTGTGCTCAGTTAGGTGTATAATTTATATGAATACATTCACTGTCTTTTTCTTTCCTTTTTTTTTTAAAAAAAAAAGACAAAACATGGCATATTTGTATAGGATGGATTCTAAGACTCGTAGTTAGGGTTTTTACTAACTAAACTTTTTCTGAGCAGTGGGGAGATGAGGCTTTTTATCTTCTTTGTTATGCCTTATAAGTAGAGGCTTTTTTGGTACACCTGCGTGTGTATATGGAGAGTTTCATAATGAAGCTTTACTCTTTTTCCTCCATTTGAATCAAGTTTAGCATCACAGTATAATTCCGTAAACTGAAATGTTAACTCATGTATAGGTAGGGTTTGTGTTTCATTTTATACTTGGAATATTTCTGTTTGCTTTCCGTTAAGATCCACAAATCCATTACAGTGGGTAGTTTAAGGCAAGGCAGTAGCCTGACCTGTCAGCACTGTGACATCAAGGGAGGTGGATGCCTTATTTTTTGAACCTTCTGCTCCTAAGTGCAGCCAGGCCTCACATTTGCAAAACTTTGAGGAAGATGTTAAGATTGAGTAATTTTTTAACATAGCAGCTAGATGCAGTGTGTAATTCCTAGCTCTGTCTCAGGCATATATCTGCTTTTCAAGGAGATGTCTTTTATCTTTGCAGTTGCACTTTTCCTTTCAAGGGCTGCCTGTACTTCCCAGTTTCTTCTACCTTTAAGGAGAGAGTAGTTGAGAGAAAACCAAAATATTTATTTTAAAATTAAAAAACAAACAAACACCCCAAACTCCCGATTTCTCCTGTACTTACAGAGTGTCTTGGCTGGAAGCTCTCCTGGCTCCGAGCAGATTGGTTTTCCTAAGAGGTCCTTTCTGCATGTGGTTGCCTTGATTCTCTTTCTAGCAAAAGAGGAAGTGGCAAGTTTGGGAAGCGGGCAGCAGCAGGGCATGGAGCACACACACGTTGCCTTCCTGCCTGCCCACCTCCCTCCAGCTGAGGGGGAGAAGCTGCCAGGGGAGCACCCAGGTGGGAGACCTTGGATCTGTCTGCTCCTACAGCCCATTTGATGGCTGAAAGTCTCTCCAGGCCTCAGGCACCGTGTCTCCTCCACACCAATGCCAAGTGTGTCAGGCATACTGAGGAGGTGGCACCTGCCAGTATGGGTGGGAAATGCCTCTTGGATCCATTTTCTCTCTGCCTCCTGCATTGTAAAACAGCCTAGTTGCCAGAGAGGCCAAAGAAACCTTTGGGAGTCTCTGCTAAAATGGCAGGTCAGCTCCTGGCTGGAGGGTCACTATGGCCTTATGTGCTATTGGGACAAGAAAGACCCAGAGTCTGAAGACCTGAGGATGGAAATTTTAGGGGGGAAAGCGTATTCTTATATACCTATTATTCTTCTCCCCAAGATAGTAGTGCTGGAAGTCCCCCAAAAGAAACAGATTAATTACAAAGTGTACTGCCGTTTCCTCTTGTGGAACCAACAAAATGGAGCAAGGCAGAATGAAGAGAGGAATGGGCCATAAACATGTCTGTGCCTTGTGATAAAAGGTTCAGAGGGACTTGTCAGTCACCACTTATAGGCTAGCATTGTTGCAGGCAATTGCACCAGGTGTTTTCCTTCATTAACTCATTCAGCACCATCTTAAGATGTTTTTTCTTCCCTCCCTTGTGATCTTATGCTGTCAAGGCTTTCTTGACCCTCTCTTGACTGATTGGGACGTTTGACAGGTTTTACTTTCCACAGTGTACTCATTGGTTTATATCTTCTGCCTTTATTGTCTTTTAGTGTAAATGCATAGTCTATTTCATGTTTTCTTGGAAGGAGTTCTGTTAAAAAAATAATTAAATAAAGGAATCATTGAGACCAGAAAACTTGGACCAGGTGTTTTGAAACTCAGGGTCCCTCTCTGCCTTAGATAACCCATTACAGTTATGTCTTCCCTCAATCAATGTGGTGTTAGCTGAAGCAGTAAGTTATTTTTCATTGCTACAGCTGGAAGGGTATCAAACTGACTACCCTTAGCTGCCGTTGTGAGTGGCTGTGCTCCAGCCACAGGGCTGCCCTTCCCAGCCACCGATGCAGATCATTGTGCACTCCTGCAGCTGCGGCTGTCTGGTTAGCAGGGGCGCAGAGGACAGCAGGGTGACAATCGAGATGGCAGCTCATGTGTGTAACAGTCACAGAGAAGATGCTTCAACAGCCTGTTCTTCGCTCTATCCCACTCTTAAAACTGGTTCTTCAGAGTACAGCAGTCAAAATGTAACCTGATACAAGGTGAAGAAATAACAGAGGAAACAGCCACATGTTATAGCAGATGGATCATTTCTGCCGTGGGGTGGGAGGTTTGGGGAATGAAAAGGTTGGCCTCTCCACTCTCTGGATCCCTTGTGAGCAGTGAAGTTCAAACAGACTTTGCCTTGACTCCTCTCTTTGAATATCAGAAACATGCAGGTGGCGTGAGGCCAGTATAAATAAATCACACCTGACTCTGTAAGCGCCTCTTTGTGCTTTTACAAGTGGCGTAATATAAACAGGCAGCATTACAAGCTGAATAGACAGTATTTCCAACATAAATGTTTCCTGACCTTATGAGTTCCCTCTGGGGAAGGAGCAGGGAGAGCATTAAAAGGGACAGAGAGGGACAAGGAGAAGATCTATGTCAATTCCCAGCTCCTGCTGGGAGGCACAGTGGAAAGCTGGTGTTACTCAGTCTCCAAAAAAATTCACCAAAGATTCTTGCATCTTTTTGAGAGGAATATAGACAACCTGACAAGTTGCTACAATCCCTTCATTCCCAGAGGAAGTCTTGCCTCTTAGTGTAGTGGTAAATGGGATGAGAATTGTGGTCAATCTTTGTACAATATTGTTTCAGAAATACCTGTGTGATTTGTAACCAGCTGTGTTATGAGCAAGGTCAAGTTAGGTTGATGAAAGGCTCTTTCGTTTTGGAAGGAGAAAAGCTATATTTGATGATGTTTACGAGTGCTGGACGTGATTTTGTGGAACCATTCAAGAATTTCAAGGACAGCTTTGTCGCTTTCCCATCAATTTATAGGAAGGCCACAATGGATTAAATTATTGGTCATCTCTACCTGATGAGGGCATCGCATATTGTCTGCCTATTCTCCTTCTTGTCTGGTAAAACCTGGACCCTCTCTGAAGCATCACATGATCTTCCTAATGAGGACTTCTGGAAATGGCATGCAGCAGGTTGACCTCAGTATATTCCGCAAGATGTGGACTGCAGTTTGGGGGATCAGAGGGTGAAGTACTGTAACAAATACAACTCTTAATTCAGTCAATTTATGTCATTCATGAACTGTTGATCAACTTTTGCAAAGCTATCTTTTCCACCTACTTAAAATGATCCTTAGAGCAATGATAAGGAGAGAGTAGCAAAATTAGTCAGCCTGAGCATAGCAACTATGACTCTCAGACTTGATTAACTTAGCACTGGTATCTTTGGATAAGCCTGCTTTACAGAGGAGGTCTGCTGAAGCAAAGCCTTCCCTCCTCGGAGATTAAGAAGATTTTAAAATGAACACTTGCACCAAGTGATTGTTGATGTACTCCCAAAGGGAAGCTAGGAAATTCAGCTTGGACTACTGGCTCTTGTAAAGTCAGTGGTGTAATTATTACATGTTAAACTAATTCATATAACCTGGATTTCCCTAGGAGAGTCTTATTATGGAGTTAATCTATGAAAATTACTGTAGCATAATGCTCTTAAAGTTTTCTAGGAAAAAAAAAATTGCTGTTCAAATCTCAGCCTTAATGCTTTCTTAAGCAATCAGCTTTATTCTGGCCTCACAGTGCCACAGAGCATGACCTAGGAACCTCCTTTCTTTGAATTCTTAGATCTGACCCTTCTGAGAAGTAGGCCTCTATCCCAGCACTGGAAATACAGGTCTGCTCTGTACAGGTGGATTGTTCATAGAAAGTGTGGAGATCTTCCTAGTGAGAATCAGCATTGTATTTCTGCTTCAGGCAGGTAGACCTCCGAAGCACAGAACTGATAAATTCCAAAAGTGCTCTGTAAGCATCAAAATCCAAGCTTTTGGAGACTGGCATTCTTGGGATAGAGCACTTATCTCACTGAAATCTTCTGCTATGTGCCATTCTCATACTGGCCCAGTTCTGCATGTTGGTCATTCAGAGCTGGCCAGCTTTTTGTTTCTGCCCTTGGATAAAATTTGTCTGTCAGGAGTATCTCAGGGAAGCCTATGGAGTTAATTTATGTCTGTTTTGGTGTCCAAATTTTGTAGGACAGTCCTTGTTTCTGAGTATGGACAACAGGCAGCTGAGAAATTTCTATCACAATGGATATGTGGATGTTAGTATAACAAAGAATAGGAAAAGGTATCCTGCGCTTATGTGAATTTTTTTCTTTCTTTTAGTATTAATATCCATAATCTGGTCTACCAGAGACAAATGGATCATCCAGACTAAGTATGTGAAAACTGGCACAAGAGAATATACCATGCTTTGCAGTAAGAGAAGTTTGTTGTATTCTTTCTCAAATTATACTCGATACAATCTGTAGTTAGGAAAGTGTATTAGAATCACATCTTGCATTGGGAGCACTCAGTGGAGAGGCAGAGCTTGGAAGTGAGGCTTTCCCTGGCTGCTGACTGATAGATCTGGTTCTGTCCCGAATGGTGAGCTGGCAGAAGTAGCTATTGTAGCAGATCTGTGGATCTTAAAGAAGGAACTTTCTGGGTAAGTATGTGTTCCTGGTTTGGTCTGAGTAGCTTGTATTTTGGTACTTTTTAAGTTAGACCTGTGAAAGCAGCAGAGGGAAAAACAGAAATCAGAAAAAAACACAAACCCCAGAATGGAACTGAAATAAGCATCACTTACTGCAGTCTCTCAACTTGTTCGTAACAAGGCATGTTGTAAATGCCTCAGATGTTTTGAAGAATTGCAACTTTTTAGCCACCAGGTTAAACTAGTAGTATTCCACACCATTGTTTTCATGTGGGATCTTTTAGGGTCCCTTGCTGAGAAGTATAAGCACATGGAACTCTCACAGTGAGATGAATGTGTGGTCGTATTTCCTCTTCTGATATTAATGGAGAGCTTGTTTTTATTGCCTTGATAACTGCTTTCAATGCTGTTTTTTTGTTTACAGGTCAGTATTGCTTGCCCAGAAAGGATGGAGCCAATCACAAAGGTGTCTCACATTCCACCAAGTCGATGGGCTCTAGTATGTAGTTTATGCAAACTGAAAACTGGTGCTTGCATTCAGGTATGTACTTGTCCTGTGGTGAGCCTGTGTGAGAAGGGCAGTTTCAGTTTTGAATTTTGCTCTTCCTGTGTTCAGAGATGCTTCACGATGCAGGTGACCATTGGGTAGATGCCTACTTCTTTACACCTGTTTACTATCAAATTAGCTCACTAGCACAGAGATTTAAGAGTTAGCCTGAGTTGCCTTCTTTTGAATAAGGCTGAGATGTATAAGGACTGCTACTGTGTGGGCCAGAGATGGATAGAAATGTCCTTCTGTTGAACACTGTTCACAAACAAGAAAGTACTAAATCAGGTACCACCGGCTTCAAGAGATCAACAGCTATTTTTAAGAGTGCTTAGGAAACAGATTTTTGTAGGGATAGACTTTCATATAATTAAAATGATTCAGTCCTTTTTTTTCTGCTTTGTTGCTGCTGTTAGTGATTGAGGTTTTTTGTTTTATTTCGTCTGTAGTGCTCCGTGAAAAGCTGCATCACTGCCTTTCATGTCACCTGTGCCTTTGAGCATAGTTTAGAGATGAAGACTATCCTGGATGATGGGGATGAGGTTAAGTTCAAGTCGTATTGTCTAAAGCACAGCAAGAACAAACAGAATGCTCTGCCTGATGTTGATGAGCACCCCAAGAGTGTATCAGACCAGAAGCAAACGGAGAGCGAGAAAACCAGTTTGCGAGCCCAAAAACTCCGAGAGCTGGAAGAGGAGTTTTACTCACTAGTTAAAGTGGAGGATGTTGCAGCAGAACTTGGCCTTCCTAAACTTGCTGTAGACTTCATCTACAATTACTGGAAATTAAAGCGAAAAAGTAACTTTAACAAACCGTTGTTTCCTCCCAAGGAGGATGAAGAAAATGGCTTGGTGCAGCCAAAAGAAGATAGTATTCATACTCGCATGAGGATGTTCATGCATTTGAGGCAGGACCTAGAGAGGGTAAGAATTTAACTGGTAAAATTTTTTCTTTGTTGACGAACAAAAGCGGGAATGTGGGAAGCACAGGGAAGTGATTTTTAAAATAATATTTAAAAAAAAAAAAAAAGTCCTTCAACTCCAGTCTTTTGATATGCTGCACTGCCTGTTCCCTTCTCAGTCCAGTGAGAGATCCAGTGTGAAAGAAGTGCTTCCTGACTTGCTTACAGGTTATTCGTTATGTATTTTAAGATGCATGTTTCTATACACAGTGGACACATTTCCTAATTGACTCTTTGATTTCAACTTCAACTGAGTAAATGTTTTAAAAAAATTATGAGTAAATTACTTTGACCCAGCTGTAGTACTTGCTAGTGATACAGATTCAATACCAAAAAATATGACTTTTATTAAACAAAAGTGCAAACAGCAAAGGAATGGGGCAGGCTTAACAAATTCTTATCCTTCCACCTTCTGTCTTGGTATGGAGGGACTCTCGATTTGTAATTAAAAAGGTGTTTTGTAATGATTATAATAGAATGGTAAATAGCCAATTCTGGATTTGGGTAAAGCAGTAAGTATTCTTTGGTTGGGTATGCATTAAGCTTTTGGAGAATCTTAAAAATGCATTAAAGCAGAGCTTCTTACCCTCATGGTTTGAAGACAAGTAGGTGGAGACCCAGATGGTTAACTTTCACAGTGACGCTTTGGCTCCACACACGGAGAACCCTAATGCTGGCCTGTACTCCTACCACTTCCCATGGCATCTGATTCAGGAGTATTACTCACCTCTCTTCTTTGCTGGTGTCAGCTAGTCCCAGGTAGTGGGCAGGCTGAATCACTCATCACTGTCTTGACCTAGATGCTTTCACTGCACGTAGCTGCCTTAGGTGCTACGGTTGGTTAGCGGTCTGAAAAGAACTCACTGAGTCTACCACTACTTGTGTGGCTTTACCGAGAAGGAGGAAAAGGAAATTACCATTTTATCAGCTCTTATCAGATTGCCAGCTAGCTGCTATTTTGAAAATATGGAATCCATCAGCAAAATTCAGAGCAGGAATTTATTAGGAAGGCATACAGGGTGCTGCCTTTTGGCAGCTGATGAGGGAGGAAGCCAGGCTTTGCCCGTTAAATTGGCCTGTTGGCTAGTGATTGCCTGCAGTTTTCAAGTGTTTAGAGATAGATAGTGAATGTAAAGAAAAGTAAAGTGGATGTGCTAAATGTGTTTCAGAGACATTGCAGAGGAATGGGGAAGGAAAAGCAGAAGAGAGAAAGTAGTGTTGTATGAAAAGGGAAAACGGTAGCAGAGGGAGAAGGACATGGAAATACAGGGAGAAAAGTGTTGGAGCCAAGATCTGCACTTGTCAGTGTAACTGTTGTCTTGAATCTAGTCATAATCCATCTTGGATCCCCTTTTCAGGACTACTTTGGATATAGATCCGTATTAAAAATGAAAAACAAAATCACTCATAACATGCTTCAAATGTAGGGTTGGAATTTTGGGATGTTTTTTTTCTTTCAGGAAACTATTTTGAGATTTTTGACAAGGTGGTTGGTTTGCATGAAATTTTGTTGAAATTTATGTACTTATTCTGAGTGGAGGTAATTCATAGTTTAAAACATTTTCTCTCAAAGTTTCTGAACTTCTTGTGCCCCAAGACTTTCTACTGTTATATCTTGGGATGAATATAGATTTGGGAATCTTTGAATTTCTTTTCTGGGGAGAGAGGTTCCAGTTCTGAACAGACATGGTAGAGTGAATTATGTTCAGCAAATATCTTTCAACCAGCCCCTATGCTGGTTTTGTGTTCTGAAAGCTCTTTGAAGTGTTTATCAAGAACTTTCAGTTCCTCTTCCTGTTCTCATTACATGAGGTAGAAATTTTGCTATCAACTCTAATAGTGAATTATGTGGAACTGAATCACGGGATGGTTTGGGCTGGAAGGGACCTTTAAAGACATGGACAGGGACGTCTTTCACTACTAGATCAGGTTGCTCGAAGCTCTGTCCAACCTCACCTTGAACTCTTCCAGGGATGGGCATCTACAGCTTCTCTGGGCAGCCTGTTTCCAGTCTCTCACCACCCTCACTGTAAAAAATGTTTTCCTCGGGTCCAATCTAAACCTACCCTCCTTAAGTTTAAAACCATTGCCCCTTGTCCTGTCACTACAGGCCCTGGTCTGTCTCCGTCTTTCTTATAATCCCCTTTCATATAATGAAACACCACAATGAGGTCTCCCCAGAACCTTCTCTTCTCCAGGCTTAACAATCCTAACTCTCAGCCTTTATTCAGAGGAGAGGGTTTCCAGCACTCTGACCATGTTTGAGTCCCTCCTCTGGACCCATTCGAACGTGTCCGTGTCTGTCTTGTGCTGAGGCCCCCAGAGCTGGATACAGTACTCCAGGGAGGGTCTAACCAGAGCATAGTAGGGGCCCAGAATTGCCTCCCTCTGTCTGTTGGCCACACTGCTTTTGATGCACCCCTGGATGTGGTTGGCTTTCTGGGCTGTGAGCACACATTGCCTGCTCATGTCCAATTTCTCACCCACCAGTACCCCCAGGTCCTTTTCCACAGGGCTGCTCTCAATCCCTTCATCCCCCAGCCAGTACTGATACTGGGGACTGCCCCGACCCACGGTAGGACCTTGTATTTCACCTTGTTGAACCTCATGAGAGTCAATGCCATGGAGTCAGCCAAAATGTGTACATTGCACCAGAAGCCATAGTGTTCTTTTAGAGGTGATATGCATGTTAGTTTTAGTCTAAACAGGCTGCCTCTCTTGGGTAGCTTTGTAAAAAGTTTTATTTCAAAATGTTGCAGTAATTTTAGGGGAAACATAGTTTAGCTGTTAAAAATTATTCTATGAAACACTTTGCAGGGAAGTTCTGGGAGAATCCCGTATTGCCTGCAGTAGTAGCATCCTTGGCATTGTACACGGTGGAAGCAGGCTTACGGACGAGCAAGTCTTAGAAATTACTTTTGACTGGAATTTTGTGGTTATTCACTCTTCTTAGACGAAAATATACAGCAGAGTATAGTCAAGGCATTCACAAGATTGGCAATTAAAAAAAAAATCCAGGATTTTTTTAAATTCATAGTTACATATGTTTAGTAATATTCACAAGAACATTGCCAAGGGATTTTGCACGTAATGTTGTTTAATTCTGGTTTTGATGCACTTTTTAAACTATTTCAGGATTTACTTTCTTATTGCTTATTAAGTCTCCTGCTGTTCCTCCATAGGTAAGAAATCTCTGCTACATGGTAAGCAGGAGAGAGAAACTGAAGTTATCTCACAGTAAAGTACATGAACAGGTCTTCAATTTGCAAGTCCAGCTCATTAATCAGGAAATTGCTGCAGGTAACGATATAAATGTAAAATATTTACAAATTCTGTCTGTATTTAAAATAAAAAATGTGTTCTCTTTATGTTCCTGCTTAGTGTTTCTAACACTGTAAATCTGCCTTTAAAAACTTTCTTCAAGTACACGGTCAACGAAAGTAGCAACACGCACAAACCTCTTTTAATCCCTTAAAATATTTACTTGGATATTTCTTTATTTTATGGCTGTTTCTGGCACGTGCCTATTACTTATCAATCGCTATGGCATCCAGATAGCAGAAATGAGCTAGTGGTGATCTCTAGGTTTTTGCTTTCTTAGGCTGCTAGTTCATGGTGCTGTTTCCTCACAGCAAGCTCTGTGGCACTCGAGCTGAGAAGGTTTTTCACTTGCTGTCAGTAGTTTGCTCCTTCAGGCAAAAGGGAAGAGGGACTTGATAGGAATCGCTGCTGTCCTTACGTTGCCTTGCATGATTGATGAGTAGTGCAAAGAGGCATTTCTTAGCTCGCCATCCACAGTTACTCTTCTTCCTTCAAAAAGAGTTTAAGTACTCTGGGTTTTAATAATGAACAGTAACTAGGTAGGAATGTTGATATACCAAAACCCACTCTGCCCTTAATTTTTATAGCGACCATTTTGTAATAAGGAATACAACATTTGGAAAGAGGAAGGGTATACATTACAGTGCAGTTACGTGTTGTGGGGCTTTTTCATCGGGAAGTCAGCTGTTTCTTTAGTGTGAAATTAAGATCTCTCTGTTCCTTCAAGATACATGTTATGTTTTTAATGACCAATTTAGAGTGAAGTCTTTGTGCTTTTTTTGCTCTACCCCTGAAACAAGGATAGGTTTCATTAGTACTGACAGGGTGGGGGTTATAAACTGCTATAGATCATACTAGTACTTCGTGGAAGCAGCAGGACTCTAATAAAGCACTTTGGTTTTGTGTAAGTGCATTTTATTAGAAATGTCTACTAAACTCATTTTATATCTTTACACATAAAAGTGCTTTTTAAATGCTTATTAGACAAGCTTGATAGCTACTTTGCAATGGGTGCTGTATGCATATAATACCATAAAGACTAATATATTGGGCTGAAAAGACTTTTAAAGTGTAGAGGATTTTATAAAACAAAGCAGAGGGTTGAACTAAGTCCAAATTGAAACTCAGTTTGAAGCATTGTTTTTTCTTTATCCAATACTGAATATGAACTTTTTTTAGCTTTGTTGGAACTACTTCAGTCATATCTCAAAACTGGTTCAATTCACTGGCTTAAAGCCCTGTAAAAAGGGCACGTTGTTGTTTTTAATGGAAATGTTAAAATGCTTACCTAAATTCTGAAACGGTGGATCATTTGGAACAGTTTTCATTATCCCAACTTCTCTAATGTCCTAAAATAATTTCATGCTAATTGTTTGCA
Organism: Falco naumanni; assembly: GCF_017639655.2. NCBI lineage: Eukaryota > Metazoa > Chordata > Aves > Falconiformes > Falconidae > Falco > Falco naumanni. The sequence continues at coordinate 73,855,497 of NC_054055.1, forward strand.
AATGCTTCTTACTGTTGAATGACCTTCTAATGGACTATAAAACTTGTTACAGATAACAAAACTATTACCCTCTTTTTAAAAAGCTTCTTTTTTTTTTTCCTCCTACCCTCTCATCTCTTCCTCCTGTAGGCCATACCCTGACAAGTGCACTAGAGAACACACTGTTCTACCCACCTCCCAGGATCACCCTGAAGTTAAAAATGCCCAAATCGGCACTAGGAGATTGCAAAAATAACTCACTGAAGCCTGGAAACAGACCGCTTTCTCCTGACAACAACAGCACTGTTTACAGCAAACGGAGCATGCCAATGTCAAAGGAATCGTTTGAAATTAAAGCAAAATCTTACGCCAGGTATCAGCATGATAGCAGAAGTAATGGGTCGCTGGCAGGGATCGGCAAGCCTCGAAGTGAGGTGAAGGATTCTGTCCCCACACAGATGCTGGAGTTTCACCGGGGCCAGCCATCCGGGAAGCCCTTAGCACTCCAGGCTGCTTTGCATGGACAGTCTTCCATTGGGAATGGGCGGGTGCAGCAGGAGAACTCGAGGCTAGCGGCCAAATCCAACGGTCTCATGGGCAGGGCTGGAGATGTGAGCCAGAGAGACAGCTCCAGCCAGACGTCCTACGAACAAGAGTCCGTGCTCACGGCTCACTTGGCCAGCCAGAGCGGTTTCAGAAAATCCACCATAGAACATTTTAGCCGGTCCTTTAAAGAGGCTACCAACAGTCTGGTGAGGACCACAGAAGATCTCCGATGCTGTGAAAAGCCAACGAGAAGACTTGCGACAAAAGATCGCTTGTGGAGCAAGCAGACACTTGAAGGTGCTCCGTACCAGGACAACGATGGGTACTGTCCTGACTTAGAGCTGAGTGACTCTGAAGCAGAAAGCGATGAAAACAAAGAGCAAGTGAGGTTAAGACGCAGTAGCTCAGAGAGAGAAAGCCCAAGTAAGGACTTTGGAAGAGATTGCCACAATAGAAACAAAAAGAACATGATTTCTCACAGTTCGGTACAAAGGTGATTAGAAGCCCCCACGGGGTAATTCAGCCTTTATGTATTCCAGTGTACCAGTGCAAAGCTCAGCATCAGAAGGTTCCAGAAAAATAGTCCAGGACCTGTGTTAGGAAGAGTTGCAGTAGGGGATGGGGGGAGGGGAGAGAAAGCAGAGTAGTTTTGTTCAACTGTGAATTGGCTTGCTGTCTTCGCAAGGTTAACTCAGTTACTGCAAAGTCATGTGTAAATTGATGTGTTTTATTAGAGGGTAACATCTGGGAGAGCACGAAGCGGTTAATCTTTGCATAAATTCAGGAAACTGCTTCCCCCTTGCCAGCTTACGTGCGAGGCAACGTGTTCATGTTACGTCAATCTTGTGGTGGTGGACAGGTATTAAAGAAATTCTTGCATTGCTCTATGGCTTGCAAGAGACTGCAAGCGGAGACACTGAAACTGCATTCTTAGGGCACCTGCCGTATGGCTTTGATCCAGCAACGCACTCGCAGATGTGTTAGGAAGTTAAGCATGTAAAAAGTCCTGCTGGTTTCCCCCGGGAACATTTGTGCTCAGATCTCCCGGCACATGCCAGTGTGTTCTGCTGGATCAGGCCCAAAGTGACTACTAAGTGACGATCCTCTCCTACAGGAGGCTTTGAACTGCAGTGGCGTTTGCAGGCTCCTTGTGGAGGGTGGAAGCAGGCATCACTGGCACTGCCAAACTCGCTGACCTCTAGACGTGCCCCCCCGTTCCCTGCTCGTGCTGAAGGTTGTTTCTCTTCACAATAATTTGCTTATTTTGTAAATATACAACTTCTAGTACTTCAGTTTTTTTAATCTCTGTACATAGTTGCTTGTTGTGGGATGCACTTGTAAATATTTTACCCAGCTAACAAGTACAGATGGCTAATTTTGTGGATAGTGTTTACAAAAGTAGATGTACTACTTCAAAGAAAAATGCTATTTGACACTTACATTTAGGCAATCACCAGTGATGCCAGGTTCCTCTTGAAACTGAGACATCATGTCCAGAGGTGTTTGTACCTGGTATTTTTAAAATAAGCTGAATTAGAAATAATTTTGTCTTAACTTTTTATGCAGGCACAAATTTTCAACCCTAGTTGCCTGAATACAGGTGTAGGACCCTTACTTCTGGCATCTAGGTCTGTAAAATTTTAGCTGGTCATCATTTGGAGTATGTTTTGTTTTGTTTTTTTTAATTGCTGGAAGTCTATTATTTTATTAAGCTGCTTGTCAACCTCTGGATCAGTTGCTGTTTCCCAAACTAACACTTTTTTGTATGTCCTTTAAAATTAGCAGTTGTTAAGTAGTGATTACATTTCAGCCAGTACTGAAGAAGCAAAAAGGAAAGGGAATCCTTGTCGGTTCGTTTCAATAACAGGATTTTTGTTTGAATGCAAACAAAGTTCTTGTTTTCCAGGTGGTTTTCTGTTGATCAGCAAAATAACTGCACTGTTTTTCTCTGAAATGCTGTACATTTCGTAAATACGCAACATCCTCTGTCCCCACGTCACTGGCTGAAATGGGCTGTAGGTTGTATAGGGCATGTCATACGGCATGTCGTTTCTATGTAGTGCTCCCCACCCAGCGTGAAGATGACTATGCAGAATCCAAACAATCACCTGTTTCTTCATAACCTTTAATTTATTGCTTTTAGCTTGGGAAATGGCAATGACATTTTCAGATTTGTTTTAAACTTCAAAATCTTCCTAGTTGCAACAGGACTAGCAGGTCAGGGTCTGGAGGACTTTTCAGTAGTGAAAAAATAATAATAAAAAAAAAAGTATACTTGGCAATTCTGCTCTGTTTGCTTCATGCATCTTAATTTTAATTATTTTTTTTTCACTTCTTGATTTTATGTATATTTGTGTAATTGATCTTTCTAGAGCTGTATCTTCAAAATTATTTCTTCTGGTGTAAATATGCAGTAGCATTTTAGGTTTCCACATATTTTATTTTAACGGGAAATGCTTTGTGTTCTAAGCCATGGGTCATTCAGAATAAGTAAACAAATGTCTGTTCATTTGTATTCCAGTTCTGATTCTCTTAGTTCTCCTTCAATATTTATTAGTAATCCTCTCTCACTGGTCATGAAATCTTATGAAGCTTGTATTGGGAACACTCATCTGGGAGGTCAGCAAAGTGTTCGTATTATTTTGTGGCCAGAAGCGTATGACAGAAGGGAGGGAAAATGGTGCTTCAGCAAAACTCAGTGTTTCTGCTCTTCTGGGGTTATTAATTCAGTTGTTTCCAGTCTGGGCAATGGTTTTGCTAATTTTTACATGATTTTAATAGATAATATGAAGGAGCCCTTGGTTATGTAGTTCTCAAGTATTGTTCCCAAAGTGCATTTGCTAGTTTTTATTGTGTGTTCGGTGGCTAACTGTTTGAAGTATTACCTCTTAACCTTATTTGTCAAATTTTTTTGTGTTTTTGCATTTTGTTTTATATATATAAATATATATATATATTCAATTTTCCAAGATGGACTCGGTCTTTTTCAGATGTCCCCTTTTTACAAGTACTTTTTCATTAAATTATGAAACTGCTAACAGAATTTTCATTTGTTGTGATTTATTCAGGGCTTTATCCTCTGTGTCTGGTGGGCTGTTAAACTCATCAGTCTAACAGCAGTACTGTGTCCATCAGGAGTAAATTATTTCTGCAGAGTTGGCAATACTTCAACAAGTTAAGTATCAAGAAAAACCTTTCCCCTTCAGCCTCCCAAAAAGCAGTTGCTGAACACTAATTTGC